>NC_052309.1:60787291-61117291 GCF_016432855.1 Salvelinus namaycush | reverse complement strand
GCTTAAAGACCATTAGGATTACATTGTGCCACTAATAGGAGTATTAACACCAATGACAGTAACACCAATGACACATTTTAGGGAATTCAGGATGTTCTTAAATGGAGGCCACATATGCTAAGGTCATTAACCCTTTAAAAATGATTTACTGAAGTGGTATGATTATTACTTTTGATCACAACGTAATTTCCCTCAATTTAAAGGTATAGTCAGAGATTGGACGTAGATGCAGAAAGTGAACAACATAGCAGGTAAATTTCTGCAAAACTAAGAGCAATGAAGGGCGAGACTCAAGTTCTCCGCCATTTTAGTCCCGTGGCTACCACGCTGAGACAGCGTGCATTCACTCATCTCAACATCTGCAGTGCAGCTTGTGACAATGTCACTACACTGAGTCTACCTTTAAAGGGCAACTGGACGCAAGAAACAACTTCTCTGGTTGAAAATGGCCTATGTGGTATTTATATTAGTCAAAAACATATATTCAGTGCCAAAATTGACCAAAAAGCATAAAGTACCAGTCAAAAGTTTGGACACACCTACTCATTTAAGGGTTTTTCTTTATTTTTACTATTTTCTACATTGTAGCATAATTGTGAAGACATCAAAACTATGAAATAACACATATGGAATCATGTAGTAACCGAAAAAAGTGTTAAACAAATCAAAATATATTTGATATTTGCGATTCTTCAAAGTAGCCACCCTTTGCCTTGATGACAGCTTTGCACACTCTTGGCATTCTCTCAACCAGCTTCACCTGGAATGCTTTTCCAACAGTCTTGAAGGAGTTCCCACATATGCTGAGCACTTGTTGGCTGCTTTTCCTTCACTCTGACTCATCCCAAACCATCTCAATTTGGTTGAGGTCGGGTGATTGAGGAGGCCAGGTCATCTGATGCAGCACTCCATCACTCTCCTTCTTTGTCAAATAGTCCTTACACAGCCTGGAGGTGTGTTGGGTCATTGTCCTGTAGGAAAACAAATGATAGTCCCACTAAGCGCAAACCAGATGGGATGCCGTATCGCTGAAGAATGCTGTGGTAAATCACTGACAGTCTCACCAGCAAAGCACTCCTCCCCCCACCCCAGTAAACCCAATGACATAACATTTAAGGACACATATTATATTTGTAAAAATAATAGGTATTTTAATAGCCCTCTTTGTTTTTATTTATCCATACAACATATGAAATACATGTGTTTACTTTCTAGCTTTCAAAATAATAGATATGTCTAAATCCACAAAACATGTCACTATGCTACTCATCACTACTGGGACAAGCCAATATGCCTGCCCTAAGTAATTTAAACAATCTATTAAAAAAAAGTTTTGCAGTTTAAATGACTTTGTGTTTTATCATTGATACACAGTTCAATATAAAGGAAAACATGTATGATGTGTAACTATTTCTAATTTTAAAATGTATTTCATGATTTCATAGGCAAGGAAAAGGAAAGATTTCAAATGTAACTGCAATTTAAAAATTACCCCAAAATATCTGGTACATCAGTTATGTTACATGCCAAATTTTTATTTTGCATGTCCAAATTTGATTCCTTTACTATCAATAAAAATACATTGGATTTTTGACATCCTGTATTACAGCTTAATTAACCCTCAGCTCTCTTCTCTATGCCCATTAATCCTGGGAGAGAGATAAACCTCTCTCTGTAATCCCTAAATCTGACCTTTTTGCTAACAGTGTTTAACTCAAGTGCCTGTGGTGTGAGCATGGGTTTCTCAGAGTGGGTTTGTGCTAGGGTAGAACTAAACTACAGCCTTAAAGGGGCAATCTGCAATTGCTACATCCATTTTGGGATTTATAAATGAATGATATGTACACATTGATTCTTGAAGAATATAACTTATACATGATTTATGAGCTCAGTTAAATTGTCACATCCCATCAGAATCCAAAATATAAGATTGTTTTACTCAGTGCATTCGGAAATTACTCAGTCCCCTTGACCGTTCCCACCTTTTGTTACGTTACAGCCTTATTCTAAAATGGATTAAATGTAATATATATATATATATATAGAATTATATATATACCCACAATACCCCATAATGGCAAAGCAAAAACAGGTTTTTAAATTTTTTTGCAAATGTTTTAAAAATTTAAAAACAGAAATACCTTATTTACATAAGTATTCAGACCCTTTACTATTAGACTCAAAATTGAGCTCCAAATGTATTTGTCACATGCGCCGAATACAACAGGTGCTTACCGTGAAATGCTTATTTACAACAATGCAGTTCAAGAAATAGAGTTAAGAAAATGTTGACCTAATAAACTAAAGTAAAAAAAATCTATAACAATAACGAGGCTATATAGAGGGGGTACTGGTACCAAGTCAATGTGCGGGATAAAAAAATGTGCAAAAAAATTCTAAAAATCTGGTTTTGCTTTGTCATTATGGGGTATTGTGTGTAGATTGATGAGGAAATAAAACTATTTCATCCATTTTAGAATAAGGCTGTAACGTACCAAAATTTGGAAAAAGTCAAGAGGTCTGAATGTGCAACTGACTAGGTATCCCCTTTCCCTTCCCTTCCCTTGCCTGTCATTCACGTTACCTTGGGAGATTATATTGTTTGGAAGTCTGGCTTCAGAGCCTCATCCTACAGGATCTTTAAGATGCGGTCTGGGACTTCTCTCAGTGGCTTTTACATGGATTTAAAGGGTGATTGCTTTCATAAATGCTATGAATTTCCCCTGAAGCTGCTGCCACTACAAGATTAATATTTTTAACGCGTTAGTCAGTACATGGCATATATTGTGAACACACACACACATACACACACACACACACAAAGCAAGATTAGTCAGAGTGCCATCAGGCCAGGTTTGGGGTCAATTCCACAAATTAAATTCTAATTACATTCTCTCTCCCTGTAAATTCCATTTAATTCAATTCAAATTCCAGGTCAGTCTTTGAAATTAGAGACAATTCAATTCCTCTGAATTCCAATGTTTGGTAAATTCCAATAATTAAATTCCCGATTCAGTATTATCCCCAACAATTCAACAAATTCCAACTTGAATTCCCTCAGGCTTTCAGGCTGATCAAAAGCCTGCATTAATTAATTGGACCTGGAGTTCCTATCACTGCTTAAAACGGTTGTTTTAATGTCATATAGAGCTGGACTTTTTTTTTAAACAATCTTTATTAAGAGCTGTCATTTTATTGTGAGGATCTGCAGTCTTGTCAAAATTGTTTTCTGTTTTGTCTTCTGTTATGGGAGTTGTCCAATTCATTAAGGCACGGATCAGACAGCCTATCTATACTGGAAATATAGGAATACAGGTCGACATGATTAAAAACAAATACTACAGTAAATGTTTGATACTATGGGCATCAATTCCATTAACTGGTAAATATATTGATATTGAATTCCAATTGAATTCCAAAGATGAAATGTTTTTCCAATTGCAATTCAATTCCTATTTTAAAAGTCCAAAAAGTCTAATTCCAATTAAATTCCAATTCCATAACTTGAAGATAAAAAAAAAAAGTAATTTAATTCAATGTAAATTCTCTACTTCATGAGTGAATTCAAGAATAGACATTTCAAATTAAATTGGCTATTGATTGATTGAATTTATTATACAATTTATTAAAGATAAATGAATAAGGGTGCTCCAGCCGGTGACGTCTCCACCTACAATTTAAGAAAATAATCAAGGATAACAAAATAAAACTTAGAAGCTTATTTCCATTGTGGTCATTTTGGAGGGGGGGATTATACAGCAAGGTTAGGCAGTAATGGTAGTGGCAACAAACAATGACAGACAAAATTGTTGTTCGTTTCATAAAATGAGCTAATTAGTTCCGACTAGCACATGAACGCGGCAAAAGAGCGGTGTGCAGCAGCACCGGCCAATCAAATTAAAGAAACTGAACATCTCAAACCATCCTCAGCCCCATCACAGTCCTGAATTAGATCAATGTCCACCAGCCACAGTCGGTCCAGATTTTTTTTTTTACTTCCTTGATTTACAATTAATTTAAAAACATATATTGTATTTTACAATGATTATGCATTGTGAGTTGTATTAGACTGGAAATCCTGATGTAACTAAAATCCTGATGTAACTGTCTAAATACTGTACACCTGTTATTGCCATTTAGCCCTGATCAAGTTTGAAGGGGAACAAATGCACCAAATTATTTTTCAATTATCAACATAGAAATGCTACCAATTTTTTTTTACTGAAACTTGATACAAATAATGGAGTCACTCATGAGTCACCGAACGATATTTTGAAAGAGGAAGTAAAGTACTTTAAGAATATGTTTTTATTTCAGTCTCCTCTCTCTCCACTAACCGTAGCTAATTGTATGTATTTTTTTCCTATTAATAATGTAAAATTAACATCTGTACAAAAAGACACATGTGAAGGCTAAATTACAGAGGAGGAACTTCTTGATGCAATTAAAGCCTTCAAGTCACGGAAAACTCCAAGGCTGGATAGCATACCAGTGGAAGTATACCAGTCTCTATGGGCGTACCACAGGGTTCAATTCTCGGGCCGACTCTGTTCTCTGTATATATCAGCAATGCCGCTCTTGCTGTGGGTGATTCCTTGATCCACCTCTACGAAGACGACACCATTCTGTATACATCTGACCCTTCTTTGGACACTGTGTTAACAAACTTCCAAACGAGCTTCAATACCATACAACACTCCTTCCGTGGCCTGCAACTGCTCTTAAACGCTAGTAAAATTAAATGCATGCTTTTCAACCGATCGCTGCCCGTACCCGTCCGCCTGACTAGCATCACTACTCTGGACGGTTCTGACTTAGAATATGTGGACAACTACAAATACCTAAGTGTCTGGCTGGACTGTAAACTCTCCTTCCAGACTTACATTAAGCATCTCCAATTCAAAATTAAATCTAGAATCGGCTTCCTATTTCGCAACAAAGCCTCCTTCACTCACGCTGCCAAACATACCCTCGAAACACTGACTATCCTACCGATCCTTGACTTCGGCAATGTCATTTACAAAATAGCCTCCAACACTCTACTCAGCAAACTGGATGCAGTCTATCACAGTGTCATCTGTTTTGTCACCAAAGCCCCATATACCACCCACCACTGCAACCTGTATGCTTTCGTCGGCTGGTCCTCGCTACATAATCGTCGCCAGACCCACTGGCTCCAGGTCATCTATAAGTCTTTGCTAGGTAAAGCTCCACCTTACCTCAGCTCACTGGTCACCATAACAACATCCACCTGTAGCACGCGCTCCAGCAGATTTATCTCACTGGTCATCCCTAATCCCTAAAGAATTGCAAAAATCACTGAAGTTGGAGACTTATATCTCCCTCACTAACTTTAAGCATCAGCTATCTGAGCAGCTTACCGATCGCTGCAGCTGTACACAGCCCATCTGTAAATAGCCCATCCAACTACCTACCTCATCTCCATATTGTTTTTATTTACAATTTTTTGCTCTTTTGCACACCAGTATTTCTACTTGCACATCATCATCTGCACATCTATCACTCCAGTGTTAATTTGCTAAATTGTAATTACTTCGCTACTATGGCCTATTTATTGCCTTAGCTCCTTGCGCCATTTGCACACACTGTATATAGATTTTTCTATTGTGTTATTGACTGTACTTTTGTTTATCCCACGTGTAACTCTGTGTTGTTGCTTTTTGTAGCACTGCTTTGCTTTATCTTGACCAGGTCACAGTTGTAAATGAGAACTTGTTCTCAACTGGCCTACCTGGTTAAATAAAGGTGAAATACATCAAAAAAATGAAATACCGAACTTTTTTTGATATACTCAGAGGACCATTATTAGAATGTTTTAACCCCCCTATATAAATGGTAGATTATCGGACACTCAACAATAAGGTCTGATTTCATTATTACTGAAACAGGATCCAAGTGGTATATATAAAGATCCAGTCCATTTAAAAAATTGGATGCCTCTTACACTTCAGTGTTGTAATGCAAAAATTCTAGCTAAATGCTTAGCGCATAGAATTAAAAAGGTTTTGTCAGATATTATTCATCCTAAACAGACAGGTTTTTTACACGGATTATACATTAGAGATAATATAAAACAAGTACTGCAAACAATAGAACACTATGAAATATCGGGGAAACCAGGCCTGGTTTTCATAGCTGACTTTGAAAAGGCTTTTGGTAAAGTACGACTGGAGTTTATATATAAATGCCTAGAATGTTTCAATTTTGGAGAATCTCTTATAAAATGGGTAAAAGTTATGTATAGTAACCCGAGGTGTAAAATAGTAAATAATGGCTACATCTCAAAAAGTATTAAACTGTCAAGAGGAGTAAAACAAGGTTGTCCACTATCGGCATATCTATTTATTATTGCTATCAAAATGTTAGCTGTTAAAATCAGACCCAACAATAAAATTAAGGGATTAGAAATCCATGTTTTAAGAACAAAAGGGTCATTGTACGCTGATGATTCATGTTTTCTTTTAAATCCACAATTAGAATCCCTCCCAGCCTCATAGAGGATCTAGATACTTTTTCTAACCTCTCTGGATTAAAACCAAGTGTACTATATTACGTATTGGATTACAAAAAAATTCAGCCTTTACAATACTGTGTAGTTTACCAATAAAAGGGTCTGACGGGGATGTGGACATACTCGTTATACATATCCCGAAATAAAGAAATGATCTCACTCCAATACATTTTTATAGAAAGTTAGCAAAAATAGATAAGATCTTGTTACCATGGAAAGGAAAATAGCTGTCTATTTGGGGAAAAATCGCCCTGATTAACTCTTTAGTCATATCACAGTTGACCTATTTGCTTATGGTTTTGCCTACACCTAGCGACCTGCTTTTTAAATTTACGAGCAAAAAATATTCAATTTTATTTGGAATGGCAAGCTGGACAAAATTAACAGGGCATATTTATATAATGAATATGAATTTGGAGGGCAGAAATTATTGTATATTAAAGCATTAGACCTCTCACTAAAGGCATCAGTCATACAAAAGTTATACTTACATCTGAAATGGTTCTCTAGTAAATTAGTAAGAATGTCTCACCCCATGTTCAAGAATGGCCTTTACATCCACTCACTTTTGGTGATTTGAAAATGAAATCATCTCCAAAATATCGTTTTTTTTTATTTAACAAGCCATAGAAAGTTGGTTGCAATTTCAGTTTAATCCACCTGAAAAAACAGAACAAATAATACAACAAATATTGTGGTTACTCTCAAATATACTAATTGATAAAGAAAACTTCATTTTTCTATAAAATATTTAAAAAAGGTATAATCTTTGTAAATTATATCATAAATAGGACTGGTGGAGTTATGTCACACATGCAGCTAACAAAAATATATGGAAATGTCTGCCCTACCCAAAATTACAACCAACTAGTTGCAGCATTTCCACAAAATGGAAGAGGCAAGTGGAAGGGGGAAAAAGTAAGGAACTTGTCTGTCGGCCCTGCATTAAAGACCAAAATTGGTTAAAGAAAATTGTGATAAATAAAAATATATACCAGTTTCCTTTAAGGACCAAAAAATTGACAGCTATGCAATATAAATTGCAAAAAGTTGGGAAGAGATTTTCGATGTACTGATTCCATGGCACGTGGTTTATGAATTGACATGCAAAACAAAGCCAGATTCAAAACTTTGAATTTTTCAATTAAAATGTTTATACAAAATGATTGCAACCAATAGAATGTTATATAAATGCGGGATACAATCTTCCCAGCTCTGCAGATTTTGCTGTGAGGAGGCAGTCATTAGTTCATTTATTTAGGTTATTATATGTAGCTCGTTTTTGGTCACAGGTCCAGGAATGGCTGAAGAAATGCAACATTTACCTAGAGGTAACGCTGCAGATAGCAATACTGGGTGATTTGAAAAGTCATAGTCAATCAATCAATAATATAATCATTATTTTAGCAAAAATGTTTATCTTTAATTTACAATCTGTAGAAACTGAGAATAGTAAGGTTCAGTACTTTTCTGACGCATTACAGCACAGTTGAAAAATATATGGTAAATAGAAATCCAAAATGGATGGTGTTAAGAGATAGATGGGAGGGGTTGAATGGAGCTGAAGGGTGGGACTAAAATGTATATAGGTTCAGAACTTTTATAAAATAGCACAGTTATAAATATATGACAAATAGAAATCAAACTGGATGGACATCAGAAATAAAGGAAGGCCAGGACTAAAAACAAACAAAATATAACTATTGTAAAATAGATTGTGTATGTAAAATGCGTATATTATGTATAAGCTGGAAGTAGAAGCCTAAGTGTTATTGTTGATTAGTTTACCCAATTGGGGGAGGGGTGATAGGGTTTGGGGAATAATAAAGGAAGGTATATTAAAAAAAAGTGTATATATATATATATATATATATATATATATATATATATATATATATATATATGTATGTATGTATGTGTATATGTATGAATGTTTATATATATATATATACAGTATATATATATATATATATGTGTGTGGGTATCACTAAAGCTGATCCACCCCCTAAAAAAAAAAAGATTTCTTAGGATCCTCCTCTACCGATATGACGCATGCCCTTGGAGAGCATAAAACCTCATCACCAATTATAGTTCAGCCAAGCTTTACCAGCCAATGTGTTATGGTGATGTTGTCTCTGCTCTTGGTCAATTAGTCACCATGACAAGCAATGATTTGTTTAGTGCTTGTGTTAAATGGTGAAAGTGACACCATTGATGGGAAGAGCATCTAAAACCGTCAACAGTCATTGTGTGTTAAATGCTGCTGCCCTTGTGACCCCGTTCCCCTGTACCGCTTCAGGTGTTCTGGCCGTAGGCTTCATCAAAGGGCTTGCCCCTGTGAATGTATGTGTGTGTGTGTGTGCGTGTGTGTGTGTGTGTGCGTGCGTCTGTATAAGTGTGTCTGTGTGTGTGTGTGGTGGTGTTAGGCTGTGTTAAAATCAGCTCTAGGGAGTTAGTTGGTGAGTTGGGTGGGGGCAGGTTTGGGCCCTGCCTGCCTGGGGATTGGCCAGGTTGGTCGGCTGACTAGACCGACAGACAGATTGTCTCCTGCTCTCTGATGGCTACCAAGCCTAGCAACTTCAAAGACAACCAAGTCATTTGGGCTCGCCTCATCTTTGAACCTCACCTGATTGAGGCGTTCCCTTACAACCTTCCCCTAACCTCCCCTCCAACTCCCTCCCCCAACATCCCAGTCTCCTGGGCTGACATCTGGGAGCAGGCACTGGCAAGCCTGGGTTATGTCTGGCGGTGGAAACTGACAAGAGGAGTGGTGGCGGGCACTACCCAAGAACCAGGCGGAATCTTAGAAGCTCAAGACCAGTTAACCCTTGAGAACAGACTCATTTTCAGTATAGGCAGGCACACAACATCAAAACATTTTTCAAACAAAAACAAGCGTTTCTTATTGAACAATAAGAAGGTTCCCTGTTCAGACCGTTTCATTCCATTTTGTGTCTACTGAACATGACCCAGGCTGTTCGATTGGCAGTGAGGGATGATGGGAAATTCCCTGTTGCTTTAAAAGCTGAGTGGATACGGACAGCGTGTTGAATTTCATTGTGTCATATTTCTTGCTGGTACACAGAGTGCTATGTGAGAACTGACACAAGAGTGGTAGTGTTTGACAACATAGTGGCGTGTAAGGTCGCTGAAGGTCACTGCTCAGCTCAGTTTTCTCAAATTTAGGTTTCAGTACTATGTGCTCACATTAGCTTTCCTAACGTTATTCTTCATAGAAGCAATAATGTTATTGGCTATAGAAGATATCCTAATGTTATTGGTCATAGAAGCTCTCCTAATGTTATTGGATCTAGCCGACCACAAGTATAGACACATTTCTTTAAAAAAAATTCTGCTGTGAATTGCTGACTTTTACTACTGAAACATTTCCTAAAGACTGGAATATGAACATGATTATTTAAATTTGGACCTGATTTCCTTGGTTTAATAATCATATGTGGAGGAGGCAATAATGTTCAGACATACACTACCGGTCAAAAGTTTTAGAACACCTACTCATTCAAGGGTTTTTCTTTATTTGGACTATTTTCTACATTGTAGAATAATAGTGAAGACATCAAAACTATGAAATAACACATATGGAATCATGTAGTAACCAAAAAAGTGTTAAACAAATCAAAATATATTTTATATTTGAGATTTTTCAAATAGCCACCCTTTGCCTTAATGACAGCTTTGCACACTCTTGGCATTCTCTCAACCAGCTTCATGAGGTAGTCACCTAGAATGCATTTCAATTAACAGGTGTGCCTTCTTAAAAGTGACTTTGTGGAATTTATTTCCTTCTTAATGCGTTTGACCCATTCAATTGTGTTGTGACAAGGTGGGGGGGTATACAAAAGATAGCCCTATTTGGTGAAAGACCAAGTCCATGCTCCTAGCATACTCCACCCAGACCAGTTGCTGGCTCCAGGTTGCGGGGTTACTAGAGACGAGACACCGAAGTGTCGTTTCCATGTCTTGATTGGCTCGCTCCGACTGGCCGTTGGATTGGGGATAAAACCTAGAGGACAGGCTGGCCGACGACCTGATAAAGGTGCAGAACGCCTACCAGAATCGGGACGATAACTGAGGACCCCAATCAGAGACAATGTCGACCGGGAGTCCATGGATTCGGAAGACGTGCTGCACCATGAGCTGGGCTGTTTCCTTGGCTGATGGTAACTTGGGGAGAGGGATGAAATGGGCGGCTTTAGAGAACCTATCCACCACCATCAGGATGGTTGTGTTGCCATCTGACGGGGGAAGCCCTGTGACAAAATCCAGGGAAATATGGGACCAGGGATGATGAGGAACAGGGAGTGGCTGAAGGAGGCCAGATGGAGCTTGCCGCAGAGTCGTATTTTGAGCACACACCATGCATGCGGCGACGAAGGCCGAGACATCAGGAGCCATGGTGGGCCACCAGAAGCATTGTCGGAGGAAAGCCAGGATACGACGTGCACCAGGATGACAGGTAAGCCTGGAGGAGTGAGCCCATTCCAGGACTTGAGGCCGGGCCGAATCAGGGACGAACATCCAGTTAGCCTGGCCCCCACCAGGGACCGGCTGGGAATGTTGTGCCTTGCGGGCCAGGGCCTCAATACCCCAGACAACCGAAGCAGCCAGACATGAGGCAGGGAGGATGGTCTCAGATTCAGAGGGTGTGGCAGCAGAACTGTACAGGCGAGAGAGGGCGTCAGGCTTCACATTTCTGGACCCTGGGCGGTAGGAGATGGTGAAATTGAACCTGGTGAATAATAGGACCCAATGGACTTGCCTTGAATTAAGGCGCTTGGAAGTATTCTAAATTCTTATGGTCAGTCCACACCAAAAATGTATGTTCCGCCCCTTCCAGCCAGTGCCTCCACTCCTACAGGGCCATCTTAACCGCCAGGAGTTCCCGGTTCCCAAAGTCATAGTTCCTTTCTGCAGAGTTGAGACGATGGGACATGAAGGCACAGGGACAAAGCTTCTGGTCCTAGACGGATCGCTGGTAAAGGACGGCCCCTGCTCCCATGTCGGAAGCGTCAACCTCAACCACAAACTGACAGGTCAGGTCTGGATGGATGAGGACGGGGCAGTAGTAAATTGCTACTTCAGATCCCCAAAAGCCCTGTCTGCTGCTGGGGACCATGTGAACGGTATCTTGCGAGAGGTGAATGCAGAGAGGGGAGCCGCCAGGGTGCTGTAGCCCTGAATGTAACGGCGGTAGAAATTTGCAAACCCCAGAAACCGTTGTAGCTGCACCCTGGACGTGGGTTGGGGCCAATCCACCTCCGCTCTCACCTTTTCCGGATCTATCTGGACATTCCTTTCAGCGATGACGTATCCCAGAAAGGAGAAAGTGGAGCGGTGAAACTTGAACTTCTCAGCATTTACAAACAACTAATTCTCCAGGAGGCGCTGAAGGACTTGTCAAACATGGAGAACGTGATCTTGGGCAGAATGAGAGAAGACCAGAATGTCGTTGAGGTAGACAAATACAAAACGATTCAACATGTCCCGGAGCACATCGTTGACCAGGGCCTGGAAGACAGCGGGAGCATTGGTGAGTCTAAATGACCAGGTACTCATAGTGTCCACTGGCAGTGTTGAAGGCCATCTTCCACTTGTTTCCTTCGCGTATCCGAACAAGGTGGTAGGCATTCCAAAGGTCCAGTTTGGAAAAGATGGTAGCCCCATGGAGATGTTCGAAAGCTGAGGAGAGGAGTGGTAGAGGATAACAATTCTTGATCGTGATGTCATTGAGGCCCCGGTAATCGCAGGGTCTTGTCCTTCTTCCCCACAAAGAATAACCCTGCGCCGGCAGGGGAGGCAGAAGGGTGAATGCTCCCAGCAGCCAGAGAGTGCTTAATGTACTCCATGCCCTTGGCCTCAGTGCCAGACAGGGAATATAGCCAGCCTCAAGGCGGTGTGGTGCCCTGGAAGAGATCAATTGCACAATCGTAAAGACAATGTGGAGGAAGAGAGGTAGCACAAGCCTTGCTGAAAACCTCCAGGAGGTCATGGTACTCTACGGGAACGGCAGAGAAATCCGAGGCCGTACTTAACCCTGGAGGCAGACGTTCCGAGGGAGGCCGCGCCGCCTTCAGGCAATGTGAACGACAGAACGGGCTCTAACCCAGGATTGAACCCGTGGTCCAGTCAATATCAGGGTTGTGCTTCTGGAGCTAAGAAAATCCCAAAATGTGTGGAGACTCAATGAGGAGAAGCTGTATTGACTCACTGTATTGACTCACTACCCACAGATTAATAAGAACTGTGCTGTGCGTGACTCTAACAATGGACCGACCGTCCATAGCCCTAGCGTCCATGGGAATGGAGAGGAGTTCAGTGGGGATACCTAGTTCCAATACCAGGATAGCGTCCATAAAACTCTCATCAGCCCCAGAGTCAATGAGCACCCGGAGAGACTTAGACTGGTCTCCCCACAGCAGGATCACGAAAAAAGGAGTTTGGGTAATGGGAATTAGAGAATTCTCAGTCTGCCTCACCAGTGTACCTGCACCTACTAATGAGTTAGGTCTCTTCACTGGACAGGTGACTATGTAATGCCCCGCAGCACCACAATACAGACAACTGTTGGATCTTAGCCTACGTGAACGTTCCCTAGGCGATAATCTAGCTATGCCCAGTTGCATAGGTTCCAGTGTATCCGACTCACCCTTCGCCGATGATTCTTGAGGGAACTCGGGTGGCTTCGGATCTTCTCGGAAATTCAGCCTTCGAGGACTTACGGATTCCTTCGGAGGTGAGCAAGCAGCAGCGGATGAACGAGTGTGACCTAGACCAGACCTCCTCTCACTCTTGCGTTCCCGTAGACGCCCATCAATCCTAATGGTAAGGGCGATGAGGGAATTGAGGTTCAACGGTAACTCCCGAGCTGTTAGCTCATCTTTTATCTCCTCTGATAGTCCGTGAAGGAAGGTATCGAATAGGGACTCCGGATTCCAGGCACTCTCGGCGGCCAAAGTGCGAAAATCTACTGCGTAGTCTGCCAAACTACGGGAGTCTTGATGTAATTCAAGGAGTTTTCGGGTCGCCTCTCTCCCGGATACTGGAGAATCAAACACCTTCCTCACCTCTGCCATGAAATCTTCCAGATGACGACAAATGGCGGATTGTTGCTCCCAAACTGCCGTAGCCCAGGAGAGCGCTCTTCCGAAGGGAACGAAGATGGCTGCAGCTCAAAAATGAGGGCGCACTGAGAAATAAAACCCTGGCAGGTTCCAGGATCCCCAGAATATCGCTCCGGAGGAGGTAAGCAGGGTTCTCGGGTAGCCGGGGTAGGCTGTACAAACCCACCACTGGTAGGGGAGTTACTGAGCAACTGGGAGGACTCCGTGGGGGAATGCTGCCTTTGAGATAACCCACGGAATTGCTCCAGTAACATCTTGAACCCCTGGTCGTGGCGTTCCGTCAGCGAATGGAGCCCTTCCATAAGGTTCTGGACTAGCTTCTCATGTTTTTGAATGGTGGCTCCTTGCTGGGAGACAGCATGACGGAGCCGGTCTGTGTCTGCTGGGTCAGTCATGGCCAATTCGTACTATAACGATGCAGGGCAAGACCCAGATGCAGATACAGGGGGCAGATGGTTTGAGTCTCTGATATTTATTATAAAACAAGAGGCAGGCAAGAGACAAGTCATGGACAGGCAAACGATCATAAACTAGGTCATAGTCCAGGTAGTACAGAGTAGCAGGCAGGCTTGAGATCAGGGCAGGCTGAATGGTCAGGCAGGCGGGCTCAGAGTCAGGGCAGGCAAAGGTCAGAACCGGGAGGACTAGAACAACAGAGACTAGGAAAAAGCAGGAGCACGGGAAAAACACGCTGGTTGACTTGACAAGACAAGACGAACTGGCAACAGATAGACAAAGAACACAAGAATAAATACCCTGGCAATAATGGGGAAAACTGGTGACTCTTGGAGGTGGGTGGAGACAATAACAAAGACAGGTGAAACAGATCAGGGCGTGACACCAACAAGTGCTCAGCATATGTGGGAACTCCTTCAAGACTTGTGGGCGGTAGCATAGCCTAGTGGTTAGAGCATTGGACTAGTAACCGAAAGGTTGCAAGATAGAATCCCCGAGCTGACAAGGTACAAATCTGTCGATCTGCCCCTGAACAAGGCAGTTAACCCACTGTTCCTAGGCCGTCATTGAAAATAAGGATTTGTTCTTAACTTCTTATGGCTGCAGGGGGCGTATTGAAAAACTGGAAAATATGTGCCCATTTTCAAACGGCCTCTTAATCAATTTTTGCTCTTACAATATGCATATTATTACTACTATTGGATAGAAAACAGTCTCTAGTTTCTAAAAACGTTTGAATTATTTCTCTAAGTGGAACAGAACTATTTTTACAGCCCATTTCCTATCCGGAAGTGAGATTTCCAAAATCGATGTCTCTCTTCAAGACCTTGTCTATAAAAGGGCCTGTCACTTAGGACTGTAGAAACACGTCATACGCCTTCCCCTGGGTGTCATGCGGAAGTGAGAGCAGAAAGGACTTGAATATCTCGTCCTGGGATTGAACACAACCTCTTGGAGTGAGACTTGCGCACTTTATTTTTTTTTCTGGGCGCGAAGTAGGACCTGGACTCGGCTCCTGGAAAACGCTCGTTAAAGGTGAATATGATCTCCGGCTTCGATTTTATTTGATACATGTCACAATATCATCCTAAAGTATGTTTTTTCAATATAGTTTAATTATATTATTGAAATTTATTCTGGACTTTAGACGTGATGCGACGCAAGAATTTTGTCAAGATGGAGAGGTTAGCGTCGCACTGCCAGTGTGCTTGCTAATTCAAGAGGGAAATCGTTCGTTCTGGATCGAAATAAAGACGTTTCTGAACAAAGGACCCCTTGGAGAACATTCTGATGGAAGATCAACAAAGATAAGGACCCAATTTGGGATGCTTTTTCATATATCTGTCGAACTGTGCTATGCTACCGTTTGACTAGAATCAATGCTGCTGTGTGCTAGCTAATGTAGTAAGCTAATATAACGATATATTGTGTTTTCGCTGTAAAACACTTCAAAAATCGGAAATATTGGCTCTATTCACAAGATCTTTGTCTTTCATTAGCTATCCACCATATATTTTTCTGAAATGTTTTATGATGTGTAATTAGTAGTTGACGTTGGTGTCTGTATTTTCTCTGGCTACTCCCGTGCGATTTCTGACTGTAGCTATGATGGTAGCAGTAATGTAAAACTGATTTATAGCTAAAATATGCACATTTTTTGAACAAAACATAGATTTATTGTGTAACATGTTATAGGACTGTCATCTGAGGTAGTTTTTTCTAGGTTATTTAGGTTGGTTCTAGGTTAGTTAGGTTGGCTTGTGCATGCTACTTGCATCCTACTTGTGCTGTGAAAAATGTCTGTCCTCTTTTTTATTTGGTGGTGAGCTAACATAAATATATGTGGTGTTTTCTCTGTAAAACATTAAAAAAATCGGACATGTTGGCTGGATTGACAAGATGTTTATCTTTCAAATGCTGTATTGGACTTGTTAATGTGTGAAAGTTAAATATTTAAAAAAAATAGATTTTGAATTTCGCGCCCTGCACTTGAGCTGGATGTTGTCATAAGTGTACCGATGTCGGGACAGCCCGCCTAAAAGGTTAACTGACTTGCCTAGTAAAATAAATATATATTTTTTTTAAATAATAAACTGTTGGAAAAGCATTCCAGGTAAAGCTGGTTGAGAGAATGCCAAGAGTGTACAAAGCTGTCATCAAGGCAAAGGGTGGCTATTTGAAGAATCTCAAATATAAAATATATTTTGATTTGTTTAACACTTTTTTGGTTACTACATGATTCCATATATGTTATTTCATAATTGTGATGTCTTCACTATTATTCTACAATGTAGAAAATAGTAAAATAAAGAAAAACCCTTGCAGGAGTAGGTGTTGTAAAACTTTTGACCGGTAGTGTATATTATTTGCTCTTAAAGGGGAAATCTGCAGTTCAAACAATAACAAACAATAGCAAAGCAAATACCCCACCACTATTTTGGTAAACAACTGGGGGATGTGGCTGGAGAAATTGAACCACTCTCAAAGTCATTGACAAAGTTATGGATGGAAGGACTGACCATCCATGATTTCAACATTCTACTTTTATGTAGTGTTTGTTTCCGATTACAATGTTTACAAACAGTGGAGAAAAACAAGCTTATTGTGGGTTCTGATGTGGTAGGACAGTTAAACTAAGCTCGTTATTTATTAGTTATATTCTTCAAAAATCTATGGGTTTATATAATTTATTTTACATTGGTCCTGAGCTGAGTGATTGATGATAGCGATTAGTCCTCTCTCATTAAGTCGTTCTTCATTGGCTGAGCCCAAAGATGGAATTCATCATCTCCCACCAGGAACGGAGAGAAGGAAAGAGAGACAGAGAAAGAAAGACAGAAAAAATAGGATCTATCCTCCCTCGCTTTACTCTGTACTGTTGCTTTTGGCTGAAAGTCTTTGACTCTGGCTGATTGAGCCAGCAGCATACCACCCTGCATCCCACTGCTGGCTTGCTTCTGAAGCGAAGCAGGGTTGGAGGGCCAGTAGGGTTGGAGGGCCTGTAGGAGGCACTCTTTCCTCTGGTCTAAAAAGATTTCCCAATACCCCAGGGAAGTGATTGGGGACATTGCCCTGTGTAGGGTGCTGTCTTTTGGATGGGACGTTAAACGGGTCTCCTAACTCTCTGTGGTCACTAAAGAGCCCATGGCACTTATTGTAAGAGTAGGGGTGTTAACCCTGGTGTCTTGGCTAAATTCCCAATCTGGCCCTCATACCATCACGGTCACCTAATCATCCCCAGCTTACAATTGGCTCATTCATCCCCCCTCCTCTCCCCTGCAACTATTCCCCAGGTTGTTGATGTAAATGAGAATGTGTTCTCAGTCAACTTACCTGGTAAAATAAGGGTTAAAACTAAAAAAGGAGTGATTTGTATTTTTTTCTCCTGCTTAAAGTAAAGGGGAGGGACTACCGTTTAGACACAAAAAGAGGGTTGGGGGAAGAAAAAGAGAAAGGACATTTATCATTAGACTCTCTCTGTGTTGGAATAAGTAGGTTACACACACATACACCGATCTCTCCCTGTCCTGTATCTTACACACCGTGTGTATTTTGTCTGTGGACTGTATTGTTATGACTAGCTGCCCAGTAAAGGCAAGGATAGTTTTTTTTTACGATGGTTGACAAACATAGGACGTTGTGTGACTGCAGGTTGACGTCATCCCCTACATACTGGGAGAAGTGAACAACACGCACGCACACCCACACACACACACACGTTCGCTCAGCTCAGGAATGTTTTCAAGCTCTCCAGACCAATTAGGTCAAAGTGGGTGCGTCCGCACCCTTCAGGCAACCAAGAGGAGGCTTAGTCCCGATGAGGCGTCCCTTTGCACCCAAATACTCAGAGATTAGCTTTGACAAAAGACTAAGGTGCTTCTCCACACCTGTGCCGTAGGGGAACCTAATCCTTCAGCCTTTACAGCACTCTGTAGATACCTAGTAAACACGTAGACACGCACCCCCCCCCCCCCCCCCCCCCCCCACACACACACACACACACACACACACACACACACACACACACACACACACACACACACATACACATACACATACACACATACACACCACTTTTAACAACCCGCACCAGCTAACTGAGAATACTACTCGACTGATCAGATCAGTGAGTTTCTCTGTCCGTTCTCCCACCAAACCTCATGTCATCAATCATTTACAGTGCCTTTAGAAAGTCTTTACAACCCTTGACATTTGACACATTTTGTTGTGTTACAGCGTGAATTTTAAATGGATTCGATTGAGATTGTGTGTCACTGGCCTACACACAATACCCTAAAATGTCAAAGCGGAATAATGTTTTTAGAAATGTTTGCTAATTAATTAAAACTGGAAAGCTGAAATGTCTTGAGTCAATAAGTATTTGACCCCTATGTAATGGCAAGCCTAAATAACCTCAGGAGTACAAATGTGCTTAACAAGTCACATAATAAGTTGTAGGGCCTCACTCTGTGTGCAATAATAGGGTTTAACATGATTTTTGAATGACTACCTCGTCTCTGTATCCCATACATACAATTATCTGTAAGGTTGAGCAATGAATTTCAAACACAGATTCGACCCCAAAGACCAGGGAGATTTTACAATGCCTCGCAAAGAAGGGCATCTGTTGGTAGTTGGGGGGGGGGGGGGGGAAGCAGACAATGAATAAACTTTTGAGCATGATGAAGTTATTAATTACACTTTAGATGGTGTATTGTATTCTTCCTTACTCAGTTGGCGGTTGAAGGAAACTCCTCAGGGATTTTACCATGAGGCCAATGTTGACTTTAAAACAGTTACAGAGTTTAATGGCTGTGATAGGAGAAAACTGAGAAGGAATCAACAACATTGTAGTTACGCCACAATACTAACCTCAATGACAGAGGGAAAGAAGGAACCCAATAAAAAAATAAAAAAATATGCTTCCTGTTCGGGATAAGGCACTAACTTTATCTCTTGAATACAAAGCATTATTATTTGGGCAAATCCAACACAGCACATTACTGAGTACCATTCTTTATATTTTCAAGGATGATGGTGACTGCATCATGTTATGGGTATGCTTGTCATCGGCAAGGACTAGGGAGTTTTCCTCTAGGAGAAATTCTAGAGGAAAACCTGGTTCAGTCTGCTTTCCAACAGAAAAATGAACCTTTCATCAGGACAATAACCAAAAACACAAGGAAAAATATACGCTGGAGTTGCTTACCAACATGACACTGAATGTTAGTTACAGTTTTGACTTAAATCGTCTTGAAAATCTATGGATGGACTGAAAAACGGATGTCTAGCAATGATCAACAACCAACTTTACAGAGCTTGAAGAATTTTAGAAAGAATAATGTGCAAATATTGTGTGCAGGTGTGCATTGTATACATCAATGATGTCGCTCTTGCTGCTGGTTATTCTCTGATCCACCTCTACGCAGATGACACCATTCTGTATACTTCTGGCCCTTCTTTGGACACTGTGTTAACTAACCTCCAGACGAGCTTCAATGCCATACAACTCTCCTTCCGTGGCCTCCAACTGCTCTTAAATGCAAGTAAAACTAAATGCATGCTCTTCAACCGATCGCTGCCCACACCTGCCCGCATCACTACTCTGGACAGTTCTGACTTAGAATATGTGGACATCTACAAATACCTAGGTGTCTGGTTAGACTGTAAATTCTCCTTCCAGACTCATATTAGGCATCTCCAATCCAAAATTAAATCTAGAATCGGCTTCCTTTTTCGCAACAAAGCATCCTTCACTCATGCTGCCAAACATACCCTCGTAAAACTGACTATCCTACGAATCCTTGACTTCGGCGATGTCATTTACAAAATAGCCTCCAACACTTTACTCAGCAAATTGGATGCAGTCTATCACAGTGCCATCTGTTATGTCACCAAAGCCCCATATACCACCCACCACTGCGATCTCTCGTTGGCTGGCCCTTGCTTCATACTCGTCGCCAAACCCACTGGCTCCAGGTCATCTATAAGTCTTTGCTAGGTAAAGCCCCGCCTTATCTCAGCTCACTGCTCACCATAGCAGCACCCACCCGTAGCACGCGCTCCAGCAGGTATATTTCACTGGTCACCCCCAAAGCCAATTCCTCCTTCGGCCGTCTTTCCTTCCAGTTCTCTGCTGCCAATGACTGGAACAAACTGCAAAAATCACTGAAGTTGGAGACTCATATCTCCCTCACTGACTTTAAACACCAGCTGTCAGAGCAGCTCACAGATCACTGCACCTGTACATAGCCCATCTGTAAATAGCCCATCCAACTACCTCATCCCATACTGTTATTTATTTTATTTATTTTGCTCCTTTGCACCCCAGTATCTCTACTTGCACACTCATCTTCTACACATCTATCACTCCAGTGTTTAATTGCTATATTGTAATTATCTCGTCACTATAGCCTATTTATTGCCTTACCTCCCTTATCCTATCTCATTTGCACACACTGTATATAGACTTTTTTCTATTGTATTATTGACTGTATGTTTGTTTATTCCATCTGTAACTCTGTGTTGTTGTTTGTGTTGCACTGCTTTGCTTTATCTTGGTCAGGTTGCAGTTGTAAATGAGATCTTGTTCTCAACTAGCCTACCCGGTTAAAAAAAGGTGAAATTAAATTAAAATTTTAAAAAAGCTCTTAGAGAGTTACCCAGAAAGACGCAGAGCTGTAATCGTTGCCAAAGGTGATTCTAACATGTATTGACTCATGGGTGTGAGTACTTACAGTATCCGTCAAAAGATTTGATACACCTACTCATTCCAGTTTTTTTTTGCCTCTGCTTATTTGAGTTGTTCTTACCATAATATGGACTTGGTCTTTGACCAAATAGGGCTATCTTCTGTATACCACCCCTACCTTGTCACAACACAACTGATTGGCTCAAACGCATTAAGAAGGAAATAAATTCCACAAATTCACTTTTAACAAGGCAAACCTGTTCATTGAAATGCATTACAGGTGACTACCTCATGAAGCTGGTTGATAGAATGCCAAGAGTGTGCAATGCTGTCATCAAGGCAAAGGGTGGCTACGTTGAAGATCTAAAATCTAAAATATATTTTGATTTGTTTAATATTTTTTGGTTACTACATGATTCCATTTGTGTTATTTCATAGTTTTGATGTCTTCACTTTTTAGGTTTACCTTTATTTAACTAGGCAAGTCAGTTATGAACAAATTGTTATTTACAATGACGGCCTACCCCGGCCAAACCCGGACGACGCTGGGCCAATTATGCGCCGCCCTATGGGACTACCAATCACGGACGGATGTGATTCTGCCTGGATTCGTACCAGGGACTGTAGTGACGCCTCTTGCACCGAGATGTAGTGCTTTGGACTGCTGCGCCACCCGGGAGCCCTATTCTACAGTACAATGTAGAAAATAATAAAAAATTAAGAAAAACCCTTGAATGAGTAGGTGTGTCCAAACTTTTGACTGGTAGCGTATGTAAATTAAATATTTATTTATTTCATTTTCAATAAATTTGCTAATATCTCTAAAAACGTGTTCACTGTTATTATGGGGTATTGTGTGTAGATGGGTGAGTAGAAAAAAAATATTCAATCCATTTCGAATTCAGGCTGTAACACAACTAAATGTGTAATAAGTCAATGCGTATGAATGGGGTATGAATACTTTCATACCCATTGATTACAACTAGGGCCAAGTGTCAAAACAGAAACTGTACTCATGTGAAGGTGACATAACATCAAAGAGAGAGGGTGAAGAGACCAAAGCTGTTTAACGTTATTCACCCCTAGTGACCGAGCCTTGAGGGCCAGTGTAAGAAGCTCTTCTTGTCCGTAACCATAGATATGGGGTAAGTTAACTTCAGCACAATGCAAGTCTAAACATCTTGAAGCTATTATGTGAAACTGACATTAAATCAGCAAAAGTTGGCAAATTCACCCAAAACATTCCCCATTCGATTTTAGAAAGACACCGAAAGCCAATATTTCCACCAAAAGTCTTGAAAAGATGGCGCCGAAGAACATGGCTGACATTTTACATTATCCCAACCAATTGTGCAATTATTATTTATTTTTTCATTTTGTATAACTTATTTTTTAACTTATTATGTACATAATGTTGCTGCTACCGTCTCTTATGACTGAAAATAACTTCTGGAAATCAGAAAAGCGATTACTCACCGCAGACTGGAAGAAACTTTTCCTTTAACGAGTCCGACGAGAAGGATATCCTACATTCACTGGAACAGGCCCAGATCCACGCCTTTTGCGTGAAGAAAAGACGCCGGGAAAAAGGAAGCAGATCGGGGATCCTTCTGAGAAGTGGGAGGCGAGCGAGTAAACTCCCAATGCCTTCCATTCTCCTTGCTAACGTGCAATCGTTAGAAAATAAAATTGATGACCTACTATTAAGATGATCCAACCAATGGGACATTAAAAATGGTAACATCTTATGTTTCACCGAGACGTGGCTGAATGAAGAAACAGACAATATAGAGCTGACGGGATTTTCCATGCACCGGCAGAACAGAGACGCTACCTCTGGTAAGACGAGGGGTGGGGGTGTGTGTCTTTTTGTCAATAACAGCTGGTACACGATGTCTAACATTAAAGAAGTCTCGAGGTATTGCTCGCCTGAGGTAGAGTACCTTATGATAAGTTGTCGAACACACTATCTACCAAGAGAGTTCTCCTTTGTATTATTCGTAGCCATCTATTTACCACCACAAAGCGAGGCTGGCACTAAGACCGCTCTCAACCAACTCTATAAGGCCATAAGCAAAGAAAAAAATGCTCACCCAGAAGCAACGCTCCTAGTGGCTGGGGACTTTAATGCTGGCAAACTTAAATCAGTTTTACCAAATTTTTACCAGCATGTCACTTTAAATTTTTTATTTATTTAAATGTTACCTTTATTTAACCAGGCAAGTCAGTTAAGAACAAATTCTTTTTTTCAATGATGGCCTAGGAACAGTGGGTTAACTGCCTTGTTCATGGGCAGAACGATAGATTTCTAACTTGTCAGCTCGGGAATTCGATCTTGCAACCTTTCGGTTACTAGTCCAACGCTCTAACCACTAGGCTACCTGCCACCCCTCTAACCACTAGGCTACCTACCACCCCACATGTGCAACCAGGGGGGGAAAAAATCCTAGACCACCTTTACTCCACACACAGAGATGCTTACAAAGCTCTCCCCCGCCCTCCATTTGGCAAATCTGACCACAATTCTATCCTCCTGATTCCTGCTTACCAACAAAAACTAAAGCAGAAAGTACCAGTATCTCACTCAATATGGAAGTGGTCAGATGACGCGGATGCCACACTACAGGACTGTTTTGCTAGCACAGACTGGAATATGTTCTGGGATTCATGCAGTGGCATTGAGGAATACAGCACCTCAGTCATTGGCATCATCAATAAGTGCATCGATGACGTCGTCCCCACAGTGACTGTGCGTACATAGCCCAACCAGAAACCATGGATTACAGGCAACATCCACATCGAGCTAAAGGCTAGAGCTGCCGCTTTCAAGGAGCAGGAGACTAATCCGGATGCTTATAATAAATCGTGCTATGCCCTCAGACTAACCATCAAATAAGCAAAGCGTCAAAACAGGATTAAGATTGAATCCTACTACACCAACTCTGACGCTATTTGGACGTGGCAGGGCTTGAAAACTATTACGGACTACAAATGGAAACCCAGAGACGAGCTGCACAGTGACGCGAGCCTACCAGACGAGCTAAATGCCTTTTATGCTCGCTTCGAGGCAAGCAACACTGGAGCATGCACGAGAGCACCAGCTGTTCTGGATGACTGTGTGATAACGCTCACGGTAGCCGATGTGAACAAAACCTTTAAACAGGTCAACATTCACAACATTCACTGGACCAGACGGATTACCAGGACGTGTACTCAAAGCATGCGCGGACCGATTGTCAAGTGTCTTCACTGACATTTACAACCTCTCCCTGACCAAGTCTGTAATACCTACATGTTTCAAGCAGACCACCATAGTCCCTGTGCCCAAGGAAGGGAAGGTAACCTGCCTAAATGATTACCACCCCGTGGTACTCACGTCGGTAGCCATGAAGAGCTTTGAAAGGCTGGTCATGGCTCACAACAACAGCATCCTCCTGGACACCCTAGACCCACTCCAATTCACATACCACCTCAACAGATCCACAGATGACGCAATCTTAATCGTACTCCACACCGCCCTTTCTTACCTGGACAAAAGGAACACCTATGTGAGAATGCTGTTCATCGACTACAGCTCAGCGTTCAACACCATAGTGCCCACAAAGCTCATCACAAAGTCAAGGACTCTGGGACTAAACACCTCCCTCTGCAACTGGATCCTGGACTTCCTGACGGGCCGCCCCCAGATGGTAAGAGTAGGCAGCGACATGTCTGCCACGCTGATCCTTAACACTGGGGCCCCTCAGGGGTGTGTACTTAGTTCCCTCCTGTATTCCCTGTTCACCCACGACTGCGTGGCCAAACACGACTCCAACACCATCATTAAGTTTGCTAACGACACAACTGTGGTAGGCCTGATCACCGACAACGATGAGATGGCCTATAGGGAGGAGGTCAGAGACCTGGCAGTGTGGTGCCAGGACAACAACGTCTCCCTCAATGTGAGCAAGACAAAGGAGCTGATGATGGACTACAGGAAAAGGCGGGCCGAACAGGCCCCCATTAACATCGACGGGGCCAAAGTGGAGAGGGTCGAGAGTTTCAAGTTCCTTGGTGTCCACATCACCAATGAACTATCATGGTCCAAACATACCAAGACAGTCATGAAGAGGGCACGACAAAACCTTTTCCCCATCAGGAAACGGAAAAGATTTGGCATGGGCCCTCAGATCCTCAAAAGGTTCTACAGACAATTTAAATTGACCCTCCGCCCCCCTCTTGTACACTGCTGCTACTCGCTGTTTGTTTGTTACCTATGCATAGTCACTTCACACCCACCTACATGTACAGATTACCTCAACTAGCCTGTACCACTGCACACTGACTCGGTACCGGTGCCCCCTGTATATAGCCTCGCCATTGTTATTCTTATTGTGTTACTTTTTATTATTACTTTTTATTTTAGCCTACTTGGTAAATAAGTTCTTCTTCTTGAACTGCACTGTTGGTTAAGGGCTTGTAAGTAAGCATTTCATGGTCAAGTCTACACTTGTTGTATTCGGCGCATGTGGCAAATAGAATTTTATTTTATTTTATTTGAAAAGTCATGGGCTATACAGTGGGCTCTGAAATTATTGACACCTTTGACAAAGATGAGCAATAATGACTGTATAAAATATATAATTCAAATACTGAGCTATATTGAATGCCACATTTTTGGGGATATTATATTATTTTATACTAATACAATTGCTCCGAGAAAGAGATTGTTTTTAATAAGTGTTTTTACAAAATTATTGACAAAATGATTTGACTACCTTGAAGTAGTCAAAGTTTAGTATTTGGTCCCATATTCCTAGCACGCTATGACTACATCAAGCTTGTGACTGACTACAAGCTAGAAATTTATGATAATTAGTGTGTGTCATTTTGGAGTCACTTTTATTGTAAATGAGAATACAATGGTCCACGGATGTAACATTCTGAATGCAATGTTGGATAAAAAAACTAATAATAACTAAATTAATGAGTATAATTGATTTTATGCCAGGTTTGTGTGTGTGTGTGTGTGTGTGTGTGTGTGTGTGTGTGTGTGTGTGTGTGTGTGTGTGTGTGTGTGTGTGTGTGTGTGTGTGTGTGTGTGTGTGTGTGTGTGTGTGTGTCTGTCCATGCTGCCTGCTTACAGTCCTGTTTACTGTTTACTGAACAAAAATATAAACGCAAGATGTAAAGTGTTGGTTCCATGTTTCATAAGCTGAAATAAAAGTTTCACCTTTGCCAAGATAATCCATCCACCTGACAGGTGTGGCATATCAAGAAGCTGATTAAACAGCATGATAAATACACAGGTGTACCTGTGTAATGATCTGGGGACAATGAAAGGCCATTGTAAAATGTGTTTTGTCACACAACACAATGCCACAGATGTCTCAAGTTTTGAGGCAGCGTGCAATTGGCATGCTGACTGCAGGAATGTCCACCAAAGCTTTTGCCAGAGAACTGAATGTTCATTACTCTACCATAACCCTCCTCCAACGTCGTTTTAGAAGATTTGGCAATATGTCCAACCGGCCTCACAACCTCAGACCATGTGTAACCACTCCAGCCTAGGACCTCCACACCCGGCTTCCTGACCTGCGGGATCGTCTGAGACCAGCCACCCGGACAGCTGATGAAACTGTTGGTTTGCACATCTGAAGAATTTCTGCACAAACTATCAGAAACCGTCTCAGGGAAGCTCATCTGCGTGCTCGTCGTCCTCACCAGGGTTTTGACCTGACTGCAGTTCGGCGTCGTATCCGACTTCAGTGGGCAAATGCTCACCTTCGATGGACACTGGCACGATGGAGAAGAGTGCTCTTCACAGATGAATCCCGGTTTCAACTGTACCGGGCCGATGGCAATCAGGCGTTGTGTGGGTGAGCAGTTGGATGAGCCCAAATAAATGCTTCACAGCATTCAGAGTTCACAAGTAACAGACTAATCTCAACATCAACTGTTCAGAGGAGACTGCGTGATTCGGGCCTTCATGGTCGAATTGCTGCAAAGAAACCACTACTAAAGGACACCAATAAGAAGAAGCGACTTGCTTGGGCCAAGAAACATGAGCAATGGACATTAGACCGGTGGAAATCTGTATTTTGGGTCCAAATTTGAGATTTTTGGTTCCAACCGTCGTGTCTTTGTGAGACGCAGAGTAGGTGAATGGATGATCTCCGCATGTGTGGTTCCTACCGGGACGCATGGAGAAGGTGGTGTGATGGTGTGGGGGTGCTTTCCTGGTGACACTGTCTGTGATTTATTTAGAATTCAAGGCACACTTAACCAGCATGGCTCCCACAGCATTCTGCAGCGATACGCCATCCCATCTGGTTTGCGTTTAGTGGGACTATAATTCCATATGTGTTATTTCATCGTTTTAATGTCTTCACTATTATTCTACAATGTAGAAAATGTTAAAAATAAAGAAAAACCCTTGAATGAGAAGGTGTGTCCAAACTACTTTTGACTTGTAGTGTAAATTATGTAATATGCCAGGGAGATACAGTATGTGTAACGGATTTCGTCTTAGTCTGAGGAGGAGTAGCAAGGATCGGACCAATGTGCAGCGTGGTAAGTGTCCATAATGAGTGTATATTATGTAATATGCCAGGGAGATACAGTATGTGTAACGGATTTCGTCTTCGTCTGAGGAGGAGTAGCAAGGATCGGACCAATGTGCAGCGTGGTAAGTGTCCATAATGAGATATTTAATAAATAAACAGAACACTGAACAAAATAACAAAAGTACAAACAAACAACCGAAACAGTCCCGTATGGTGCAAACACTAACACAGGAAACAACCACCCACAAACACAGGTGGGAACAGGCTACCTAAATATTATTCTCAATCAGAGACAATGATAGACAGCTGCCTCTGATTGAGAACCATATCAGGCCAAACACACAGAAATACAACACAAGGACAACATAGAACACCAGACATAGAATGCCCACCAAAACTCACGCCCTGACCAACCAAAACAGAGACGTAAAAAGGATCTCTAAGGTCAGGACGTGAAAATATGTCTACTGTAGCTAAGAAAGTAATACTAAGTGTATGATGTGTAGTAAGCTGTTGGCAGCCCATGTGCCTCACCCTAATAATTTGGTCCGTTTCCCCCTCATAACTTATCCTGCTGTTCTGACTTGGTGGTGTACATGTAGCCTATAACCTGTTTTAGGGAAATGTCATCATTGATTATTGTAAGAGTTTTCATTGTCTTTCTTTTATGCCACCTTTATTTATCCTACGGTTCTGACTTGGTGTACAGGGAGAATACTGTAAGAACGGCCCATGTTCTGAATTATGTCGCTGTACATTTCAAAAGTATTGAACAAATAGTTATGTTCACTACTTCCATTTTAGCTTGCTCATTAATATTTTAATCCAAATTACGGATTGCCTCTTATCCACTCATCATTCCCTCATGCCATAGTTTGCGCATCTCAATTGTCAGTAGAAACCACATTTGTTTAAGTAAGTCAGCCATATCAGCTATGTGTTTTATAAAGGCAGTACATGAAGCTGAATGAACTGTTTCACTGCCAGACAAGGCTCCGCTGATAGCCAGGTGTAGCAGTGGTAAGCATTCACTCCATTGTGCTGAAAAGAAAGCTCTGCTGTTGGGACAACTTTATGTGGGCACCGTATGTCACCGTTATAGTGCAATTAATGTATAGTTTAGCATTGTGTTGTGTTGTGTAGTGGCTTTTCTGGCATGCATCTAAAAAAAAAATGCTTTCGTTTGCCCCACCTAGATTTACATGCTAAAATTGCCACTGGAATAGTTCCCGTGTTGGATAGCCATAGCCAGCTAGCTAACATAGCGTCCCTCTCTGTTTGAGCCAGGTGGCCAAAAGTTTTGAGAATGACACAAATATTAATTTTCACAAAGTCTGCTGCCTCAGTTTGTATGACGGCAATTTGCATAAACTCCAGAATATTATAAAGAGTGATCAGATGAATTGCAATTAATTGCAAAGTCCCTCTTTGCCATGCAAATGAACTGAATCGCCAAAAAACATTTCCACTGTATTTCAGCCCTGCCACAAAAGGACCAGCTGACATTTTGTCAGTGATTCTCTCGTTAACACATGCTGATAGAGTTCGAATAACAGACTGGAAGCTTCAAAAGGAGGGTTGTGCTTGGAATCGTTGTTCTTCCTCAGTCAACCATGGTTACCTGCTAGGAAACACATGCCGTCATCATTGCTTTGCACAAAAAGAGCTTCACAGGCAAGGATATTGCTGCCAGTAAGATTGCACCTAAATCATCCATTTATCAGATCATCAAGAACTTCAAGGAGAGAGGTTCAATTGTTGTGAAGAAGGCTTCAGGGCGCCCAAGAAAGTCCAGCAAGCGCCAGGACCGTCTCCTAAAGTTGATTCAGCTGCGGGATCGGGGCACCACCAGTACAGAGCTTGCTCAGGAATGGCAGCAGGCAGGTGTGAGTCCATCTGCACGCACAGTGAGGCGAAGACTTTTGGAGGATGGCCTGGTGTCAAGAAGGGCAGCAAAGAAGTCACTTCTCTCCAGGAAAAACATCAGGGACAGACTGATATTCTGCAAAATGTACAGAGATTGGACTGCTGAGGACTGGGGTAAAGTCATTTTCTCTGATGAATCCCCTTTCCGATTGTTTGGGGCTTCCGGAAAAAAGCTTGTCCGGAGAAGACAAGATGAGCGCTACCATCGGTCCTGTGTCATGCCAACAGTAAAGCATCCTGAGACCATTCATGTGTGGGGTTGCTTCTCAGCCAAGGGAGTAGGCTCACTCACAATTTTGCCTAAGAACACAGCCATGAATAAAGAATGGTACCAACACATCCTCCGAGAGCAACTTCTCCCAACCATCCAGGAACAGTTTGGTGACGAACAATGCATTTTCCAGCATGATGGAGCACCTTGCCATAAGGCAAACGTGATAACTAAGTGGCTCAGGGAACAAAACATCAATATTTTGGGTCCATGGCCAGGAAACTCCCCAGACCTTAATCCCATTGAGAACTTGTGGTCAATCCTCAAGAGTCCACAAAATTCTGACAAACTCCAAACATTGATTTTGCAAGAATGGGCTGCCATCAGTCAGGATGTGGCCCAGAAGTTAGTTGACAGCATGCCAGGTTGGATTGCAGAGGTCTTGAAAAAGAAGTGTCAACACTGAAAATATTGACTCTTTGCATCAACTTCATGTAATTGTCATTAAAAGCCTTTGACACTTATGAAATGCTTGTAATTATACATCAGTATTCCATAGTAACATCTGACAAAAATATCTAAAGACACTGAAGCAGCAAACTTTGTGGAAATTAATATTTGTGTTGTTCTCACAACTTTTGGCCACGACTGTAGGCTACACTAGCTAGCTGCATTTGAAGCTAGCTAAGTAAGTGAAAGTGAAAAGAATATACTAGGAAATATAGCTAGCTCTCTCTCTCTTGCTTCTCCTTAATTTAGGAAGAAATTAATTTGTTAATAACTTTTCAACGATTGTCTTTCTCTCTCTTTGAGTCAACTACTCACCACATGTTATGCACTGCTGTGCTAGCTAGCTGTAGCTTATTCTTTCAGTACTAGATTCATTCTCTGAACCTTTAATTGGTGGACAACATGGAAGGGGGTGAGAACCATGAGCCTCCTAGGTTATGTTTTGAAGTCAATGTACCCATAGTGTCGCGCCCTGGCCATAGAGAGGTTTTTATTCTCTATTTTGGTTATGCCAGGGTGTGACTAGGGTGGGCATTCTAGTTTCTTTATTTCTATGTTGGTGTGGTTCCCAATCAGAGGCAGCTGTCTATCGTTGTCTCTGATTGGGGATCATATATAAGTTGTCCTTTTTCGTTTGGGGTTTTGTGGGTAGTTGTTTTCTGTTTAGTGTCTGCACCTGACAGGACTGTTTCTGTTTTCACTCTTTGTTATTTTGTTCGAGTGTTTTGAGTAATAAATCTATCATGAACACTTACCACGCTGCGCTTTGGTCCACTCATTCCGACAAGAGACGTGACACATAGGAGGACAGAAGCTAGCTGTCTTCCAGCTACACCATGGTGCTAACCTACAGAGTTCTGCTGAGGCTAGTGTAGATCTTCATTGCAAAACAGTATGTTTTAATAAATTATTTGGTGACATTAATATATTTGGTCTAGTTTTTTTCTTAAATTAACTGAGGAGGATGGTCCTACCCTTCCTCCTCTAAGGAGCCTCCACTGGTGTTGTAACTGTTGCCAAATAATGACATTAACATATTTATAAGAATGTGGCAGTAGGGTGACTCTTCTAGCAGGTCTCAAACCCAGGCCACCAGCACCAATGACAAACACCCTAACCACTGTGCCAATAAGGGATATCTCTAAGGCGTGTGCTTATTGGGCTAGTATAGTTAGGCCCTGTCCAGAAGAAACCCTAACCCCTCCTCCCTAGGCACTTGTGTAGATCTGAAACTTGATAGGTGTAGGCAATAGGATGAATGCACTCTATAGTACTGTACATCTCAGCTCTGTTAGAAGTACACTCAAGAAAATATTTTATTGATCATAGTGATTCAGGAATATTATTAAAACAGGTTACTATTCCACCAACATTTTGTTTTGTGTATGTTTGGTGGGACATTGGTGGAATATTCTCCTACCCCACAGGAAACTGGACGCACGAATGATTTTGCCACGTTCTCAGCATACGTGTCTAGAAAATTTATATTTTATGTTCCGAGAACATGGCAACCATGTTCTGTGTATGTTTGGTGGGACGTTGATGGAATATTCTCCTAAAAGGTGACTATATGGAGCCCTCCACATTGTTAAAAATTTGGGAGGTGCACTGCAATGCGGTACGGAGCTCAATTTGGCCTCTGTATGCTTCCAGAGGCTTCTCATTTGCATCACTCCCTCCAAACGTAACCTTCGACCATATTTTCGGATCAAGCATAAATTGGCTTTTATCCTCCAAAAACTGGACACATGAATGTTCTTGCAACATTCCCACGAAATGTGTCTAAAACATGAATATATTATATTCTGAGAACATGCCATCCATGTTCTGTGTATGTTGTGTGGGACGTTGATGCTATATTTTCTTAACCCACAGAAACCCGGAGACAAATGTTTTTGCCACGTTCCCATGAAACATGTCTAGAACATTAATATCTTAAGTTCTGAGAACATGGTACCCATGTTCTGGGAAAATTAGATTTGACATTAAAGGAATGGTCTCTTGGAAACATTCCTTGTACTTCACAGGAATATTCCTGTGAAAACATTAGTTAATGACCTAATGAGACTATTAAGGGAAAGTTGTGGGAACGTTTGCTTTCGAGTAGGATTATCATTTGGCCGATACTAATTGTGAGTGTTTGACATCGATTAAGGACTGTTAAGGACTGGGGCAAGGCCAGCAGGAGATTTACAGAACCTGTGAGGGTGACCTCAGGTTACTTAGAAGTTAGTTAGAGTGTAGCTAGGTCATATGACTAAGAAGAGTTGGTGTCACACCCTGATCTTTCACCTGTCTTTGTACTTGCCTCCACCCCCCTCCAGGTGTCACCCATCTTCCCCATTATCCCCAGAGTATTTATACATGTGTTCTCTGTTTGTCTGTTACCAGTTTGTTTTGTCCGTCAAGCCTACCAGCGTTTTTCCCCTTGCGCCTGTCTTTTTCTATAGTTCCTGTTTTCTCGGTTTTGACTGCCTGCCCTGACCCTGAGCCTGCCTGCCGTTCTGTACCTTTTGACTCTGATCTGGATTACTGACCTCTGCCTGCCCTTGACCTGTCGTTTTGCCTGCCCCTGTTCTAGTAATCAACTTTTGTTACTTCGACATGGTCTGCATCTGGGTCTTCCATAAAATGTGATAGTTGGTGGTGAGGGACGTAGCATAGCTCCATACATGTATACATTTAAAGATGAGCCCTGGGCTATTGATGGACCGTAAAAGGGTTGCAGAGGAAGTGGAGCTGATCAAGCATGGTGCACAAAGCCCAATATCTTACGGTCAATCCCCAACCACCATAAACGATCACATACAGCAAGTTTTACTATCCTATGGTGCCTCTTGTTTGCCTTATAGAGATGTTGGGATTAGTGCACAGTTTCCCAGACCAATGCATGAGTCACCCCAGCATGAGAGCTCATTCTTCATTTCAGGTGTCACATGGGCTGGCCAGCCATGGTTGTTAGTAAAATAAATGCATATTAGAGCAATTCACGCCAGCAATTTCCAGATAGTCCCAGTCAGTATTAGGTAGAACGCCGCGGACCTGTGGGGAAAACAACCTTTGGTTATCTCAGTTACCCCATTGGCTAACATCAAATACATGAACCTTTTTCAAACACAATTTTCTTGTTGTCCGCTTGTTTTAGTCAATTACGAAACTCCATTTAAGAAAAGTACAACATGTCTAAAGATTACTTTTCAACATTGCCTGCTCCAGAGCATTCTCACTACTTAGAAAAACATACTAATTGTCGAGCTTTCCCTCATGCCCCTTTTCATGATGGTGCTAGAAGCCACGTGAGTGAGTGCTAGCTAGCTACCGACTGGAACATTAAGCTAGCCAAGACCAACACAAACAAATGGACTAGAAGTACTCACTACAAGTAGTGAGTTGAGTTATACTGAACCTGTGATTAAATGTTTTCCACACACATGTAGCCTACGTGTAGGACATCTTGGACATCTTGGACATCTTGGACATCTTGGACATCTTGGACATCTCCCACACTGAATAGCCTGAAGCCACAGGGCTCCTCTCGCAGGCCAAATCTTCCTACTTGGGAGCATTGCGAGCCGTAGGTCGGGGTTTTTGACCTAGTAACATGTACATTGAACAACACAGCAGCTTTTCGACATGTTTTGTTCTTTCTTTATGACTCAAAATTGACGATGAACTTGGCTGTTTTAAAATGGGGGTCGATAGGAAGTAATAATTGTTTACCACAATTTGTGAGCGTGGTCAAGGGGAATTCCTTATTAAGTAAGTATTGACTCTGGGTATGGCATTTTGGCTGTTGAATGGCCTTCTGACATGTGACAGTCCAGTTCCATGGTTTTTCTGTCTCTAGTAACTTCCCGAGGGGAGGACTGATGGTGGAGTAAGCCTATTGAGGACAGTTCTGGGAGATTTAGGATTGCATTGACATTGGAGAGGCGTGACGTGAAGAAGGCCAACTAAATTGATGGCATTTCTTGTCAATGAGCAACAGGTTGTGTTGGTTCATAGTAGCTTTATGCGCTTGTCATGTATGGTTGCATCCTTCCCATACACCCTAATGTCACCAAGTCAACATATAAGGCAACTCCAGTGCAGACAGCCAGAATAGTGGACATGATTGTCTGTAAGAAGCAATGTGCCAGCTCAACCCGAACAGGATCCCAGAACATCCCAATGTGCATCACAAATGCAGTGAGCCAGCGAAAGGTTGTGTTGGATTCAAGCAGCCGTATTGGACAAGCAATGAATCAAAGCTTACTTCTAAATGATAAGGAGGTGACATAAGAGTCCAATCTTGGAGGCACAGTTATACCACAGTGGGGAAAAGATGTAGAGATATGGAGTGGGTTTGAGAGTCCAGGGTTGGATTCTCTTTCCTCTCGTTGGAGCCTCCCAGTTGCCTCATTGATCCTCAAAGAGGCTTTGTGACTTGGAATACTTGGTGTTGCCATGACAAACAGCCTACTTCCTTTTCATAATCCAGACAAAGGTCTTTGAGTGTATATGCTGGGCGTATTGGATTCCTAACATAGTTGAAGTACACAAGAATTGTCTTGAGTACAGGTCATACAGTACAGGTACATAAATCTTTAAAATGTCTCTCATTAAAACGTGCTCATAAACAGGTGATTAAACCACTATTAAACGGTATTGTGGCAGCCATATTTAATTTTGGACGCTGTATTGGATTTGGAGAAAAATCTAGGTGGGCCCCCTAATGTAATTGCAAGAATAGGGGCTGAACATATAAAATTCACAGAGGAACTTTTGGATAGAAAAAATTACAGTTTTCAATCTCAGCCCACTTGCCTTAGAGCCAATTACAATAGCCACAACATCAAAAAACATGTGCAGGCCTAATTGTATGCATTTTGTCAGGCAGGACCATACAGCACTGAATGAGAGCAAATTTGACTTGAACAGTTGTCTATTGAACAGCTACCAAAAAGTGAAGTTCACATTCATCATTTATTTTAATTGTTGATATTCTCTGCATATTGTATCTGTGTGTTTACAGGTCTATTTTTTCAAGATGCATTCAGATATCCTAGTGCTGTTTGTTTGTGTATGTAGGGCAGACAACCGACTACTTGCATTCCACATTTTAGCAATATCTGAGCTTGAATTTTGGGTTAGATGTGGCCCACCCCCTCCAGCCAGGCATTACTCTGCACTTTTGTAGCTTTTTTTTTGATAGTATGATAAAAAGCCTGTTGGTATTGCTGTTTAGATGTGATGACATGTATGCCATTTTTTGGGGGCTCACGCCATGCATTATTCTACACTTTTTGAGTTTAGGTTGTGTGTCACAATATCTATACATTTAACCCCTTTTGCGATAAAATATTTTGACACAACCATCCATTTCATATCTGAGAGACCTTAGAGACATGCTTTGTTATACCTCTGCTAGTATCTCTCTCTCTCTTTTTGAGGATTGGCCACTTGTCTAGCCTAATTAAGGACTCTCTCATTCTGGAACTCTTAAGTCTTATAAGCAGCTGGTTTCTGCTGTGGGAAAATCCCATGCTGCTGATGCCTTCATTCAGGCTTCTGCTGTTTTGGTGAAAATAATGTCTCCCCATTTCTGTCGCTTCCTTAATGGAACTATCCTGAATAGCCTAACATATAACTGTTGCTGAAGTAATGCATCTGGCCTTGTATAATTCAGTGTTGTTGTAACCAACACTCAGACAGACAAACAGACATTTTTCAACCATTTAGAATTTTTCACAATTATAAATAAAGGTTAAATAAATAAATACATTTCCTATGCAGTTAACGGATAAAAAAGTATTCTGTCGGGAGGAGGTGCATGAGTCCTCTGTTATGACAGATGGTAACCGTATATCTCTTCCGGTGGTGTAAAGTACTTACGTAAAAATACTTCAAAGTACTACTTACCCAGTTTTTTTGAGTATCTGTACTTTACTTTACTATTTATATTTTTGACAACTTTTATATTTACTTCACTAAATTCCTAAAGAAACGTATGTACTTTTTACTCCATACATTTTCCCTGACACCCAAAAGTACTCGTTACATTTTGAATGCTTAGCATGACAGAAAATGGTCCAATTCGCACACTTATTCGCACATCCCTGGTCATCTCCTGCCTCTGATCTGGCGGACTCACTAAACACAATGCTTTGTTTGTAAATGATGTCTGAGTGTTGTATTGTGACCCTGGCCATACATAAACTAAAAAAAACAAGAAAATTGTGCCGTCTGGTTTGCTTAATATAAGGAATTTTAAATTATTCGTACTTTATTTTTTGATACTTAAGTATATTTGAAACGGAATACTTTTAGACTTTTACTCAAGTATTATTTCACTGTGTGACGTTCACTTTTACTCGAGTCATTTTCTATTAATGAATCTTTACTTTTACTCAAGTATGACAATGTAGTACATTTTCCACCACTGATGTCTTCTGTGAAGCTTTAGGTTTAAGTTCAGACAATGGTCAAGGTTATGGGGAGGAGAGCGGAGATAAACATAAATTAACAATAGTGAATTTCATTGTCCTTTCAATATATTCTATTCTGAAAGCGAAAGCCTTGTCTTTTGCCTAATAAAATGAACAATAACGAGAAAACTGTTCAGCCAAGGCTAGATAGGATAATATTTTCTCGTCATAAAAACTATTGTTCTTGAAATATCTTGTTATGTAGTCCTAACAGTCACCCTGACCCAACCAATAAAATAATATATTTCGTTAAAAGCCTTTCTAATATGTATTCAGAAGCGTAACAACGAACGGCATCCGCAATCCATCAACCTAAAATAAGACAAAATATGTCATAATACAATAGGCTACACATGACAATTCGTGCGAATTGCCTACATCTTAGAAATAATCAAATCAATAGTCTTGCATAAACAGCACACTGCTGAATTAATAAATTATCCTATTGACCACTTCGTAATTATATGGTCGGCATTGCCAAGTTTGATGAAATGGCACTATTTCTACAGGCCATATAAGCCCATTTAGCTTATCTTTTCGATTCAACTGCATGCATTTCATTTAGGAAACGACCCCAAAATGTCATTTTAAACAACGATTTTGTTTTTACAATATCCGCAAATTCTAAACATGGACATACAATTTAATTTGATATTCGTGTCAGAATGTTTCTGTTTGTTGAGGAAAATAGGTAGTTTTGACCATGGTTAGGAAAAGTTTATAGCTACGCGAAATCGTGAATGCGTCTGTTATTAATCATCAGAATGAGCAACGTCTAATTTCTTGTCCACCATTTTACAAAAATGTTTACTGGACATTTATACTTTTATTTACAGATATTAAATGTTGATTAATATGTGCAACATTTGTAATTTGCATAAGCCTATACAATATAATGTCTAAACTAAATAAAACCATCATTATTTACAGAACACATGGGCTACCTTTTGATTTTCCTATGTAGGCGTACTTCAAATGTGGGCAACCTATAGACTACTTTACAGCGACCTGCAATGATTTCATTTGATCAAAATCTGATATGAGCAAATAGTAAAAGGTAGCCTACCCACTGTCCACATACGTCAATTCAACGTCTATTCCACGTTGGTTCAACATCATTTCATTGAAATGAGGTGGAAACAACTCTGATTCAACCAGTGTGTGCACAGTGGGTAGGCTAATGTGCTCACTCTCAGATTATTCCTCAATAAGTATGGGTGCTGAATCCCGATGAATAAAGTCCACAATGAATGAGATGGACAGACAGCACACCAAAAGCATGGCTTAAATAGGCAAATCCATAGATTATTGAAGACTAATTGTTGGTGCCTGTGGTGTGGTGCACGCTCCTCAGTCACTGTGCACACACACTTACACACACTTTCGATGTTCTTATTTTGCCCACATGATCTGTCGGCATGAGGTTTAAAAAACACACACAACAACAAAAAAGCAATGCAAAGTAGAAACTGTATGAGAAAAAAATGTATATTTGTGGTCCCTACAGGTGTAGCCATAATAAGACATAATCTGTCCCAGGGGGCCTCATTCTGTAACACCATTGTGGTCATGGCCAGGCTGTGGCTGATTACTCTATATGGCACAAGTATTAGTCTCATGTTACATTTGCCTTGGTAGAGAGGAGCCCTGAGGAGCTCCAATGTTTCATCTATTTTATTCAACTTCATTGTCAATTGCGTCAAACAAAGCTCATAATTGGCCACTTGTGGCTCAACCATGTTGGAGATCACACATTTTTAAACAGCGATTCATTCCATCCTGGAATAGACCTGAGATTGGGTCCAAACCTTAAAGCGAACGGAATGATATCCAGGTCTAAATGTAATCCAACCTCTTCCTCTCAGACTGACTCCAATTGTGTATGAAGACTGTATACTGTAAAGTGTAGCGTTTTCTTTGCATCATATGTGCTCCGGACACACACACACACACACACACACACACACACACACACACACACACACACACACACACACACGTGGGAGGGGAGACGCCAAGCAGTCTGGGCTGAGTTGAGAAGTATTGTTATTAACTTTTTCCCCCCAGTGTGAATAAAAGCCACAGTAAGGGCACATCCCTGCTCCATGGCTGCAGGGCCTGGCTTTGTTCTCCTCCATAATGCACACATAATTACAGTCTTAAAGAGAGGCTGAGCCTCCCTTGCTCGCTCTCTCTCATCTGTCCCTCACCTTGCACAGCTATGACAAGTGTCCACGACTCCACCTAGCTACCTATGCATACCCCAAAACAATTGCTTGGTGCCATGTCACCAGTTTGGTAACCCTGCTATCACTGGATTCCCAGCAACGTCCATCCCTCCATCATTAGAACATTTTTCCTTTTCATCCCTCAATCTGTAGCCTTTCATTGGACATACAGTACCAGTCAAAGGTTTGGACACACCTACTCATTCAAGGGTTTTTCTTTATTTTTACTATTTTCTACATTGTATAATAATAGTGAAGACATCAAAACTATGAAATAGCACACATGAAATCATGTAGTAACCAAAAAAGTGTTAAACAAATCCAAATATATTTGAGATTCTTCAAAGTCGCCACCCGTTGCCTTGATGACAGCTTTGCACACACTTGGCATTCTCTCAACCAGCTGCATTAGGTAGTCACCTGGAATGCATTTCAATTAACAGGTGTGCCTTGTTAAAAGTTAATTTGTGGAATTGCTTTACTTCTTCATGTGTTTGAGCCAATCAGTTGTGTTGTGACAAGGTAGGGGTGGTATACAGAGGATAGCTTTATTTGGTAAAAGACCAAATCCATATTATGGCAAGAACAGCTCAAATAACCAAATAGAAACAACAGTCCATCATTACTTTAAGTCATGAAGGTCAGTCAATCCGGAAAAGTTCAAGAACTTCGAAAGTTTCTTCAAGTGCAGTCGCAAAAACTATCAAGCCCTATGATGAAACTGGTCACAGGAAAGGAAGACCCAGAGTTATCTCTGCTGCAGAGGATAAGTTCATTAGAGTTACCAGCCTCCAAAATTGCAGCCCAAATAAATGCTTCACAGAGTTCAAGTAACAGAGACATTTCAACATCAACTGTTCAGAGGAGACTTCGTGAATCAGGACTTCGTGGTTGAATTGCTGCAAAGAAACCACTTACGAAAGGACATCAATAAGAAGAAGAGACTTGCTTGGGCCAAGAAACGGGCAAAGGACATTAGACCGGTGGAAATCTGTGCTTTGGTCTGATGAGTCCAAATTTGAGATTTTTGGTTCCAACCAGAGTGTTTTTGTGAGACGCAGAGTAGGTGAACGGATGATCTTTGCATGTGTGGTTCCCACCGTGAAGCATGGAGGTGGAGGTGTGATGGTGTGCATGTGCTTTGCTGGTGACACTGCCAGTGATTTAATTAGAATTCAAGGCACAATTAACCAGCATGGCTACTACATCATTCTGCATCAATATGCCATCCCATCTGGTTTGCGCTTAGTGGGACTATCATTTGTTTTTCAACAGGACAATGACCCAACACACCTCCAGGCTGTGTAAGGGCTATTTGATCAAAGACAGTGGTGGAGTGGTGTACCAGATGGCCTCCACAATCACGCAACCTCAACCCAATTGAGATGGTTTGGGATGAGTTGGAGCTCATAGTGAAGGAAAAGCAGCCAACAAGTGCTCAGCATATGTGGGAACTCCTACAAGATTGTTGGAAAAGCATTACAGGTGAAGCTGGTTGAGAGAATGCCAAGAGTGTGCAAAGCTGTCATCAAGGCAAAGGGTTGCTACTTTGACGAATCTAAAATCTGAAATATATTTTAATTTGTTTAACACTTTTTTGGTTACTACATGATTCCATATGTGTTATTTCATAGTGTTGATGTCTTCACTATTATTCTACAATGTAGAAAATATTTAAAAAAAAAAATAAAACTTGATTGAGTAGGTGTGTCCAAACTACTTTTAACTGGTACTGTACCTCTCAATTTAATTTCACTCTCATCAATTCCTCCAATCCTCATCACTACCTCTGTTAGGTATTTGAACTAACTGTTAATCGTTCTGGATTAGAGCGTCTGCTAAATGACTGAAATGTAAATGTATATATGAAAGAACAGTTTTCATACTGTTGAGTTGAGGAACGTTGGTAGTATTTTTCATCCCTGAGTCAAGGAGATTTGTGCATCATCAGCAACGTTAGAATAGAGATACTATATACCAGCTAATGACATGACCTTGGGGGAACAGCTAAACAGAAAATAGGCCTAGAACTGAACCCTGTGGGACACCACAGTCTTGAATCTACAACCTGAACTCTACTTACTGAACTTACAAGTCAGTGGTCTGCCTGTCAACCAAAGAGTGATATCTATTCCATGCTCTTAGGGAGTACAAGACAAATCACCTTTAATACAGTTTGTTTGTTACCCTGTGGCAAATTACATTCTAACATTCACAATGCCAGTGAATAGCATATGCTGTTAAATTCTTGAGTTTGTGCATGGTGATTGATGACCTGTGGTTGATGTATACTGTGCCACACGGAGACGAGTGGGGTGGTGTACTAATTCAGAGACATGGCCTTACAGAATCTGTGGAGGCCCTGCCGAACAAAATAAGAATACTGTTTTAATGAGTAGATATGAAGACAGCTTTGTGACAAAATGTCAGTGTAGATTCAGTCTATCCCCACTGGCCTTAAGTTTGAGGCTGATGAACAGACTGACACACAAGATGTGTCACAATGTGTGAACCCATGATTTAAATTCAAACTCATAGGAGACTAATATATATCATGACTCATGACTCATGACATTTCTATTTTACATTGTGCATCTATCCATGCTAGACTTCAAGATTAGCATGATGTGGTGATGGAAATGTTACTAACGGGGTTTAAGGTTTAGGGGTGACATACACATCAACACATTGAACCCCCCCAAATGAAATTTTACAGCCAAACATTGTATTATAAATGTGACAATAATTACTACGTATTTTTAAAACGCTATTGGCACAGTGAGCATGGTCCCAGTGTAGTTCAATTAACCTTCCGGCCCGTCTTGGATAAAAGCCCAAGAGCTGGCAACATCGAGGTAAAATGACATGGTTCATGCGAGGGGGAGGGCGTTCCCGACGATTACAGAGGTGAAATCAGAGCGCCGAGGAATGTTGGCGCGAGATGAAAGCGCAGGAATCTATCATTCTCGACACGTCATTATTTTGCCGTAATAACACGGGTCCTTCGGCAGAAGACAACAAACATGAACTTCTAAAGTCGAGAGAGACAATACTGTGTTTTTTCTTGGCACTCAGCGCAGGGGTAAAAGTACAGTGTGAATGTCTCAATGGAACCTGTTACGTCTTACCTTCAGAAGATAAATATGTATCATTCAGACTGTAATTATTTTCAGTAGGCTATATAGACCTAGCTTTTTTTGCAATAGCCTATACAAAGACTGCATACCAACTGATAGAATCAATTAGCCTACATTTGGCCTGTGCAATTTACAACGGGACATCATGTCTATAGACCAAACATATTCTTGATTTGTGCAGTAATCCAAGTAAACACTAAAGGACACTACTTTAAGGTCTAAAAGTTCATGAAAGATATTTAAATATTCTACTGATAATGGAAGGGATTTTGCCGATTTAATGTTGCAACAAGACATGCACTCTACAGGTCTAAATTCTACCTGGGGACTACACAGTGCATTCTTGCTCAATATTCCAAGATCGAGTTGGCGCTGTGGCTCCCTACAAAAGACAGCGACAGGCGTTCAAAGAGCTGTTGAATCAATGCAAGATTAACAACAGGGTAGGGCGAACTGCCGCAGGCAAATAATAAAATACCCTTGTTGTTCATATTTTTTCTTTATTTGCACTAAATTGACACGTTTGGGGATTGTAAAACTGTACGTAGCCTATCGAGTTATGCTTTCCCTTGGGTTCCAATTCTAATATAGGCTACAAATGGACATTTGGTGAAACTAAATGTGCAAACGTGTTGGCTCGTTGCGTGGTAACTGGTTGCATTGTTGGCCCCTTGCCAGCCAAGTGGATATTGGTATTTGTTTTCATTTCAAAGTGTTTTAGTTCGTTGCTTTTTTTCTGTTGTGTGACTTAACCTAACCTCTGTAATTATTTTGCCATCACGCACTTTAAGCCTACACTGCAATTGTATCCTCCTAAAGCAGGTAGGCACCTGATGTGTTATCATACAATATTGTTGTTGCTTTTTTGCATTTTCATGTATTGAAAAAAACTTGATGATTGTGTTACACAAATATGAATATGGTGAACCAAGTAATATGCCAACATTCGGCTAGATGTTCTTTACCATTCGGCCATCAGATTTGCCACCAATGCTCCTTATAGGACACATCACTGCACTCTATACTCCTCTGTAAACTGGTCATCTCTATATACCCGTCGCAAGACCCACTGGTTGATGCTTATTTAACCCTCAGGCCTCACTCCCCCCTATCTGAGATATCTACCGCAGCCCTCATATTCCACATACAACACCCGTTCTGCCAGTCACATTCTGTTAATTGTCCCCAAAGCACACACATCCCTGGGTCGCTCGTCTTTTTGAGTTCGCTGCAGCTAGCGACTGGGACGAGCTGCAACAAACACTCAAACTGGACAGTTTTATCTCAATCTCTTCATTCAAAGACTCAATCACGGACACTCTTACTGACAGTTGAGGCTGCTTTGCATGACGTATTGTTGTCTCTACCTTATTGCCCTTTGTGCTGTTGTCTGTGCCCAATAATGTTTGTACCATATTTTGTGCTGCTACCATGTTGTGTTGCTGCCATGTTGTTGTCATGTTTTGTTGCTACCATGCTATGTTGTTGTCTTAAGTCTCTCTTTATGTAGTGTTGTGTTGTGTTGTCTCTCTTGTCGTGATGTGTGTTTTGTCCTATATGTATATATATTTATAACTTTTAAAATGTATTTTCTTAATCCCAGCCCTGTCCCCGCAGGAGGCCTTTTGTAAATAAGAATTTGTTCTTAACTGACTTGCCTAGTTAATAAAAATGTTAATAAAAAATGTAATACAATTCGTTATAGACTAAATGTTTTCAATATTATTTGAAATAAATATAAGCCATTATTATGGGATAGGCCTATTTAATTCCACCGAATAGCAGGCGTTGGAACATGATTACATAGCCTACTATATGAGGATGAATGGTTCACCATAACAACTACAGTATTATTTTAATTTTAGTATTACTGTGTAGGCTAGTGTGTAGACCTAATAGTTAGGCTATCATAATTATTCAGGGAGTCTCAGTCCTGAAACGTTATCTTCCGCGCGTTGCTCAATTGTTACCAAAAGCAGCATCGGCTAGAGCTCTGGCATAGGCAATATGCCCTCAGGTTGACAGCAACCGGTGACATTTAGACTTGTGACTGAATTACATAAAGTGACGACTCTAAATGTGCCATTTAGGCCTAATGATTTCGAGCGTCTTCGGCGCTACATCTGCCATGCGCTGGGCCCGGGCCGGCGTGCATTCAAGTTGATATATATCGTCACCCATCTGTCTGCAACCTACAGACATAGATTACACATGACCGACTATGTAATGGTTTGCAGTCGAATGTGAACGTCTTCTTTCATCACGGACAAGATTGATAGCTATGGGCAGCCTTCCCTCCTTCTCCAGAAACTATCAGTAATTACAACTCATCCTCTCACCAAGTACAAAGTCCTAAAGAAGAGTTTCCCATTTGTTGCATTTTTGTTTAAAGAAAAACATGATTAGTATGGCTGGGAGAGTGTGGGTGTGTGTGTGCATGTGTGTGCGTGTTCTATGTTTTATCTTGATGCATCTGAGCGTTTTGATAAAGTCAAATTTACAACAGTATAATAGCCACTATGTTGGGCTTCTGTGCCCTCGCTTGAGTCTAGTCATGCGTAGGCTAAATCACGCATTGGCGCCAGATGGAAATGTAATGTATAGTCTTGTAATGTAGCTATGTATATCGCGTATTAATTAGGCCTGTATACATATATAATAATTGATTATCATATGGCCTAACTTGTGCGCAAAAGATTTGTCCTTACGTAAAAACATCACTGGCAAGTTGTCAAGTTTGTTGACCATCTTTGCAAACGCTAAAAGGCTACATAACACAATCTAAACATGCTTGACATTAGATTAGCCTAGTTAATGTCTGTTATAGTAGGCCTATCTTCTCATTTAGCATACATTGTTTCCAAATTCTGCTGCGTTGACATGTCACTGCTGCCCAAACTGGAAGACCGACTTCATGTAGCTTGTATTAATCAAGTTAAATATGGTTTGGCCTCGAGGCAGGATGACATGATTAGCCACCGCAACCAATGAGCAGGCGCGCTTGTGTATGCCAAGCGAGGTAGCAACAAGTCTAAACCATATGCACAAAGTGTTCGGAGAAACAGTGCAGGTTTTCCTGTTCTCTTTTTAGAGACGATAAAATAAAGGGACTGCGTAATTTAGAATTTGGAGACAAACGGAAGGATTTAGGAAATAACCTCGTCGCTTCGTGCTATTGGTATTATTATTTTTTTGAGGTAGCATAACTTGCCTACTCAGTGGATATGCATCGGTCCCAGGTGTAGCACTCTATGGTGCCCTTAACTGCGCCTCGAGTTTATGGACCCCCGCTCAATGATGACTATGAGTTCATTGTCGGACAGTCTGGTTGCTTCTGATCCCTCCAAATCGGCCTTTCTGGAGTTCGGACACGGCTATCCCGGGCACCAGCAGCACTCCCCCGGCTTGTCCCACAACCACTATCCAGTGCACGGCTTGCATCCCGTCGGACACTCGCAGCACGATAGCCCCTTTTCTTCCAGCGCGTCATCTTATGGCCGCCCGCTAGCCTACCCTTACCACAGCACGGTAAGCGCACACCACCCAAGTGCCTACCTGCCATACCAGCACAGTAGCCACAACAACGGTCTGGGACACACGAGAATAGAGGAAACAGGTACGTTTTTTAAAACATCCGTGTTGACATTTTGGAGTTAGTTCAAATGTTTGTTGCCATTTTCAAAATGTGGTTACAGTGGCGAAGGCTATACGAACGCAATTGCCTTCTAAAATGAGAATCGGGCACTTATATAGCCTACCTAAACCCTATCATAAGCCTGCAAATAAACCACTAATGAAATATAGGGAATTCCTAACATATAGCAAGCAGCATTACGCAAACAGTGCTCGGACCTAAAGGTGTTATCAATAAATCGGATGTTCCCATGTCACATATGTAGTCTATAACACCTGAGCACTATTGAATATAATCAATATTTTTAAGGGTCAATAGTTGACAGGCTACTGAACCTCGAGATGTATGCACGGATAAAGCAAGGTACTGTTCTCGTCTCAAATTGATATGAGAATCTATTTTCATACGATGTCACAATACCTAGGGCTATATGTCGCCTATTTCACCATTGCAATTAATTAGTCTAATCCGATATTAGGACGGATGATTAGACCTAAGGCTAGACTACTACTGGTCAATTTGCTTTTATATTATTGGGCCGCAAGACAGGTCGGTTGATTAGCACAGTAATTAGCCTAGCCTACTCTGGATGATGATACAGGTCACATGCAGCCGACATGGGAGGAAAAAACCGAGCCACTTAACATTTTGTCCTGTGGTCTCCCACAAAGCACAGGGTCCAGACAAAACATGTAATCTGAAAACCATTTGTCTTTGATGACGTTATTGCTTCTGTGATTCTACATTACTTCATTGATATTTTAGCATACAGATCCCTGCATAGGACTACACGGAAGAGCCACATCGTTATACCTCGTAATTTTGATTAAAACGTTAAACAAAATGCATACAGCACAGCATTAATTTCACGTAGCCTACTGTCAATGATCAAAATAACCCTGTCTCTAGGTTTATACTTACAATCAAATTGCTTATAATGGCTAGTCCTATTTGGAGTGTGAAGCTGTTTGGGACTAAAAGCTCGAAGACATTCAGATAGGAATATCAACCAATAGGCCTAATCCTCTCCAAAAAAATGCAATTATGATGAGAGTGAGTTCGCTTAGGGGTTTAGCAGCCTATTTATATTTACACAACATCAAAAACCTGTGCGATAATCGGCAGGGAATGTCATCCATCTATCGTTGACTGACTGTGATATCTCCACTGCACGGTTGGCAATTGCCATGTTTATCAACTCTCTCCAGACATTGAAAAGTAAAACTTTTCACCCGCATATTAGGAAACGGTTTGTGTGGCTATCTTACAGGCATTTCGTGTGATGGGCATGTTGGAAAGTCAAGAAGTATTTAAGGCCCCAGATAATATAAACTTTGCAGTCCTCTTGAGCATTAACATATTCATTATGTTATTCTTAGTTCTGATTCAAAACCGGTCTTCGTTCTGAACAATGTATTATTATTATTATTATTATGATAATATAACCATGAAATGATGAGTTTAATTCCTACCAATAACAAGATAATGGCCTAATAATAACAAAGGAAACAATAGCAACAAATGTTATATCAACAATGATGACCATTTGTATGTTGCAATTATTTTTGGAACGCTATTAGCAGACCAATATTAGTTTTAGTGGTTTTAAAGGTGCTACACAGGATTTTTGATTTATTTTTGCATTGTAATTTCAGAAAATGTCCATAATATATCTGTCGCTAATAGTGGAATAATAGTGTTTCACAGTATTACTTACTCGCCAATGTTGTGATTGGCTGTGATATTCACCTATTGATTTCTCCCGCTGGAGTGGCATCTGTTGTCAAACTGAAATATATTTTCAATAACAAAAAATACAGTTTTACAGCTGTTTGAAGCTGGTGGACCAAAACAAATGAACAGTTTCTGCATAGTCACACAGCAAATTGGCCAGTGTTACCTATAGTGTTGATTTTTCAGTGTAACATTTCTAGTGTTGATTCAGGTGTTAAATCAACACTCATTGGTGTAAAAGTGTTGGAGTTAATAACCAGTGTTAAACCTAAACCACACCCATCAGTATCATATTTTCCAGCATGCTGTATTGCAGGTAGATTTTTAGAATCATTTGTTTCAATATCTATGTTTTTGCATGTACATTGATTGATGAATTAATCTTATGCTACTGAAATATAAATACAACATTCCTAAACTAATAAAATCTGTTACTTGGACTAATTACACCGGTTACTGAAATGGTTGTTCCAGTTTATATGGTTTAGGTAGTCTTATATCTTCTTCTACCTGACATAGCAGTCATCATTCTAAATGCAGGTTGCGGGTTAATAAAAATTAAAAATGTTGGCTATCCCCACTCTGGTTGGATTCCAATAGGAATTACACATCACTTTGCAAGCCATCATAAAGTGACTCGCAGGCCTGCAAACCATGAGTTTCAGGCCACGGTAATAAGGCAAAATTAAGCCCTCAAAATACGTCCTTATTAAATACTTGTATTTTGTTGAAGAATGACATTTGAATCATATTCGCTTAGGATCTTCTTTGGTGAAGGCCACAGAACAAAAACAAAAAGACTGCAACAACAACCATATCTCTGTCACTAACAAATACAGTTGTTAATTTAACACTGAAAAGTGTGGGCCTGTATAGACACTAGACCCGTGTTGATTTAACACTGGAGAATTGGCTGTGCAGTAGCATATGATGTAAGGCCTATGAGTTTGTTTATTATTTGCTATTTGAATGGCAGGCTTGGAATAGAAAAGGGACAATCAAGATTCAACATTTCCAATGCAACTTATTTAACTCAACAATACAATACAACTTTATTTCCCATTAGTTACAGCAAACAACAGAAATATGTCTTCTGCTCATTCCCAACTGCCCCGGACAGCACAAATCACATATACAGTTGAGATGAGCACCGGGTCACCCCTGTATGTTGTGGGGTTAAGGGCCTTGTTCAAGGGCCCAAGCCACCTAACAATAGGGGGATGTCTTAAGGATGTGAACCCAGCAGCACTCCACTTGCCAGAATTTTTTTTCTCCAGCGCCTGGGATTCCCGGGATTCAAACCGGCCGTCTTTCGGCCACAGGTCCAACTCCCTTAGCCGCTGGACTACCTACCACCTACCGAAATTCTCTGCAATTATTGTTCAACTTAGCAAATCAAATCGAAATCTTACGCCCCTGTAAAACAAAAAGTGAAGTAGATGAAAGATCAATCTCCTAACGCTATTACCCCGGTTGTATAATAAGAATGGATTCATACAGTGTCATGTTACGATGAACACCTTGTGGGGCCTAACGCAGCTGTTTCCCTAAGCACTAGTCGGTATGTGCAATCTTCATAACAATGGGGATAATGGGGAGCACTATGCAGTCATTATATTCCTCATGCTCAATGACCTCTTGCAACATGAGGTAGAAAAGAAAAGTTGAGCTCTTGCCCTTTGAGGGCAAATTAAATGGCTTAAATTAAACATGTATTATTCAGTAAATGTACGATTATGATGATGGTCATTATTATTGTTATTGATGGTGTTGTTGTTAATATTGTTATTATTATTCCAACATTTCTGACCTCAATTGGACTTCCTGGTGAAATAAAATACAACTTTTTCTTCTTCGTCCCTTTGAAGAGCTTGAGAAGCCGACCACGGTGATCGAGAATGGAGAAATTCGACTGAACGGAAAAGGGAAGAAGATCCGAAAACCTCGGACCATCTACTCAAGCTTACAACTGCAGGCGCTCAACCAGAGATTCCAGCAAACCCAATACCTCGCGCTACCTGAGCGAGCCGATTTGGCAGCCAAATTGGGACTAACTCAAACACAGGTACATATTTCTGTATTTTGGGCTCATTTTAATAGTCTATTTCAGTTATTTTTACTGATATAACTGTTCAATAAGGTGTTTATTACAAGAGACTCTTCAACACACAACGATTTTGGTGGAAGTCTATTTTTTTTAAATGTGGTCTGTATAGGTCTCAATAGTTCGAATGGAACACATGTGCACGCATTACGCAAAGGGTTCACAAAGTGAACAATTCCTATAGCCTATTGTTTTCTCGAATCGGACAAAAATGTCCCTCTTTTGTAAGCATCTCATCTCACAAGGTGGTGAGAAGTTTAGTCAAAATGCTGTGCGTGCCCATTCTCAAAGGCACGCCTACTCTTTGCATCTGGGCTACAACACTATATGCATAAGTGCCCGGTTAGATACTGTTAATAAAGGCCAAATGTCTCATCAAAAATGAGACTGAAGCCTAATGTTATGGAGGTATGTAAATTTGAGGCTTTGAGAATTTCCACTCAAAGTAGTTAAAGTGTTGACTCTTTCGATGCTTTATTATTTAGCATATAGAAGAAAACACTGGAACATTAGGTTCCGAGGTCAAATCAAATCCATTTTTATTTGTCACATGCACTGAATACAACAGGTGTAGTAGACCTTACAGTGAAATACTTACTTACAAGCCCTTAACCAACAATGCAGTTTTAAGAAAATCCCCCAAAAAAGACAAGAGATAAGAATAACAAATAATTAAAGAGCAGCAGTAAACAACTATAGCAGGGCTATATACAGGGGGTACCGGTACAGAGTCAATGTGTCAATGTGCGGGGTATTAACTTGCATTAGTGTGATGTCCTGCCATGTTCATGGAGGTGTTAGCCCACTCTAATGGCCTGTAACTGATATTGTTTCCCTTCATCAGTGTGTGGCACACACACTTTCATGAATATTTGAATGCAACATGAATGCCCTTGGCTTCAGCTGGCATGGCAGTTCCCTGTTGGCATCGAGGCGAGGCAGCAGAAGAGCAGGGTGTATCACCGTCCTGTATTACCGCTACTTGTCTTACTACTGTGTTAGCCATCTCCTACTATTACTTACTTACTCATCTGGGCCTGTATTCACTATGGGCCGGTTTCCTGGACACATGTTAAGCGTTGTCCTGGACTAAAAAAACAGTTTCAATGGTGATTCTCCATTGAGCATGCTTTTTAGTCCAGGTCTAGGCTTACTGGCCCGAGTCTCAGAGTAGGAGTGCTGATCTAGGATACATTTAGCCTTTTAGATCATAATAAATACGATTATGGAGAGAGGGGAACCTGATTCTAGATCAGCACTCCTGTACTCTGAGACGCTTAATGAATACGGGCCCTGAGCTCAGTGGTCTCCTTTAGCCTATATAGCTCATGCTTCAGTATTAAGGCCTCAATCTCTCAGCCAATGGGTTCCTTTTGTAACTAGCTCCTCGCTTCTCACCAAGCTCTGTTTGTCTGGCAAGGGAAGAAGAAGGGAGAGGGGTGGAACGACCGCGGCCATTTTGTCTGTCAGTAGGAATAGAGGAAGAGAGCTTAGCAAGTTATCGCGTCACGTTTTATATAAATATTGTGAGTCCCAGGAAGTTTTGGGGTTCCCAAAACGAGAGAAAAATAACTGCAGAGAAAGTACAGACTTTGGTAGGACTACATCATTTTTTTTATTTGGGAGAGCTTACTGCTTTCAGCCAGGTAATCATTCTATATTTCTTTAAATCTAGAGATCTCCCTCACTACGTTTGCATGGGGACTTAAAAAAAGACATAATGGCGAATCCAAAGGGAATATGTATTCTCAATGCTGCTATACATCAACTGGAGTAAAGATAGTTTTTAGCATATGGATGGATATGAAATGCATTCATTGATCCTCTGTGGTAAGAGACCATTCTGAACCTGTAGAGGCCGTGATGCGCTGCTAAGAGAGGAGGGCCTTAGTAATCCCATGTAAGCGCTACACGACAGATATCTGAGAAAGCGTGAAGAGGGGACTTTTTGCAAGATGAGCCCTTTTTACATATGACATCAGCAGCCTACATCTTTGGAACTGAGGGTGTCAGATAACTAATGTCCTCCAGAGCCTTTTCAAGTGGATGGCATTACACTGTGGCTTTTTGTTTTTGTGGAGCTAATTTCTGCTGGGTTATGCCAGATGTGCTATTACATTAATTGGTTTAATGTGCAATCCTTAAATGGATGAAATCACCCTCAACTATAGAGCTTACTGACATATAGAACTACATAGAGCTTACTGACATATAGAACTACAGTATTGTGACCCTCCCATTCCCAGACACTTGACTTTACGGTTTCAAAGACATATAGAACTACAGTATTGTGACCCTCCCATTCCCAGACACTTGACTTTACGGTTTCAAAGACATATAGAACTACAGTATTGTGACCCTCCCATTCCCAGACACTTGACTTTACGGTTTCAAAGTCATATAGAACTACAGTATTGTGACCCTCCCATTCCCAGACACTTGACTTTACGGTTTCAAAGACATATAGAACTATAGTATTGTGACCCTCCCATTCCCAGACACTTGACTTTACGGTTTCAAAGACATATAGAACTACAGTATTGTGACCCTCCCATTCACAGACACTTGACTTTACGGTTTCAAAGACATATAGATCACATCAAGCCAGGACTTTTTTTCTTGAAAACAATACTTTTCCAAATCTAGTTGGAGAGATTATTGTGTATACTGTACATGCATCTGAAAGTTGCATTAATTGGGACTTTAGAGACATGATATTTCTAGTATATAAAGGACACCTACTGAGTATACAAAACATGAAGAAAACCTGCTCTGTGTATCAAGAAGGGTCCACCACCCAAAGGATATACAGACAAACTTGACACTAAGGAAAGCATTGGTGTCAACATAGGCCAACGTCCCTGTCGAACGCTCTCGACACCTTGTAGAGTCCATGCCCTGACGAATTGAGGCTGTTCTGAGGGCAAAAGGAGGGCAACTCAATATTAGAGAGGTGTTCCTAATGTTTGGTACACTCAGTGTATGTATATGCTAAATATGAAGAAGCACTTCTCGGAACCTCTCTAATATGATGTTACCTGGGCGGAAGCAGGAATTATTGATTAGGGAGCAATTGATAAGGGTCATATTGATAAGTTCATATTGATAAGGGTCATATTGATAAGGTCATATTGATGAGGGTCATATTGATGAGGGTCATATTGATAAGAATCATATTGATAAGGGTCATATTGATAAGGATCATATTGATAAGGGTCATATCGATAAGGGAGCTAAGTATAGATAATTGGGATCGAACATTGCTTTGTTGGAATCACTCGTGTCTTCCGGCCTTCTATGAGCAGCAACCACCTGGCAGATTATGCATAGACCTTTTTGCACCAGAAACACTCACCACCGCTCGCCAGTCACCACATATTTAACTAAGGAGAGTGGTTTCCCCAAGTTGTACGGTACATATATTGAGATTTAGTTGGATATGTGGGACAGGATTTTCTGGCGTGATTTCTTGAACTACCTAGTTACCAACCATCTCAGACTGAAAGCCCTTGTCAGCTGAGTGTTGCTGTTGGAATCTAAAACCAATACTTCCAATTATTATAGGAACAGCAACTTACAATAGCATGCTGTTGATTGACGTTAGGGTGAAATTCATTCATACTTAAAGTTCAATGCAATTTGGCATCAAAGGTGTAATCAGCAGTCGCTATATCACTTTTGGATTTATAAATTAATGATATGTACCTACTGATTCTTGAAGAATATAACTCATAAATGCTTCATGAACTTAGTTAAATAATCATACCCCATAAGAACCCAAAATATCAGCTTGTTTTACTCCAATGGTTGTAAACAAAGTAAATGTAAACTAACACTATTTAGCCTCAGAACATGGTTAAAAGGTTGATATCATGGATGGTCAATCCTTGCGCCCATTGCACTGTCTATGAATTTGATAGTGGTTGCATTTCTCCAGCCCCATCCTTCAGCTTTTTTAACAAAACGGGTGGGGAAATCACTTTGTTATAGTTTCAACAGCTAATTTAAGGATGTCCCCCTTTTGAAAATCAGTGTTTTTGGAGGTCTTAGATTTATTTAGTTGTAGATCCCCCAACCTGCAAAGTTATGAGGACGTATTTCATATGTCTTCTTACTTCTTGTGTTTTTTTTTCTTCTAGTATTACATCATTATTGATTATTCCATTGTTGGGTTGTGAGTTTGCAAGAAAGGCGTTTCACTGTACTTGTGCATGTGACATTAAAACTTGAAAGACAATATTAGCAATCTGTCATTGAAAATGATTTATGTGAGACTTGGTTTTTTGTTACATCTGCATGAACTGTTAATTCCCTTGCTGGCATTGAATGTGATACACAATTATTATTAATAGACCCATTTTAACACTTCTAGGTGTGCCCACATTATTATGTTTAGGCCTATGGGAGTTTATGGGAGTGAAATATGTTGGTTATTCACCATGGCCCTACTCTTTTTTTTCATGTTCATCAGAACTGAACATGTGTAGGCTAAAGGCAGAGAAAACAACGTAAAAGTTAGCAGAGTTGTGGACTTCAGTTACATGACTTGGACTACTCGAGTCACATAACTTGGACTCGAGTCTGACTTGAGTCACAAATTTGATGGCTTGAGACTCGACTTGAAAGAAAAGAAAATAACTTGAGACTTGACTTGGACTTGGAGCCTCAAGACTCGGGACTAGACTTTGACTTGAGACTGATGACTTGAAATTATCTGGACAGGTTTGGTAATGTTTTGCCACTAATTTTGTGGCACAGATTCTATGTGGATTACGCTACATGTAGCCAGAGAAAATAGCCGCAGCATCGCCCTTGCAAAAAAAAAACTGCAAAAGATTGGCTAGTGAAACGCACACTCGGCACTCTAATTGGACCAGAAAACTGTCAATCAACACAGGCAAGCGAACAGATCGATGATTTGATGTACAGCTATAGGATCGGGTGCAGTGCAAACGTGAAATTGTAGGAAGAGAGGATTGAAATCAGGCCAGCAGGCAGTAGGGAACCCCAGCAATCACTGGGGAAGCCAACCCCCCCAACTAGAAAAACATGTTGACTCACCCTACTTGTAAAGAAACGCCAATGCCATCCTCCTCTCTTTCATGTTGAGGGAACGGTCTATTGTCCTAGGCTACCTGGCTAAAATGCATGCTCGCTAGCCTAACATCCATTAATGGGCAACGTTAGCTAGTTAACATTAGTCTTCTACATCTAGCTACATATTGAACTTCCATCCTCTCAGGCCAGGGGCACAACAATGTATGAATTAATGGTCGGATCAGAATCGCCGTTATAATGATTGGCCTGTACGGAGAATTAAGTAAAACCACAAGTCCAAATCCATATCTCCATCCATAGCTAATTTAGGAAAGGGACAATTTTAGCTAGCTGGCTAGCTAGCCACCGGAAGACAACAACACAACAATTCAAGTTTTTCTGTCAATGCATGCTCTCAATGGGATTTGATAGCTGGCTTCCCTTGACACTTTTTTTTGATGCGCCAGGACCATTCACAGTTGACCTCGCTCAGTTTAGCTCACCGCTGATTGGCAAAAAAATGTATATATTTTTTGTCAAGGGAGGCCAGATGCTCACTGGCTTCCCTTGCCTTCAATGCTGCGGGCGGCAACAATGTCATACTCGTTTGGACCAGACAGCATCAGATAGATGGCCTACATGTAGAGAGACAGAGGGGTGCTGTTTCGCTCGCTCGGATGCTTTTCCCCTCCAGATACATTCAGCCTCTTGCCAATTGGGTAGGCTAATTGTATGGTCCTGGTTGCTAAGTGTTTATATTATGTAGGCCTACCTGTTTGAACTCCTGTTAGACAGTTTGATTTGTTTCTCAAGGGGTGTCTATTCAGATAGGACAGGTTAAGCCTGATACAGAGGCTATTTCTTTTGGGCTGTTGCCTGTGTATATTTGGTACATCTACTTGTATATTTTATACGATATGGCGCTTTCACCATTGGATCACCAAGACCTAATAAATGTACACTCTGAGCACGTCAACCTGCCTTGCCATCAGCTGATTTCATGCCCTTACCACAGCTACAAGGTCCATATTTTACAATTACATAGGCTAATAAAAATATGTTGTAGACAAAATAATGAAAAGAGCTGTCTGGTAGCCTCAATAAATAGACAAAGATTTGTAGTTGAACAAGTTGTTGCATGTATATATTTTTTTTACTTGAATTGAGACTTGACTTGAAAACGTGTGAATCCTCTCGACTTAATTTGGTCTTAGAATGCACGACTTGGACTTGACTCAAGTCTTGACCACGTTCTACTTGGGACTTGACTTGAGACTCAAACATTATGACTTGAGACTTGCTTGTGACTCGTTTAATAGTGACTTGGTCCCATCTCTGAAAGTTAGTAAAGCCTGCAGGTCCCCCTTAATATATAGTGCATTTGGAAAGTATTCAGACCCCTTGTCTTTTTCCACATTTTGTTACGTTACAGCCTTATTCTAAAATGGATTCAATTGTTTTTTGCCCTCTCATCAATCTACACACAGTACCCCATAATGACAAAGCAAAAACAGGTTTTTAGAAATTTTGCAAATGTATTCCAAATATCACATTTTCATAAGTATTCAGACCCTTTACTCAGTACTTTGTCGAAGCACCTTTGGCAGTGATTACAGCCTCGAGTCTTCTTGGGTATGACGCTACAAGCTTGGCACACCTGTATTTGGGGAGTTTCTGCCATTTTTCTCAGCAGATCCTCTCAAGATCTGTCAGGTTGGATGGGGAACGTCGCTGCACCGCTATTTTCAGGTCTCTCCAAAGATTTTCGGTCAGGTTTAAGTCCGGGCTCTGGCTGGACCACTCAAGGACATTCAGAGACTTGTCCCGAAGCCACTCCTGCGTTGTCTTGGCTGTGTGCTTAGGGTTGTTGTCCTGTTGGAAGGTGAACCACCGTCCCAGTCTGAGGTCCTGAGCACTCTGGAGCAGGTTTTCATCAGGGATCTCTCTGTACTTTGCTCCGTTCATGTTTCCCTTGATCCTGACTAGTCTCCCAGTCCCTGCCGCTGAAAAGCATCCCCATAGCATGATGCTGCCACCTCCATGCTGGTGGTGTTGCCAGGTTTTCTCCAGATGTGACGCTTGGCATTCAGGCCAAAAAGTTTAATCATGGTTTAATCAGACCAGAGAATCTTGTTTCTCATGGTCTGAGAGTTCTTTAGGTGCCTTTTGACAAATTCCAAGCAGGCTGTCATGTGCCTTTTACTAAGGAGTTGCTTCCGTCTGGCCACTCTACCATAAAGGCCTGATTGGTGGAGTGCTGCAGAGATGGTTGTCCTTCTGGAAGGTTCTCCCATCTCCACAGAGCAGCTCTGGAGCTCTGTCAGAGTGACCGTCGGGTTCTTGGTCACCTCCCTGACCAAGGCCCTTCTCCCCCGATTGCTCAGTGTGGCCATGCGGCCAGCTCTAGGAAGAGTCTTGGTGGTTCCAAACTTCCATTTAACATTGATGGAGGCCACTGTGTTCTTGGAGACTTTCAATGCTGCAGACATTTTTTGATACCCTTCCTCAGATCTGTGCCTTGACACAATCCTGTCTCGGAGCTCTACTGACAATTACTTCGACCTCATGGCTTGGTTTTTGCTCTGACATGCACTGTCAACTGTGGGACCTTATATAGACAGGTGTGTGCCTTTCCAAATTATTATGGGGTGTTGTGGATAGATTGATGAGGAAAAAAACAATTCAATCAATTTTAGAATAAGGCTGTAAAGTAACAACATGTGGAAAAGGGATGGGGCCTGAATACTTTCCGAATGAACTGTAAATGTAATTAATTCAAGACATCACAACAACAATAATTCTGTCATCAGCGTGTTTGGGGTGACACTCTTGGGCAGATCTCTTATTTGGGTTCATTTACGAGCCTTTTTGAAATGTGGGCTATCTGAGCCGCGTTTTCCACTCATCTCCACAATCAATTGTAATTCATAATTACATTTTACTAGAGCTGCTTTTACCACGCTGTGGGTGTTGCGGTTACATAAACGTCTCAACAGGCTCTCTCCATATCAAAATATCTCTGTAAATTCCCTGTATTGTTCGTATAATGGGGAAAAGCCTGCAATAAAGGAATGCCAAACGTATTGCTTGAGTGGTCTGTAGTGGGGTTTACAATAAATTTCTCCTGGCAACCTGAACCCACCCACCAGCTTTATTTTGTCTTTCTTGTGAATGTTCTGTTTTTAGTCCAACATATTGTTCTCATATGGAAAATATTTGTATTATTCCTTGGCGCTAACAAGGCAGTCATATAGCCTACAGTTATAATTTTAATAATTTAACGCTCAATTTGCCAGCATGCTGGCAACATGCAAAGGTGCATAACAATAATATCCAAAAACAATTATATTGACAATAACAACAATGAGGCTATGGATATTATAATTTATTATTATTATTATTATTATTATTATTATAGTGAGTATTGAGTAGACTAATAGTAATAATAATAATAACTTATCAATGATGATAACGATTATAATAATAGCCTAATTGCAGGCTTAATATACTAAATTGTATTTATTGTTGCAGGTTAAGATATGGTTCCAGAACAAACGCTCCAAGTACAAGAAGATCATGAAGCATGGCACGGGCGGACCGGAGGGAGAGCATCTGCACGCTGGGTCATCCGGGTCTCCGTGTTCCCCGGGGATGCCGCCACTTTGGGACGTTTCCATGGCAAATAAGGGGACGCCTGCGCACTCCGGTGGATACATGAACAATTTCGGACAATGGTACCCAAGCCATCACCAGGAATCTACGCCGAGAACTCAAATGATGTGATAGGATATGGGACAATGGGATGGAATTCTGTACGCTCTCCTCTTGTACATGAACCGCGTAGCTTATCCCTTTTAAATATAGCTCCAAGCCCCAACTATCACATTAGAGACTTTTCATTTTTGAAATGGCCGTTTAAAGGTCTTTTGTTTGGATTTCATCCGAGGTTTTTTGCCTTACAATTTCTTGGACAAATGACTACATGGATTTTGCATGGAGGCCTATGTGGATCTGTATTTTGTATGCAGTTCAGTTCCAAATAAATCCTCAGTGGTCAACTATGCACTGCAATAATATCTATTTTTACGAAATGAGTTTGAGCATGAAAATGCCTAACCCCGTCCCTATGAGTTACAAAGCAATCTAAGTTAAATTCAAACGTTTACATTTCACCTGATAAGTAATAATTATAAACTCATGCCTAACCAAAATGATGTCTTTGCATCAAATATTTAAATCACACATACACACAGACATATTTTAAATATATACATATATATATAATATGTGTGATGTACATATATATATATATATATATATAATATGTGTGTGTGTGTGTGATTTAAATATTTGATGCAAAGACATAATTTCGATTAGGCATGAGTTTATAATTATTACTATTATTAATATTATTATTATTAGTAGTAGTAGCCTATTATTATTAAAGTACATATCAAAATATGCCAAAAGTGCAAAAAAATGTACTTCTACGGCGCAATAATAAAACTACCATCTCACATAAGAAAGGGTCATGTATTTTACCCTAAAACATCTGGAAAAGCAAAAGAGGGTACTATTTTAACATTGACAATGATTTTATAAAATGGCCATGTCAATTAAAGGTAATTTGGGACGTAGCTTGTTATATAAAGCTTTCATTCCAACAGTATAATTACCAGCAATTTGCAGGCAACATAATATCCCTCTCCAAAACTGAAAGTCCAAAGGAACTAATAGGAAAAGGACAAGGAGCATCCATCGGCTGTTGCGGCTCTACAAGGCAACGGAATCGTCATTAACCCAAATTACTTGCAGGTGTAAGCTAATTGTAGCCTATCAGCAGTCCGACACAAATAGCTGAAAAACGAGAGGCAAAAGACATGACAGCGCTCGAGTGCAAACCAACTGTGGTGATTTAAAAAAAAAAAAAAAGTATACGACTAACTATTGAGCACAGAGGTGGTACCACAGGTCCAGGGTGGTGTGGCGAAGAAACAATTATGGGGCCGGTAGTTTTTTTTGATCTGGTAACCTAACCACGTAAAGTGCAATGCCTTATGCGGTAGGACATGATTCATCTCTTGTAAAAATGTTTAATATGGGCTGTGATGGAAATGTTTAATATGGGCTGTGATGGGAACAGAGTTTTTCTAATCAGGTCACATGGGTTCAAATAAAAAAAACTGGAAAAACTCCTGGCTTTGGGGAGGATGAAAACCCAGTCAAACTGCAGTAACTTTGTACTTGTTCATATTTTAAAGGACTAGGGTGGTTCCTATACACGTACACAGAGAAAGCAACATGATTGGACAATAAAACACACAAGGCTGAGCTTTCCTTATGATGATTTGCATCGTGTAGTCCTACCCTTTGCAACTGTAGGCCTAATAAACATTTACTCACAGTCTGTCAGCTATTGTGTTTATTGATTAATTCCAGTTAATAATTTTGGACAGAAAAAGCCTAAATTGCCTAGTCAGCCCAAGTTTGGATCAAATTTGGTTTATATTCATTCTGATTTTCTCACAAACAAATGGGTTCTATATGAGCATACACAACGTTACAGCTTAATTTACTCTGGCCAGATGGACAGGGCGCATATAAGGCTAGACTATGCAGCGGCTGTTAGTAGCTTACAGTTGATCAGACTGAAATATTGTCTCGCTTCTACGCAATACAGCATGTAAGATCGCTAATGTTTAGGTGTATAGGCTGCTACATTTATGTAATAGCCTTTGCTTGTGTCTGTCGGGAGTATTGTGTTATCATGCTTGCTAAATAAATACCAGAGGAAAGTGAAGAGCGCGCCTTGATATTTGTCCAGCCGGTGCGACGTGTTATTTCCGTGAATCTGATTGGTCAAGACATCAAAGAGCCTGCGGCAGCACTCGGCTGTGAAGAACAGAAATTGTGCGTAAATTGACAAATGTGGCAAATCGGTCTAAGTAACAGCTCTTTGCCCCTCTATAAAGCTTTGCATCGATATATTTTATTAAACTAAATCAAAAGTGGTGTGAATTGAAAAGTGCTGTGGAATTTTTTTTCTCTATCCCGGCCATTGTCAATGTGCAGTTGGATTATTTTCCACAAGTGGACACTCAGGGCTAAATATGCTAACACAATCATATTGTGTTGACCACAATGTTACCACTACGACCTACATTGGTCTAAAGGTAGGCTAGGCTTTTGCACATGCTACCTACCGGAGTTATCGTTTGCATCTATAGTTCCAAGTGGGGAATTTCACTTGAACGCAGTAGTGGTGCGTGGGTAAAATCACTGGGGAAGCCAGGGAAAAAAGCCACATTACAACCTATGTGTTTTGATAATTGCGTTGTTTTCTCTATAACCTATTAGTTAATTCATATGCATTACGACCATGATATATAGGCCTGAAGGCGGAGACAATAAGAAGACACAGTGGCAGAATAAATTCAACCACACCTTTATTTCATCAGAAAACCAGAGAGCAACCTCTGTCTGGTGAAGTCCATAAAGCATATTGCATGTAACAAACAGTTATATGACCTACAGCATGGTAAAGCAAGTTAATGTTTCCGACATTTTCAGACCAGTAAACAACTATTGATTTACAATGAACAAAAATATAAACGCAACATGCAACATTTTCAAAGATTTCACTGAGGTCCAGTTCATATAAGGAAATCAGTGAATTTAAATATATTCATTAGGCCCTAATCTATAGATTTCACTTGACTAGGAATATAGATAAGCATGTGTTGGTCACAGATACCTTAAAAAAGGTAGGGGCATGGATCAGACACATCTCCTTCGCATAGAGTTGATCAGGCTGTTGATCGTGGCCTGTGCGAAGTTGTTGGATATTGATGGGAACTGAAACACGCTGTTGTACACGTTGATCCAGAGCATCCCAAACATGCTCAATGGGTGACATGTCTGGTGTGTATGAAGACCATGGAAGAACTCTGACATTTTCAGCTTCCAGGAATTGTGTACAGATCCTTGCGACATGGGGCTGTGCATTATCGTGCTGAAACATGAGGTGATGGCGGCAGATGAATGGCAAGAGCATTCTAATTGCCATCGATAAAATGAAATTGTGTTTGTTGTCCTTAGCTTATACCTGCTCGTACCATAACCCTACCACCACCGTGGGGCACTCTGTTCACAACCTTGACATCAGCAAAACGCTCGCCCGCACGACACCATACATGTAGTCTGTGGTTGTGAGGCCAGTTGGACATACTGCCAAATTCTCTAAAATGACATTGGAGGAGGCTTATGGTAGAGAAATGAATGTTCAATTCTCTGGCAACAGCTCTGGTGGACATTCCTGCAGTCAGCATGCCAATTGCATGCTCCCTCAAAACTTTAGACATCTGTGGCATTGTGTTGTGACGAAACTGCACATTTTAGAGTGACCTTTTATTTCCCCCAGCACAAGGTGCACCTGTGTAATAATCATTCTGTTTAATCAGCTTCTTGATATGCCACACATGTCAGGTGGATGAATTATGTTGGAAAATGAGAAATGCTCACTAACAGGGTTGTAAACAAATTTGTGCACAACATTTTAAAGAAATAAACTTTTTGTGCTTATGGAACATTTCTGGGATCTTTTATTTCAGCTCATGAAACATGGGACCAACACTTTACATGTTGCATTTATTTTTTTGTTCAGTATAGAACTACGGAGAGTTACCGCATTTCACAAAGAAAACAAGAACTGCCTCCACTATTCCATCAGAATTTCAACTTCAACATCATCAAATCACCTCTGCTTAGTCTTATACAGTGACTAAAAATTAAAAGATACCAAAAACAATTTAGTCCAATCAATGTAAGCTAAATATGATGTGGCTGTCCATGTTTCTGATTTCTGTGTGTGTGTGCGTGCAAGTTCGTGCAAGTAGACAAAACATATTGACTCACCCTACTTGTAGAGAAACTCCAATGCCATCCTCCTCTCTTTCATGTTGACGAAACAGACTATCACTCTGTCATACAGTACACACTTTTGTTTTTAGTTTTCTTAAGTTTCCTGGCTAAAATGCTTGCTCCCTAGCCTAACTTCCTTTTATTGGGCAATGTTAGCTAGTTAACATTAGCCTTCTACATCTAGCTACATACTGAACTTCAATCCTCTCAGGCCAGGGGCACAACAATGTATCAATTAATGGTCGGATCAGAATCGCCGTTATAATGATAGGCCAGTACGGAGAATTAAGTTAAACCACAAGTCCAAATCCCTATCTCCATCCATAGTTAATTTAGGAAAGGGACAATTTTAGCTAGCTGACCACTGGAGGACAACAACACAACGAGATGCAACAATTCAAGTTGTTTCTGTCAATGACGCATGCTCTCGATGCGATGATGGGAGTGACACCAAATCCAAACTGGCTTCCCTTGAGACTTTTTTTTTGGTGCGCCAGAACCATTCACAGTTGAGCTCACTCAGTTTAGCTCAACGCTGATTGGCTATTATTTTATAATTTTATCAAGGAGGCCAAATGCTTGCTGGCTTTCTTTGCATTCAATGCTATGGTCGGCAACAATGTCATACTCTTTTGGACCAGTCAGCCTCAAATAGATGGCCTACACATACAGAGACAGAGGGGCACTGTTTCGCATGCTCGGATGCTTCCGCCAGTGAGATACATTCAGCCTCTTGCGAATTGAAGGAAAATTATGAGAGAGACAGAGAGATGAAAGATACATTATTTTCTATGTTTTTCTATTATTTTCTCTTTTTTTCCTGGTAATTTTTTTGGCATCCATGAATACTGCTTGAACGAGTCTCCAAGTTGGAATTACAAGTGGGAAACTTTTTGTTATCCGAGTTGCCAAGTTGTGACGTTTCACCACTGACCTTTTACATTTTCAACCAAAAGATGACAAATCCTTTTTTGACAATTACAACGTTAGCAATAAGGAAAACATAGCTAGTTTGACCATTATGTCAATGTTAAGCACGTTAGCTAACTTTGTTATAAGCAATGTTAGCTAGCTTATCAAGTTAAAATCTTATTGGATGAAGAATTGTTACGACTTCAATGGCACGTGAACACATTCATGTGGACTTAGCTACCACTTCCCAGTTTACCATTTCCCATGAGCACATAAAGCAACCCTTTGTCCATAATCGGTAGACAGTTCAGGCCTATATTAATTCTGCGTCATTTACCGAGCAGTGCGCAAGAAAGAAACCTATTCAAACCAGTTTTTAAGAATTTATCCCCCTTCCCAAATCAAACATAGCTGCTAATGGTGTGTTCTCGTTTTGCATGCACATGCTTACACTACTTCCTGTCTGTTGCAGCCAATCATTGGTGGCAGCATGACGTGCCAATTTTGCAGGGCTCATTAGCTAATGGTGGGGATACCTCGTCAGCAGCACAACTGAATGCATTCAACCGAAATGTGTCTTCCACATTTAACCCAACCCCTCTGAATCAACGTCCACGTTATCGGCGCCCGGGGAGTAGTTGTTGGGGGTTAACTGCCTTGCTCAAGGGCAGAACAGCAGACTTTTCCACCTTGCCGGCTCAGGGATTTGAACCAGCGACCTTTCAGTTACTGGCCCAATGTTCTTAACCGCTAGAGATACAGGTGTGTGAACCACAGACAGGTGTGCAGCAAAGCGAGAAAATTCTGTCTTAATTATTTTGGAAATGTCTACGATTATGGATAGACCTATTCCTTCCGACCTGGCAAAAGTGTCCTAAACAGGTAGGCCTACACCACAGATACAGTCATTTCAGCATGACTTATCTCGACCATGTCTATAATTAAAACCCAACCTTAGGTGCAATACATCCCCGTCTACGAATAGTAGCACCCAAAGCAAATGGCAGAAAAGTGTCCCTGCTGCAAACATCAACACAGAGAATAAATATTCCAGGGTCAGTGAAAAGTCCACAGCTGTCTCTCATGCCTCTTCCATCCCATCTTTGTCTGTGTTTTTTTCCCCCATATGAAAATGACAGTGGTGAGTGATGTTTGTGGTAAGAGTGAAACCATATCCCTTCCCTGCCTTGAGAGGCAGTATGACGTCTGCAAGCTGGGATGCTGTCCTCCTCAGCTGTGCTTCTCAGTTCTCACCCAACCACCCAATCCACCTCCAGATAACCCCCGCACCCCATCCATAGGTTCGCTTGTGAGAATAACAGTGGGAATATGGATTCCTGTTTGACTAGATATGGACCGTGACTGCACCTACTACACTGAGAATAGAAAACATTAAGGACACCTGCTCTTTCCATGACATATAGACTGACCAGGTGAATCCAGGTGAAAGCTATGATCTCTTATTTATGTCACTTGTTAATAAATCCACTTCAATCAGTGTAGATGAAGGGGAGGAGACAGGTTATTGAAGGATTTTGAAGCCTTGAGACAATTGAGACATGGATCGTGTATGTGTGCCATTCAGAGGGTGAATGGGCAAGACAATATATTTAAGTGCCTTTGAACGGGGTATAGTAGTAGGTGCCAGGCATATCAGTTTGTGTCAAGAACTGCAACGCTGCTGGGCTTTTCACACTCAACAGTTTCCCATGTTTATCAAGGAAGGTCCACCACCCAAAGGTCACCCAGACAACTTGACACAACTGTGGGAAGCATTGGAGTCAACATAAGCCAGCATCCCTGTGTGACGCTTTCAACACCTTGTAGAGTTCATGCCCCGACGAATTGAGGCTGCTCTGAGAGCAAAAGGGGGTGCAACTCAATATTAGGAAGATGTTCCTAATGTTTGGTAAACTTTGTTTGTTTTTCAAATGTGGTTGATTCTGATCAATCATGTCCGACTTCGCTAACGATTCAGTTACCATGATGACAATGTTGAATGTGCTAAGTTGCTTGGTGGGATAAAATCTCAATGCTACCCCCTCAGCCCACACACCCGACATATAATCAACTCCTATCTCCTAAGGCTTAAGGCGTCCAGTCAGCCTGCTGAGTGAGGCATGAGAGACCAGAGGCCCACACACAGAGCCAGGGAGCGCTCCTCCTGCTAACTACAAAATGTATATTGTTTGTCCCATAGAGTCATTGGTAGAGATAGACTTCACAGAACTTGACCATTTCAAGCTTCCATAGCTTCCCATCAACTCAAAGAAGACATGATTGTGTTTTCATGTTTATCACTGTAGAATGATGCCACTTGTTAGTGAGAGTAAGGGTTTCTTTGTGTCCCTGTCTTTGCGTTTTGAATTCTAGCAAAGTTATTTTGAGCTACTACTTTAAAATCCAATATCCCAGATATCTAAATGTGCTTGCCATAGGACGACACTTCCTCACTACATGTTTTTGGACAGGAGGAGGCGAAGGACAAAATTAATACGTTTCAAATCAGACCAGCAGGGGCTGTTATTAACGAACCTGTTAAAGATGGGGTATGAAGGGGTTTCCATGCTCTGTGCTCAGTCCTCCGGGCCAGTACAGCAGCCTCTACCTATAGATGTATGATCTTCATTTGGTCACCCTGCTGCAGGAGACCTTTCCTACAATGTACAATTTGTAGCACATTTGAAGTTGAAAAAGGCTTCTGAAGTTTGTAATTTTCACTTTGAAATGTCAAGACTTAATTTTCCCGTACAACAAAATGTTTTTCCACTCTACAAAAATGTACATAAATTATAATCCACATAATAATTCATATTTCCTGTTGCTATAGGATTATTTTCTTGCTGTAGCAAACTGGCTCCATTTAAGATCCTACATCTGTAGATTCCCCTTCCCATGATGTCCTGTTGTCCCTCTAACCATCCATCTCCCCATCCCTGATGACACATTCTGTCACTCTATAACTCTGCAAAACAGACCAGCCAGGTAAACTGTTGGTACTCTTGGTCGGTATGCGAGCGCCTGAAGCAAGCAAGGATTCTGGGAGATGGACAGTTATTTCGTCACAGTCTCCTTCCCTTTCCAACTGTCTCTCTCCCATTCCTTAACTGAGTCTCTCTCTTGCTTGCTCTCTCTCTCTCTCTCTCGTTCTCTCTCAATTCAAAGGGCTTTATCTCTCTCTCTTTCCTTCTCTCTTTCTCTCTGAATTCAATTGAAAGGGCTTTATCTATCTCTCTTTCTCTCTATTTGTTCTCTCGCTCTCTTTCTCTCTATTTTCTCTCTCTCTTTCTCTCTATTTTCTCTCTTTCTCTCTCTCTCTCTCTCTCTCTCTCTCAGTAGTGTGCTATTAAAATCCAGAGACTCCAGTGTGTCTGCCCGCCTGTCACCTCCCACAGCTTCTTCACACGCAGGCTGGCAGCTCTTCCCAAATCCAGGGCATGTTCACCTCACTGACTCAGACAGACAGGCAAACTGTCTGCCTCACACACTTAACCCATGAGCCGCCAAATATAGTTGGTCCTTCCTTATCAACTTTAACTACAGTTGTTTCTATCGCTTTAGTGCCTTTTTCACAAGTATGTGGTACATTTTAACAACCGTTATTCTCTTCACGTGAAAAGGTGGTGTGAACTCAAAATGATGTGAACTCTAAATGAAATACATGTGAACATATGGTTTTGCATGTGAACAACTGACCTCGTGTGTCTCTCAGCTCAACGTGAAAACAGCTATTTCACATGTGTTTGTTTGTAAGGGAAGTAATGAAATGGTATGGGGGTTTTAAGGTAAGTGGTACACTGTTCAGTTAAAATAGTGTAAATTTATTTAATCAACATGATTACATTTGACATGATCCCGTAATACTGACTTTTCAAAACTCACAACCTCTGGATTTAGGGTACGCTGATCTTTCTGCTGTGCCAGAAAGTCTGTAGCATTCTCAGAAGTCCCCTACCGATTCATGACCTATAGTACATCTTTGCACTTAGCAAAATAGTGTCATCTGCACTGCTATTTTAGTCATCAGTTAATCTGACTATTCTCTCATCATTGATGTAATTGACTTATTTCAGTAATTTGAGGGTTTTCTGTATAGTTGTCTAATGTTGGCGAGACATATTATTCTGTTTCAATGTTACTCCTGAATAACTATGATAAATATCATCGTTTTTTTGTGTGTATTTGTAACAATGCTGAGATTTACTTTGAAGTCCAAAGTGTGGGAACACAGGTGAAATCGGTCATTGACACAGACATGGTGATGTAGCAGGAAGATCTGAATGCTGTGAACCAAGAGGTTGTGAGTTCAAATCCCAGGTCACGACATGTTGAATAATTATTGTATAAATAAACATACGCAATGTAATCATGTGTGTCTAATATGTCAGTTAAAAACACTGTGACTGCGTGACGTTCCGGGGACATCCTAACGACACATTTTTGTTTGCAGGGAATCACCTGTGAAATCTCATGTGAAAAATATCCTGTGTTCCAAAACCACATGGTTTCGCGTTATTTCAGATGTGAAATAAAATGTGCAAAACGTGAAATCATGTGATTTTCTATGTAAAATCATGTCATTTTACATAAGCGAGTACTGTAATATATGCCATTTACGCAGCAGATACAGTCCACACATTTTGGTATGTGACCCTGGTGAGAATCCAGCACACAATTCTGGTGTTGCTAGTGCCATGCTTTTATGAACTGAGCAACATACAGGACCACTACAATACATAAGTACAATACTGCAAAATACAATACATGATTACCATACAGGCGGAAGATGTATGATTACCATCCCCATGAGCGTACCACCCTCCTTCAGGCCATGGAGGAGGCATGCAATGATTTCAATCCAGACCTATTTAGACCAAAAGGTTTTTCCCAAGGTACATGAACAATGAGGATATTGACTGCCATTTCGATCAAAACCTATGGTCAAATGCTCAAGACAGGCTTGATTGCAAACTAGTGCCTGCGAAAGATTGTTTCTTTAATTTCTTTCATTTGATTACATTGTGAAAGATGTCTTCAATGATCACACCTTTGATCACACATGGGATAGAAATGATGGAAATGTGGCCTCCCGGGTGGCACTGTGGTCTAAGGCACTGTGCCACCAGAGACTCTGGGTTCGAGCCTAGGCTCTGTCGCAGCCGGCCGTGACCGGGAGGTCCATGGGGCGACGCACAATTGGCCTAGCTAGCGTCGTCTGGGTTAGGGAGGGTTTGGCCGGTAGGGATATCCTTGTCTCATCGTGCACTAGTGACTCCTGTGGCGGGCCGGGCGCAGTGCACGCTGACCAGGTCGCTAGGTGTACGGTGTTTCCTCTGACACCTTGGTGCGGCTGGCTTCCGGGTTGGATGCGCGCTGTGTTAAGAAGCAGTGCGGCTTGGTTGGGTTGTGTTTCGGAGGACGCATGGCTCTCAACCTTCGTCTCTCCCGAACCCGTACGGGAGTTGTAGCGACAAGACAGTAACTACTAACAATTGGATACCACGAAATTGGGGAGAAAAAGGGGGTAAAAAAAGAAATGATGGAACTGTGATGTCCAGTCAATTTTAATGGGTAGTGCAGGTGTATAGCCTAAACATGCATCTTACAGTGTAATGTACAGTACTGAAGGACAATACATTCAAAGGACAGTATTGAAACATGTATCTTACATGTTTTGGTATCGGATTAACTGGTTGTGCCGCCAAATATGAGCCGCCAAATAACTAAATTGAGAATATATCATTATGTTGTGTTTTTGTGATTTAACCAATGTACTCATTATATTTCACAGTAAACTTATATTTTGGATCAATGGTTATGTGGTGAAAGATGTTTACAACAAAAAAATGTATGTACAATGAAAGGTTTCGAATGTAAGACTGGCTGTGTTGCAAGTGTTACCAGTTTGGAGTTTTGTACTAAAGTTGAAAAAATAAATCACATACTTGTGAAAGTAGTACCAACGAGATACAACTGTAATATAACATGTGATTCCATCCCAATAGAGATCCAGCTCCTAAGCTCCTGTATATTTATTGGTCTGGACTGTAAATATATCATTTCTACTATTCCATTTTGTCCTTACAACTGTTTCAATTGATCATTTGTATAAAGAAGTTTATGGAAACAAGATTTGAATGTTATCTCAAGGGGTCATTTACACTTTGTGTGTGTGCGTGCGTGCGTGCGTGCGTGCGTGCGTGCGTGCGTGCGTGCGTAAATATTACATAATTTCAATTGGTGTAAATAGAATTAATAAAAACAAAAACTTTATTATTCACTCCAAAGATCACCTATAAAATATGTTTTTCTCAGGCACAAAAGTGTCACATTGACTTTCTACTAACAGATCAATAGAGTATAAAATAGGCTACATTATAAATAACCAGAGTTTATGGCTTTTACCAAAAAATCGATTGCAAACGCAAAGAGTACCAAATACACATTTTCCCCCTATAGTTAGTTCTCTGCAACTTCAAAAGAGATGTTTTGTTTTGAACCACTGTGAAATAAAATGTTGAATTGCGCCTTGATGACATCTATATAAATGCAACAAATGGCAAGTATAATTAACAAATGTATGAAAATGGTACACGCTACTTCCATGTATCTGTGAGTGTTTCATATTGTGAAGAAACAAATGGCGTTGAATGCACTGACGGTATATATTTGCATAGCTGTAGATCAAAGAATCTGAAAGGACCTTTTTCATTGTTCAGTTAAAGGTCGTTAAAGGTCCCACAGTGGGCCACCGTAAAGGGAAGTACCACCAAATAGGCTGCCATTCTATCCATTCTCATATCAAATCTCTCCAACAGAGTGAAATGAGCCACTGATAACATTAGCATCTCATCACTCTATCTAAACAGAATATGGACTTGGATTTGTCCGTTCTTTTTGTATACAATTTGTATATAACAGAGACAACAAGTCCTTGTGCATGTTTCCCAAATTGTCCGTGAAGTTCAGCCCTCTGTATTGGCACACAAATCCCATCACAGCCCTCTAGGCTTTATTTCCAATGAGCCGCCATGTTGTTAACCCACAGTTTGTACCGGTACATTTTGTGTTAGTACACCGCCCCCATATTCTTAGGTGGTGTTGTGTGCTGAAGTACCAGTCCTGAGTGCTGTGAGCGTGACTGTGAGGTCTGTTGATACCAGTGATGAGTGTAGTTCTCCACATAACATAGAGTGGAGCCAAGGGAGGGCTGGGGAGCCTGCTCTCTAGTGGCGGGGTCTGTGGGTACACTACGGTCCCAAATGGCCGGGGATGGGGGTGAATTGCAGGACATAGAGTCACTGGCTCCTGGGCTGTGGTCCAGTAGAACTTCCCCGTTCATGTACAGCTTCTTGAATTTGGAACGGCGATTCTGGAACCAGATCTTGACCTGGAAGAAAAAATATTTGAGCTACAGGTTTAAATAGAAGGTCAGGATGTTTGTACCAGAAAATGTGAAGGTATGGGTTAAAAATGTATTATCTAGCAAAGGGTTGTAATTTCATATTGACACCCTAGGCCTTATTAGAATAGAATATACCTAATTATGTTGCATTGAAATTTGGAATCCAGATGCAAACTTTCATCAATAAATGAAGCTATCAATTATCAGATATGAAAACGACAGGAAGAGGTTAAAAACCCTGGTGGTTTGACATATAATATAAACAATACCGCTTTTTTATCGCTTTGGCACTATTTTTACAAGTATTTGGTGAATTGTAAGATACATGTTTCAAAATTGTCCTTTGAATGTAGTATGCTACAGTCTGTACATTACAGAACATTACACTGTTTTCACATTAGGCTATACACCGGAACTACCCATTAAAATTGACTGAACATCAAATTTCCATCATTTCTATCCCATGTGTGATCAAAGGCGTGATCATTGAAGACATCTTTCACTATGTAATCAAATGAAAGAAATTAAGGAAACATACATTTTAGCAGCCACTAGTTTGCATTAAGCCTGTCTTGAGCATTTGGCCATAGATTCTCATCGAATTTGCAGTAAATATCCTCATTGTTCATGCACCTAGGGGAAAACATTTTGTCATGGCAAACTTAATTTTGGATACATATGTATTGTGTAGGGGATGCATTTCTTTCTTGTTTTGGGCTTTCTGGAATATTTGTCTATTGGTATTGTATTACCGCACTGTAGGACCTAGAAACACAAGCATTTCGCTGCACCTGCTGTAACATTTGCTAATCTGTGTACGCGACCGATTAACTTTGATTTGTTACATACAGTACATCTCTGATCAGATTTTTTTTTTAACTTACTGTGAAGTAAAATCATAATAGTCATCATCATAGCAGTACATTCGAGTATATATCATATATTTTTTATGTTTCTACTTTACAGACATACTTTTTTATTATGCAATTCTCAAAATCGGTTGTAAACAAACACGTTTACGTGTACAATCCATAGGTTTACTAAACGTTTAAGTGATCATCAATTAAGAACAGTCGGATTAAGTAATAGTAACATGTCTTGTGAGTATTACATTGTGAAAGGCAATTACTTTATATGAACAAGTATTGCAATGTGAAACATGTATTTCTAGATGAAACACTGATTAAGTTTGGTGAAAAAGTGACTGTATGATTTTGTGTGCTGTACTAAGTCAATTGAGCATGTGCTTAGAGATTTAAAACAACTGCCTTTTTGTTGATCTGTTTTGAGTTTTGTACTAAGAGTTGTGAAAATGTACCACATACTTGTGAATGTAAAAAGCCATAAATCTATAACATCTCAGATGATTCACTAGGTGTAGAATTACAGTATGCAAAAAGATGCCAGTATAGTTCCTGGTTTTATTAGACAAATGAACATAAATCATAGAGATACAAGTCTCTCAACAGAGTGTCATAACAGTGGTATGTGTGGCCTGTTGGCTTCCTCACCTGTGTTTGTGTCACGTCGAGTTGAGCCGCTAGTTCGGTTCTCTCAGGAAGAGACAAATACTGAGTTCCCTGGAAGCGATGTTGCAACGCAGCGAGCTGGTAACTAGAATATATGGTGCGAGGTTTTCGGATTTTTCTAGGCTTTCCGTTGACCATTCTCACCTCAGGCTCTGGTTCCTCTTTCACTGAAAAATGAAAAATGACAACAGAGCATTAGTAGGCTAAAGGACTTGAGGGGGCTCATACATTTACACTAGACCTACAGAGGGCTTCAACAGTAGGCTATATGCCTATGCCTACAGAAATCAAGTATTATGATCACAGATTAATGAAAAGTATTATGATAAAAGATGAATGATGACATATTTCATTAGTCAATTTTAAATTTTATATAATTCTGCCTTACATTTTTTTTTTTTTTACCAGTTCTGAAATATGCTCTACTCAATAGCCTAAACAGGGTTTGGTGCACAAAATGTCTCTGTCCAAGAGATTCCAATGCCCCTCACATTATTATGGGATATGACACTAATGAGAGAGGATGATTGGTTCATCAAGTATATAGACTGTTGGGGTGTTTTCACATGCAGTGATCAAGTCAAAGCTCTAAGTCAGGCTATTGAGCCAAAAAGCAACGCGTGTCAGACTGACATGATGTGACACCTGATGTTGATGCACTTGGCTTCGGGCCAATTCGAAGATAAATATTATTTCTGGATAAAACGATAAACGGTATGTTATAGGGCCTAGATACCTAAACATTGTTAACAACACTACAATTACCATTGACAACACAAACACAATAGCAGTTCTCTCTCAAATGTGAAGGTTTCAGCTGCTTTGCAAAACCAATTTTGGATAAAATAAGGAAACCTTTTGCATTTACAGAATAGGCTACATTTTAATTAGCATTCTAGGCCATATGAACAATTTATATTATTCAAGAGCTTAATAGCATAGTGTGTTGTTGCAAAACGATCAAAGTAGGCTAGGCCTAATGGGTCATTTGAATTGTAGGATAAAAATTATATAATGCACTATTCCTTGGGAGCTCATCTTAAAGGCCATGAACAGTCAAAATCATGTTTTTCATGAAATTGGATGATATTTGGATGAAACCAGATCAAAGTATGATCATCAATGTATGAAATGTATGACTGTTGCTTCCACTTTGATAAAGTTTTATCATAAAGTTATTGGTCCCCTCCCCCGTGTCAAACACTTGGATTCAGGAGGCGGGATTATTAAAGTGATAGGGTATCATCACCTTAATTTTCTCTTACCTAATTTAAATAAGTACCATCTTGTAACCAACATCCGAGAAGGCTTGGTTGCAAAGGGGCATGGTTTATATAGCTAGATAGCTACTCTACTGTGTCAATATTTGGCGGTAGGGTATCAGCAAATGTAATTACAAGTTTACCATATTCATCTATGTCAAAGATACTTTTGTGTTTCCACTTTCATCTGTGTCTGGTGTTAGCTAGCTACTGGTTAGCTAGGTCTTCACCTGTGTCTGGTGTTAGCTAGCTACTGGTTAGCTAGGTCTTCATCTGTGTCTGGTGTTAGCTAGCTACTGGTTAGCTAGGTCTTCATCTGTGTCTGGTGTTAGCTAGCTACTGGTTAGCTAGGTCTTCATCTGTGTCTGGTGTTAGCTAGCTACTGATTAGCTAGGTCTTCACCTGTGTCTGGTGTTAGCTAGCTACTGGTTAGCTAGGTCTTCATCTGTGTCTGGTGTTAGCTAGCTACTGGTTAGCTAGGTCTTCATCTGTGTCTGGTGTTAGCTAGCTACTGATTAGCTAGGTCTTCACCTGTGTCTGGTGTTAGCTAGCTACTGGTTAGCTAGGTCTTCACCTGTGTCTGGTGTTAGCTAGCTACTGGTTAGCTAGGTCTTCACCTGTGGCTGGTGTTAGCTAGGTCTTCATCTGTGTCTGGTGTTAGCTAGCTACTGGTTAGCTAGGTCTTCACCTGTGTCTGGTGTTAGCTAGCTACTGGTTAGTTAGGTCTTCAGCCAGCATGGAACAAAAGGCGGGGGAAAAGGTTCAATACTCTGACGCAGTTGTCAAATCAACACATCCGTCAGTAGTGCTGTGAACCACAGAGACATGCCAAACGGGAGATGTATAAAACATTTTTGACATTATTGATGCAATTTCAATGTTGTTTGAGTTGCTTAGTGAACCACTAAATTAGCTTGAGAGGATTTTACTGCTACACTGCTCACTGCAACCAAGTTGCTTGACATAGGCGTTTCAAAGAGCTGTCAGTCAAGGCGAGGTCATGAATATAAGCTCCCCGCCCACTCAAGCCTGTCTTTTCAAACTTCCTGGTGGTTAGCCACCAGCGCAAAATTGTTTTTCTCATATTCTGAGCATTTCTATTCAAAACGAATATTATGGGTGATATTTTAGTAACTCAAAAGGCTATTTTACATAGGAATCAGAATGACTGTTTGGTACCTTTAAGAATTTTGACAAAAATACAAATGGGGTAGGCTTTAGCTGATTTTATTTTAATTAAAAGTTGTCACATATCACATGTTGTTGGCTTTGCAGCCTAGAATGCAGAATAGCAAAAAATATATTCTTGACATACTGTCTACAGGCCTAGGCCTACTCAATTTGTATAGCATATTCATAAGGATTATTTTTTAATAACATGTAAAACATGTAAAAGAAACACGTGATAACATGAAAGTACACATGTGAAATCATCTCAGCACATATGAAAACATCTCATATGAAATAAATGTGACAACATGGGGATGCAAAATTTCAACACTTTATACCATGAAACTACATGTGACAACATTTGAACGTTTTTCCACGTGAAAATGCTAATAAAATTTTCCCATGTGAAAGTTTTTCACATCTGAATCTGCAATTCATATGTGAAGTGAAAACATTATCCTCCTCACATGTATAAAGGGGGTGTTAACATGTGAACTCTAAATTGAATACATTTGAACATCTGACCTCAGCTATTTCCGCTATTTCACATGTGAAACTGTAAATGTCACATGCTTTTTTGTAAGGGAAGTAATGAAATGGTATGGCGATTTAAAATCTGGAATCCTTATTTGCTACATACATTTTGGACTTTAATGATCAATTAATGATCAATTATCGATATATGCCCATTGATTCTTGAATAATACAACTTATAAATGCCTCACAAGCTTAGATCAACTGTCCTACCGCAGCAGAACCCAAAATACAAGCTTGTTTTACTCCAATGTTTGTAAACAATGTAAATGTAAACAAACACTGTATAGCCTCAAAACGTGGTTTAAACTATAATTGTGATATATCATGGATCAATAGCTCTGTCTATGAATTTGAGAATGGTTACATTTCTCCAGGCCCATCTTTCAGCTTTTTACCAAAACACAGGCGGGATGCCCACTTTGTTATTGTTTCAATTGAGGATTCTAGCTTTAATGTAAGGCGTACATTGTTGAGCTAAAATGTGTAATAAAAAAGTGCATAAATCTTTAATCAATGACAATATGATTTATTTTGATCACTTAGTACTGACTGTTCAACATGACCCAACCTGGGATTTGAACTCACAACCTCTGGATTTGGGTTGTGATGCTCTTTCTGCTGTGCCACAAAGTCTACTACAGATTAATCACCATAATAAATCTCTGCACTTAGCAAAAAGACTGCCATTTGCACTGCTATTTTAGTCATCAGTTAATCTGACTATTCTCTCATTATTGATTTAGTTTACTTATCTCAGCATTTTAAGGGTTTTCTGTATAGTTGTCTAAAGTCAGTGTAGCATATAATTCTGTTTTAATGTTACTCCTGAATCACTATGATAAATATAATCGTTTTTCTTGAGATTTACTTTGAGGTCCAGTGGAGGAATACAGGTGAAATCAGTCATTGACACAGACATGGTGGCATAGCAGGAAGTGTTGAATGCCATGAACCAAGAGGTTGTGAGTTGAAATCCCACATGAAGACATGTTGAATAATAATTACTGTATAAATAAACATACACAATGTAATCATGTATGTAAATTACTGTATCTGTAGCTAAGTGGAAAACACTGTGTATAGTTTGTGACTTTCTGAGGACATCCTAATTTCGATTGCAGGGCATCACGTAAAGAAACTTCATGGGAAATATCATCACATGTAAAGTGTTCCAAAACCACGTGATTTGACATGTGAAATACAATTTTGAATGTGCAAAACATGTGGAATTTTTACATGCGTAATAAATCATGTGATTTTCCACATGTGAAATCGTGTTTTTTCCATAAAGGTAGGCTACATTTAGTTGATAAATTATTCCAAATCAAAAGTACGCTAACTTACACTATTTTCAAAACCGTTTAACTCCCAACAACCAAATTAATTCCTAACACCAATTAGGCTGACCAAATGTAAATTCGATTTATATAATTTTAAGTTGGCACATTTAAGTTCTGTGGCATAAAGTTTGGTCCTCGTTGGCGATAAGCCTTTTGGATGGTTGATTTAACATCGGCCACATTGACACATCAGAACAAAATAGTAACAAACATAACTTCGAGATTCACCAAAAATGGCAACGTGTCTAATGCGTAAATCTTACCGATATCTTGGAGATGTGACTGTACGTCCCGGGTATAATGAGCATATTGCGTATGAGGATAAGGGTTTTCCGATTTGGCAATGTAGGCCCCATGTAGATTGTAGTGGTGATGATACGAGTATGGCTTCATTGGTTGCAAGCAGGACTGACTGTGGCTGGGGTAGTAGTCGTGGTGGCTGTGCGTCGTCTGGCCGCTGTAGAACCCCATGTCCATGGGAGAAGACTTTGGCAGGGTCGGCAAATCATTGGCGCCCGGGTGACAGCTCACTGTGGAGTGGAGATCAGACGAAAGGCTCGATGTCGCCTTCTCAGAAGTAGTTCCATTCATCCTGCACGGCCCTCCTTCACTCCCCTAATAAAAACCTCCAGAAATAGAGGAGACTCGTAAGAAAGGCCTAGTAAGTTGAAATTCAAGTTTGAAAAGTAAACATCAACTCCCCAAAATAAAACCAAAACAATAGGCCTATTGTGAAGCGTTGAACTCTTCAGAGTCTATCCAAAGTCCCTCGTCGAGACTGCACTGCACTGTGACGGCACCCAACCCAACTGAACTCAAAATTACAGAGCGAGGGGAGTGAATGCTTCATTCCCAGTTTACCCTGAGGGCTAAACTGTGTCGCCAGCCAGGCTACACTCCTCTCCCCACGAAAACCTCCAGAACCTCCCCCGGCCCGAACCACAGTCCCACAACATTTCTGAAAGTAGAAGAGACATTTTCTGCTGGATGTGTTTATTAGGCAGTTAAGAATAGAGTTAAGAAAAAACGCACAGATTATTCAATCTCTATTGCACTCCACACTGCCCTTTCCCACCTGGACCAAAGGAACACCTACTTGAGAATGCTATTCATTGACTACAGCTCAGCTTTCAACACCATAGAGCCCTCAAAGCTCATCACTAAGCTAAGGACCCTGGGACTAAACACCTCCCTCTGCAACTGGATCCTGGACTTCCTGACGGGCCGCCCCCAGGTGGTAAGGGAGGGTAACAACATATCTGCCACACTGATCCTCAACATGGGACCCCTCAGGGGCATGTGCTCAGTCCCCTCCTGTACTCCCTGTTCACCCATGACTGCATGGCCAAGTACGACTTCAACGCCATCATTAAGTTTGCCGATGACACAACAGTGGTAGGCCTGATCACCGACAACGATGAGACAGCCTATAGGGAGGAGGTCAGAGACCTGGCAGTGTGGTGCCAGGATAACAACCTCTCCCTCAACGTGATTAAGACAAAGGAGATGATCGTGGACTACAGGAAAAGGAGGGCCATGCACACCCCCATTCTCATCGACGGGGCTGTAGTGGAGCAGGTTGAGAGCTTCAAGTTCCTTGTTGTCCACATCACCAACAAACTATCATGGGTCAAACACACCAACACCTATTCCCCCTCAGGAGACTGAAAAGTTTTGGCATGGGTCCTCAGATCCTCAAAAAGTTATACAACTGCACCATCGAGAGCAGCCTGACTGGTTGCGTCACCACCTGGTATGGCAACTGCTCGGGCCTCCAACCGCAATGCACTACAGAGGGTAGTGCGTACGGCCCAGTACATCACTGGGGCCAAGCTTCCTGCCATCCAGGACCGCTTCCTGCCATCCAGGCGGTGTCAGAGAAAGGCCCTAAAAATTGCCAAAGACTCCAGCCACCCTAGTCATAGACTGTTCTCTCTGCTACCGCACGGCAAGCGGTACCGGAGCGCCAAGTCTCGGTCTAAAAAGCTCTTACCAGCTTCTACCCCCAAGCCATAAGACTCCTGAACAGCTAATCAAAAGGCTACCCAGACTATTTACATTTTTATACTGCTGTGTATAGTCACTTTACCTACATGTACATAATACCTTAATTACCTTGACTAACCTGTGCCCCCGCACATTGACTCTGTACCGGTACCCCCTGTATATAGCCTCGTTACTGTTATTTTATTGTTACTCTTTAATTATTTGTTATTTTTAAATTTTCTTCTTTTTATTAGTATTTTTTATTTATTTTTTACTTCAGTTTATTTTAGTAAATACTTTCTTAATACCTATTTTTCTTAAAACTGCATTGTTGGTTAAGGGCTTGTAAGTAAGCAAATCACTGTAAGGTCTACATCTGTTGTATTCGGTGTTGTATTCGGACCTAATTAAGACATATTTAGTCAACATTTAACTGTCTGCAACAAGGATAGGCACCATTTTTCACTGGAGTTGTGCATTAAAAAAAAATGTAGCCTATATGCATAGGTTTGGGACTAGATCAATTTGATAGGCTTATTCCTCTTTAGGTTGGCTAAGGACTTTCCGTAGGTGTGGCAGCCCTAGAATTGGGTCGTCACTAGTTACCACAATCACAAAGTCATAAACTCCGCCTATTTCTACCATTTATCTTCTTAAAATCTGACTTAAAACCTAACCTCAACCGCAACCCTAACCTTAACCATACTCCTAACCTTATGCATGACCCTTTTTGTTTTCATACATTTTTTACGATAGCCTGTAGCCAATTTTGACTTTGTGGCTGTGGTAACTAGTGGAGACCCTATACGTGGCCATTCCATTCACATCCTCAAAAACAACCCAAAAAGTGTTTCAGTGGCACCAAGGTTTGGAGAAGTTTAGGTAAATTGTGTGTCATTCGATTGTCGTTGATTATCAGATATGCAGCAAATGATGGCCTATCAGCCTAACAAAACGCAATTAACTCATATAGACTATAGATAATGGCAAGTGAAACCAAGTGAAACTCTCAAGGAGTGTCAAAAAAGATACATCAACTCTTTTAACTTCCATGGTTGAATGTTTGTAATCTTTGTCTATTAGCAGTGGACCAGTTTCTACGGAACCCCTTAGGGGTCATGATGGGAGGTTAAAACAGCCAGGCTAATCAGTTCCCTCAGTTTTTATCCATTCTCTCGTGTTTTAAATTTGTTCTCTCTGTTTTATTATCCATTCCCTCTGATCATTTATTTGTTAACTCATTGTTTTTAATCCATTCCCACGGATTTTTGATTCCTAACCTTAGTTTTTGTTTTTATAAATTACTTCTGAACTCCTTGTGGATTTATGTATCCCATATTTCAGCCTGGTCTCATAGACAAGACGTAACATAGTAAATGTAAATATGGTACATACAAATTAGTATGTTTTGTTACGTTTGGTGTGGAATTCGAATCTCATCACAGACAAGTTTAGCATTTTAGCTAATGAGCAACTTGTCAAATACTTACTACTTTTTAGCTACTTGCATGTTAGCTAGCCCTTTCCCTAACTCTAAATGTAACCCTTTAACTTAACCCTAACCTTAACCCCTAACCTAGCTAACGCTAGCCAGCTAGCTAGTTAACGTTAGCCACCTAGCTAGAATTTGTAAAATATCATACATTTTGCAAATTTGTAACATATATTACAAATTGTAATTTGTAACATATCATACCAAATGGGCGATGGAATCCCAAAATTAATACATACTATACGAAACATACCATACTAAATCTCGTATTTGCGTACAGAATAATACAAAATGCTCTGAGACCAGCTCGGATCTCTAAACATAAATATACATAAGTATGCATGTATAGGTCTTGTAGCTATCACCCGCCTAGTATATAGACTTTTCCTTTTGAAGGACTGTTGTCTGTATCTATTCTAACCCTAAACACCCCGGAAACCTGAGCCCTAAATTAACCTCTCTGACCCACATGCCTAACCCTAAACACCCCAGAGACCTGAGCTCTAACCCTAACCTCTCTGGCCACCATGCCTAATCCTAACCACTCCTGAGGCCTGAGCCCTAACCTCTCTGGCCCCTATACCTAACCCTAGCCAGACCTTAGTCCCAACCCTAACTGCTCCAGAGATGTGAGTCCTAACCTTAACCTCTCTGGCCCCCATACCTAACTTTTACCATTCCCGAGGCCTGAGTTCTAACCCTAAACCTCCTTGGCTCTCCTGCCAGCCCTGACCCCTAGGGAGATCCAGTCCCTTTTCCCACATGATATATTTAAATGACACTTTTACCTACAACTATAACAAGTATTTGTCTACAAATTATTTTGAAAATAGTATACTATTTTCTTATGGTAAAATACACCCCTTTCCACCTCTTATTCTTATTTTTGTTTTCTTCATTTACTTTTTCTTTGTTCTTTGTGTGAATACATTTTGGGCTTTTGAAGGGATGGTTATATGTGCCTGTGCAAGCTCGACATCTATGGATGTCGACTGTACAGTCTCCTAACTTAACCCCTAGCCTAGCTAACGCTAGCCAGCTAACTAATGTTAGCCACCTAGAATTTGTAACATATTGTACGTTAGGCAAATTCGTAACCTATAATATAAATTGTAATTGTAACATATATCATACAAAATGGGTGATGGACCTCCACAAATGAATACATACCATATGAAACATAATGTACTGAATCTCGGATTTACGTACAGAATAATACAAAATGCTCTGAGACCAGGTTGGATTTCTAGGCCTATGGAAGTAATTATGTAGGCTACCATGACGTCCCACTTGGCTGATAACATATTGCAGCCTAACATGTAATTCTATTTAGTTAATTAAATGCTTTAAATGGTGATGATCACTGACCATTTCATATTTTATTTCCAGTTTCATTGTTTTCATAGGTAGCCAAATTATAAACGGCAAATAATAGGTAATGGGCGTGCAAAACCCTCAATATATTGATACAAGTCTACCTTGTCCGAGAGAGATTTACATGGTTATCAAAACATCATGCCAGGGTAAGCCTACACGAAACACAGCCCTTATTTTAAGAGTTTCTGAAATTCCCTTTGGGAAAAATGAATGGTGGAAAAACGATTGGAACCATGTCCCTGTTTGACCGCTAGGTTTTATGGGTGTTATGACACCTCCACTGTGGGGCTCTATCAAGAGAAATAATAATGGCATATTTTTGTTGGACAAAGCCTATGATGAAAATGAATGGCATTTTTGGATAAACGCTGAAAATAAGGTCTGTGGTAAACACAGGTTTAGATCTTATAGGCTACGTTTTGTTCTATGAGATCATCTTCATAAACTAACATCACTTTTTGTGAATTGTGAAGAATTGATGTAAGCTAATCATAAAAAACGAATCACATAAAAGCTTCATAATTCATAAAGGTCACGTTAACTGACTGCTCTTATCTAATAGAACATCCCCTTAACCTCAGACCTTATTTTCTGCGTTTATTCCAAATCCCTATTCTTTCCCATTGGGATGGATTGCTCAACGAACCACTGGTAATTTATTTCCGGATTTTAGGACAAAAAACTGGCGAGCTCTAATAGGCTACATATTAAATAGCCTACATATTTATGAACTTCACAGGGTGGTAAAATTTAAAATCAAGGTGATGAACACGAGGATCCTTTCCAATAAATATCGAGGGTCTTATTCTGGTGACATGATCATCGATGCTTGGCTGCCATTTGACAAATAAAACATAATTTCGCTATATTGTCCATAATAGCCTAATCTCATGTAGTTTATCTGCAAGGTGTTGGCTAGAGCGCACGTGCCAATACTAGAGTGGGCACAATCGTTAATGCAAAACATTTGTGTCAGAAATACAACAGTAGAGTTTAAAATGCAATGGAAACCCATATAACTTGTTTTTTTTCGGTACATGGGAATTTAAGCGCAAAATGAAACATCTCTGGTGGTAAAATGCGCATAGGTCCTATAGTGTTTATGCGGATTTGAGAACATTGGCATTAAAATCTGGCGCCAACCTAGCTAGTAACCTTGTTTACATCCACCGTTGTTTACTGTAGCCTATAAATGTTTTTCTAGACAGTTTTGATGGAAACAAGAAGTTTCTGTACAATTTTATAAATGCCAACAGCTAATTTGTTCGTTTGACATGGTGGGATCTTTTTGTGTCGGTAAAACGTATTATGCGCCAAATGGCGGTGGAAAAGCCTTTATGCGCAAATATTGAAATAGCCTTATAACAATCACATCAACGTAAACTTGGGAGTCACGCGATTATATGGTTGTCCTCCCACTATGACTCGTGAAACCATGCAGTTTTAGGATACATATTACATAAATTATGATTAAGTTCACAGGATGGTGAACGTGCACGACGATGAGTTTGATACCGCTTTCCAATACATATCTAGGGTCTTATTCTGGTAACATGATGATCGATGCTTGACTGCCGTTTGACAAATCCAAATATTTTCGCTATTATCCATAATAATCTCATCATGTAGACTAGCCTACCCGCACAGCCTACCTGCACCGGCACTGTATCTGTCAGCTGTTGACTAGAGCGCACGTGCCAAGACGAGTAGCCACATTTTCTATTTAACGCAACAGTTTATGCCAGAATTATTGGTGGGGTTTAATTGCTTTATTACAATGACAATATGTTCACCTGGAAATTTGCCAAGCTAGGGTATATGTACAGTCGTGGCCAAAAGTTTTGAGAATGACACAAATATTAATTTCCACAAAGTTTGCTGCTTCAGTGTCTTTAGATATTTTTGTCAGATGTTACTATGAAGTATAATTACAAGCATTTCATAAGTGTCAAAGGCTTTTAATGACAATTACATGAAGTTGATGCAAAGAGTCTATATTTGCAGTGTTGACCCTTCTTTTTCAAGACCTCTGCAATCCACCCTGGCATGCTGTCAATTAACTTCTGGGCCACATCCTGATTGATGGCAGCCCATTCTTGCATAATCAATGCTTGGAGTTTGTCAGAATTTGTGGGTTTTTGTTTGTCCACCCGCCTTTTGAGGATTGACCAAAAGTTCTCAATGGGATTAAGGTCTGGGAAGTTTCCTGGCCATGGACCCAAAATATCGATGTTTTGTTCCCCAAGCTACTTAGTTATCACCTTTGCCTTATGGCAAGGTGCTCCATCATGCTGGAAAAGGCATTTTTCGTCACCAAACTTCCTGGATGGTTGGGAGAAGTTTCTCTCGGAGGATGTGTTGGTACCATTCTTTATTCATGGTTGTGTTCTTAGGCAAGATTGTGAGTGAGCCCACTCCCTTGGCTGAGAAGCAAACCCACACATGAATGGTCTCAGGATGCTTTACTTTTGGCATGACACAGGACTGATGGTAGCGCTCACCTTGTCTTCTCCGGTCAAGCTTTTTTCCGGAAGCCCTAAACAATCGAAAAGGGGATTCAAAGAAAATGACTTTACCCCAGTCCTCAGCAGTCTAATCCCTGTACCTTTTGCAGAATACCAGTCTGTCCCTGATGTTTTTCCTGGAGAGAAGTGGCTTCTTTGCTGCCCTTCTTGACACCAAGCCATCCTCCAAAAGTCTTCGCCTCACTGTGCGTGCAGATGGACTCACACCTGCCTGCTGCCATTCCTGAGCAAGCTCTGTACTGGTGGTGCCCCGATCCCGCAGCTGAATCAATTTTAGGAGACGGTCCTGGCGCTTGCTGGACTTTCTTGGGCGCCATGAAGCCTACTTCACAACAATTGAACCGTTCTCCTTGAAGTTCTTGATCCGATAAATGGTTGATTTAGGTGTAATCTTACTGGCAGCAATATCCTTGCCCGTGAAGCCCTTTTTGTGCAACGCAATGATGACGGCACATGTTTCCTTGCAGGTAGCCATGATTGACAGAGGAAGAACAATGATTCCAAGCACCACCCTCCTTTTGAAGCTTCCAGTCTGTTATTCAAACTCAATCAGCATGACAGAGTGATCTCCAGCCTTGTCCTCGTCAACACTCACACCAGTGTTAACGAGAGAATTACTGACATGATGTCAGCTGGTCCTTTGGTGGCAGGGCTGAAATGCAGTGGAATTTTTTTGGGGGAGATTCAGTTCATTTTCATGGCAGAGGGACTTTGCAATTAATCTGATCACTCTTCATAACATTCTGGAGTATATGCAAATTGCCACCATACAAACTGAGAAAGCAGACTTTGTGAAAATTTATATTTGTGTCATTCTCAAAACTTTTGGCCACGAATGTAGCTAAAGAACTCCTCCGAAGTACAGATCTAGAACATTTAAGGTCATGAAGCAGAGCCAGACGGAATTCCGGCCTAGGGATGAGAGCGCGTCATTATACCATATTTGCACCTTTAATGATTTTGCATGCCCTTTACTATCATTTCCCCTTATGATTCAGAGGCATATGAAAACACTATGTAGGGAGGGAACTAATAAAACATATGGATTAGCCTGGCTGTTCATTTTTCTCCACCATGACCCCTAAGTGGCTCCATGAAGGTTAATTAGGTGAGATAAAATGCAGTCTTATTTATCAGGTTAAACCACTTTTGAAGTCTGAAAACATCTGACATACTTTGATTTGAGGGAAATGTTCCTTGAATTAGCATGTAGCCTATTATTCCATAGTACTTTTGTCAGACAGTAGGTGCATCAATTAAGATACAAACATGGCTCAAGCAAAGCGTGAAGGATTTATAAACAGACATATTTGAACAAATTAGTCAACCTAAAGATTTTATTTTCCCCCATCATGTGACCAACTGAAACAATTTCACTTTTGAAAATTCCAATCCAATAGTGCCCCCTGGTGTCTGATAAGTGTAGCTACATCATGACATTCATTAGAAATGTGCCATGTGAGACCCCACTGGGCTATGTCAAGATGCCCTAGCTGGGTAAAATGGTTGGGTGAACAGACCCCAGACTCGCTGTAGCGCTGACTGTCCAATCACCTTTTGCTTGTTTGAGTTGTCTAAAATGGAACAATTCATTTATCCTGATAAATGCAGCAAATATTCTGAAACTGATGACATATGCAAGATAAAAATCTATATACAGAGAACTGATCAAGGTATTTCTTGATTAATAGGCAAAAACAGAGAGTCAAGATGATAGTCAATCTAGTTTAGTTCCTCCAAACAGAAAATTAAGCTGTGACATTCAACATTTATTAGCACTTGTCTTTTATCTGTCATATGGGAAATGGTAGACTAGTAGTCCTTGCAAAAAGTAGTCCCCAAACCTTACAGCTTTTATATTTTTCAGCAAATGAGCCACAGTCGTTTGAATACATGAGGAATAAACAACCAACTCACTCTCCCTGTCAGTCAGCCAGTCACAATCCATTCAACCAGGTCAATCATTTCCACCACCACTCACAAAAGCACACTGGGGGCTTATTTTATTCTCGTTTAGTGTTATATATATATATATTAAAAAAAAGGGGTGGGTGGAGTGTTAGCATGACAGGCCTGACAGAGACACTTGGCAACATTATGTACAAACTGGAATTAGAGGCAGGGAGGGAAACAATTAGACCTGGAGTCAAATAGTATAAGAGATCATATCAGGTACTTTATCTGTTCTCGATTGAGCTGGAACCAATAGAACAGTCCCAAAAAGGAAAACCACACCCTCCTGGTACCCCAGGCAGGATAAAACAAACAATATATTGACCCAGCTCTGGGAACTATGAAACGGTGTGGCGATGACTGTGTCCTTTTCCTGTGGCGTGTTCGCAGGGACAGTGGTCCGTTCTCTGTCCACTCTTGCCCAAAGCCAACAGACCCAGACTGCCGTCTGTGTGTGTTGGGGGGGTATGAAGGCAAGAACACAGAGGTTGTTTGGCAACAGAACTGAACCTTTAAGCAGTGTGAGCCTACCAATTACACTCTTTCAGAGACCTATATGTATCATACATGTTATGTAGATGTTTCTTTACAAGATTCCCTGATGGTCAGCAAGGAGGGGAGGAGGGGGATGCCGAGGAACATAGAAACCTGTGATGGAGATGCCAGTAGTTGTAATGTTCGTTGGGGGGAAACAGTTTTAAAAAATGTACCCAGTCTGAATTGAAGAGGGGTGGGCGACAGCCTAGCCATGTCAGTTTGTGGGTTGGTCAGTTGGTTTATTTACTTGCTGGGTTGTTTGAGTCCGAACACCCCCCCACCACCCTCTCCCCATCCCGGAGTGCTTCACAAACTGGCTGGACACGCTCTGTGCTGGGTTACAGGTGGTCTCCTCTGCGGAAAGAGAAAATGGAAATGTGATTAACTGGCTGGCTGGAGCGGCAGATTTAGGGACACAGATCAAGCTAGTCATGGACTAAATAGCATACTCAATTTAAAGCGGTTAATCTGTGTTCGGGAAACCGTCCCAGGGCTGTCATACATAACAAGTACACATATTCAACATACAGTACCAGTCAAAAGTTTGGACACACCTACTCATTCCTGGGTTTCTTTATTTGTTCCATTTCTACATTGTAGAATAATAGTGAAGACAAACTATGAACTAATACACATGGAACCATGAAGTAACCAAAAAAAAAAGAAGAGTAAAATCAAAATATATTTTAGATTCTTCAAAGTAGCCACCATTTGTCTTGACAGCTTTGCACACCAGTTCGTTTTCTCGCAAACAGCTTAATGTGGAATGTCTTTCCTTCTTAATGCTTTTGAGCCAATCAGTTGTATATAGGGGTAGTATACAGAAGATAGCTCTATTTGGTAAAAGACCAAGTCAATATTAAGGCAAGAACCGCTCAAATAAGCAAAGAGAAATGACAGTCCATCATTACTTTAAGACATGAAGGTCAGTCATTGCGGAACATTTGAAGAACTTTGAAAGTTTCTTCAAGTGCAGTCGCAAAAACCATCAAGCTCTATGATGAAACTGGCTCTCATGAGGACTGCCACAGGAAAGGAAGACCCAGAGTTACCTCTTCTGCAGCGGATAAGTTCATTAGAGTTACCAGCCTCAGAAATTGCAGCCCAAATAAATGCTTCACAGAGTTCGAGTAACAACATCAACTGTTCAGAGAAGACTGCGTGAATAAGGCCTTCATTGTCAAATTACTGCAAAGAAACCACTACTAAAGGACACCAATAAGAAGAAGAGACTTGCTTGGGCCAAGAAACACGAGCAATGGACACTAGACCGGTGGAAATCTGTCCTTTGGGCTGACGAGTCCAAATTTCTGATTTTTGGTTCTAACCGCCGTGCCTTTGTGAGACGCAGAGTACGTGAACAGATGATGTCTGCATGTGTGGTTCCCACCGTGAAGCATGGAGGTGTGAAGGTGCTTTGCTGGTGACACTGTCTGTGATTTATTTAGAATTCAAGGCACACTTAACCAGCATGGCTACCACAGTATTCTGTAACGATACGCCATCCCATCTGGTTTGCGCTTAGTGGGACTATCATTTGTTTTTCAAAAAGACAATGACCCAACACACCTCCAGGCTGTGTAAGGGCTATTTGACCAAGGAGAGTGATGAGTGCTGAATCAGATGACCTGGCCTCCACAATCGCCGACCTCAACTCACTTGAGATGGTTTGTGATGAGTTGGACAACAGAGTGAAGGAAAAGCAGCCAACAAGTGCTCAGCATTTGTGGGAACTCCTTCAAGACTGATGGAAAAACATTCCAGGTGAAGCTGGTTGAGAGAATGCCAAGTGTCCAAAGCTGTCATCAAGGCAAAGGGTAGCTACTTTGAAGAATCTCAAATATAAAACATATTTTGATTTGGTTAACACTTTGGGTACTACACGATTCCATATGTGTTATTTAACAGTTTTGATGTCTTCACTATTATTCTACAATGTAGAAAATAGTCAAAATCAAGAAAAACCCTTGAATGAGTAGGTGTCTGGTACTGTACATTTATTCTATATCACTCCAATTCTGCTAGCAAGCTCACGGGACGGACTGACCTATGTGAGCTTCTTGGCTTTGTTGTAGAGTGAGTCCACCACTTTGCTCATGTTCTGAATGGTCTCCAGGGCCGCCTCATACGTTGTGTCTACTGCAGGCTCATCGAAGATGATCAGCACACCCTCGCCTTGGTCCAAAATACCTAGAGAGAGAGGTGGAGGGATGGTTTCAAGTAGGTACATAAAGGCAACAAAAAAAACAGACCTAAAAAATGTTTTGTCTTTAACTTGATGTTAATTATTACATTTTACCAACAACTATGGGACTAATATGACGGGAGGAGGAAATCTGGATTTAAACTCCCCCATGTATTTATTTGAAAAGTAAAACTTTTAGATTGGTCGGCAAGTTTTAGCTTCACTGTCCAAAATACTACATAGTGAAAAATGCGAACACATACACTTCTATCATAGACACCTACCGTGAAATTTTGTGTCCAGAATCATCTGTGACAACTTCCTCTCAACATCTCCCTGTGTAGAAGTGAAGAAACCAAATCGACACACCATGAATGGAGTAAAAATAATATATATATTTTTTTGCTCGATTTATTTATTTTTTCTTCTACATTGCTGCTTCAGTCGACAGAGCAACATTTTAAGAAAGGAAACAGACAAGGCAAAATAAAATAAAAATATGTAATAAGCGATGACTTACCTTGGAGAGTTTTATGAGGGTGGAAATGTGTTCCATCTGTGGGGAGACAGAACCACACTTGTCAGTGTTCTGGAACACAAGCTCAACAATGCAAAACAAATAAAACAATTATAAAAAAAAATATTACTTTCAGAAACAGAGCAATTTGAACTTCAGACTTTAAGGATTTGTAAAGACTTTTACAAGACGAAAAATCCAACCTGAATAAAGCCAAACTAATTCTAGCCTTTTACAAATAGCCTTGTTGTGAATTCCCTGCCAGTGACTTATCAGCATCTCACATCCCTTTCAAGCTGCACACTCCACTCCCAAACCCCCACGACCCTAGGAGTAGAATAAACTGGCCTGTCAAACACGTGACCTGGGTTGCTAAGGGGTACATTGTTAGGGGGCAGGACACCTGACAACTCCTCTGACTGTACAGGCCAGTGTCGGTTCACTCCTTTGAGTGGACTTGTGGGATGGAGTGCGAGCAGAACTGAGTTGTTATTGTTGTAACGCGTGTGTGTGTGTGTTTACTATTTACTGTTGGTAGTAGTTAATGATAAGTGTTTGCTTATATAGCCTTGACCTATACAGTCCTTTATATTTATACAGTCCTTTACCAGTGCTCTTGCTGTGCTAATGTATTGGATTCATGCTATGCTAATTTTGTACAGCCTACTCATTACTGCTTATCTTACGGATCCACATCCTTCCCATTACTATTCCCTGTCTGCTGTGAGTGTGTACAGCAATAAAGTTCCCTTGTGTGTAACTGAGGTTGCCTCATTCCCCTCTTACCGGGGGAGGTGCTAGCGGGTGACAGATCAGCCCAAACGGAGAGTCGCTCTCTTTCAAGCCTACTACTTTTAAAAACACAGAAATTCGGGTTTTTACAGACTTCACGAATTCTTAAGGAATTTTACAAGAACAAACACCTAGTCCTGGACTGGAAAGCATGCCCCCACCCTCCACAAAACGCTCAGCTGTAAGCTCACCTGTACCCTGGAGAATGGCTCGATGACACGGATGAGGTTCTGTTCAAGCAGGTTGTCATAGAGCGTGGTCAAGTGTGTGCTTATGATGGGGTCATCTCTCAACTCACCTCTGTACTCTGTCAGGGCCTGGAGAGGGGGGGAGGTAGAGGTGAGAAATGGGTCAAATAGAAGGATATAGATGGGAGGGGAGAAAGTAAAGATTTAGCAAAAGAGGGGGATATAAATAGAGGAAGAGTAAAACAGGTGTTAAGGAAACAACAATAGGGGCTAAACAACGCAAGGGATAAAAACAGCATCTGTTCATCGATGTTATTCAGTGCTATTCAGTTCACTCAACATGCCCTTACCTTTTCAAAATCCTCCAGCGACCGGTTCTTGCTGGCTTGCGCCACGCATTTCAGAGAGTCTGTCTGTCTCCCGGCGTGCCGCAGGGCTAGCTTTCCACTGACGAGACCCTGGACCTCCTCAGGACTACAACAAGACAACAGGTTACTCATCCAAGACATCAACTTTCCTCTAAAGCTCTTATCATCCACACATAACCAACTCCATAACTAACTGTTGTGCTGCATATTTACTCAAATTCCAAAGTTGAATATTGCGTAAGTATAATATAGTGACTACACATCGATCATGATAACACACAACATATAGAGTTGAGCGCTCAGCTGCTTACAGGTTGAGCATGATTTTGCAGAGCAGCATGTATTTGAGAGAGGTGATCGCTCTGGGGTGGTCGATGGAGTCGTAGCCTTCGAAGGCCTCGTAGAAGTAAGAGTAGGCCGTCTTCCAGTCCTTCTCCTCTGCTGCGTGGATGATCCCTGTAGGAGGTTGAGGTTATCAACCAGGGATACTCAAATCTGGACCTCAAATCCTGTTGCAATGCTGATTGTCATTCTTGCTCTCTAATCAGGGACTGATTTAGACCCAGGGCATCAGATGAGTACAATGAGGTAAAAATTTAAATCAGATGTACAACTGGACTTAATAGCTCAACAACACAGCATGGCCACCTCTGCTCGACCAGAAAAGGCCGTCGAGTTAGGATCCAGGCCTTTATGCTTGGTGGATGTGGAAGAGCTGGCTGATGCCCTACCACTGTAAAATGCTTTAAAATGACAGATAAAATGTTCAAAAATTAAAAATGGCAGAGGTCGCTCCTACACAGTGGACATACGACTGAACTAGTGGTGGGTGTTGTAGGGGAAGAGGATGGAGGGTAGCAGACCTGACTGCATGTCCAGGGCGGCTTGTAGCTTGGGCGGGCAGTAGATGCCGTTGGCGGTGGTGCGTGCAGAGGTGAGGGCGGCACGGGCCTTGGGCAGGTTGCTGAGGCCGTGGTACGTCTTGCTCTCCAGCAGCTGCACCTCCACCAGCAGGGCCTTGTCATCCATCTTCTTCAGCTCCTGGAGTAGCTGGGTGCCTGTGGGAGAGAGGGATGGAAGGAGGGAGGGATGGAGAGAGACATGAATGAGTACACCAAGCCAGAGTTGGCACATATGCAGGGAATTTTTTTAAGTACTTTAATTGGGACTGGTCAACTGAAGTGTATAAAACGGAGTTAACATGTATCTGATGTGCACTTATTAGGAATGCCAACTGTAATCATATTCAGATTTTTTTGCTGTGATGAATATTTGTAGTTTCTATACAAACAAGCAAATCAACGCACCTAGATGAAGCGCCTCCTGATACCGCTTTGTGTCAAAATACAGAGAGATGAGACGAGCCTGGAGAAAGAGAGAGAAGACAAAGTCAAGGATACCACCACCTCTGGAACCATCTTTAACATAAAATGGACCTCTGGTGGTGATGACTAAGAAAAATATCAAAATTGTTCAATTGGAATTTCAACTTCATTCCCGAATTGAAATGTGTCATCAAGATCCACCAATGGCCCTTGCAGCAAAGGCTGCAGCACTACATACAGCGAAATAGACTCAAGAACCCTAAGACGGGCTTGATCTCCATCCACTGTAAACCATCTAGTGAGGCAAACCAAACCCCTCATGTCAGTGCCTCCCCCTCAGCTTCCTTCCAGTGGGGTCCCCTCTCCCACTACTCACCTCCAGGGCCTGTCGGAGGAATGTCCTCTTCTCAGCCTTGGCCCACTCGATGCACTCCAGACACAGCTCCACCTCCTGGCCTGTAGCTGCCTCCATGTCCAGAAACAGGTCCAGCAGTGAGCGCACCAGCCGCGCCGCCTTGGCCTTGCTGATGGAATTCAGGAACGGCCGAACATACTTCAGGAGACCGCCCAGCTCTGAGGGACACAGACAGCAGGTTGGAGGGGTATCAGTTTAAGCAAGCCAAGGTGAGGAGCAGAAAATCTAACGTTGATCACAACGACTAGGTATTTGGGATGCAAGGTGATTTGTAGATCAGTAATTCTGGGCAGTCCGCATGCAATGTAATCAATCGCAAACTTGCGCACAGTCAAGGAGAAACTTGTTACCGTCACCAACATTATAGAAAAAGTTCATTGTCATAGCATTTGTCAGCAATTTAGTCCGCTTCGTGTTTTGTTTCCTAGCCATACTGAAGATCATGACAACACTAGTCAGTATTAGTGTTCCACGGTATACTGGTACCACAGTAGTATCATTGTACCAAAACGTCATGATACCAACCTTTTACAATACCGTAGTACCGTTTCATATGATACTACTGACTTTTTCAGCCCTACCGATCGAAAGAACCTGCTGGCGCCTGTTATAAAATGTTTATAAAAGTCAGCTTTGTTAATAAAATCAGTTGAATTGAAGCAACAGCCACTAGTCTCTTGTATGGGCATGTCTAATAATATCCACTACAATTTCATGCGCACATCACGTGTGGCAGCTGTAATCAGCCAGCACCATCCCCTAGACCCTACCGGCCCTCACTCACCTGCTTCTCTCCGACCCGCTTTTCACTCACATCTATTCCTCCATCAGTTTTTTTTGTTATAGAATTTTGCCGTGATAGCGAGCGGAGATGCAGACCCAGACCCTGATGAGTCTTCCGTTAGATCTGTACATTTATTACATTGGAGCAGCGCGCAAAGCGAGCAATGTTGATATCATTTCGTCGCCTGTTGTAACCAAGAGCACAGACCAGTCTGAGTAGACTTTGCAAGTTCACTGTCATGCAGCCTCAGTGTCAGAGAGGGGAAATGTAGCACCGCTTCGCGACAGGCATGCTTGCAGCTTTACAGCAAAGAAAAGGCTCGTCTCTAGCCTAAACAGATCAAAAAATACAACCCATATTACTGGAGATGTCTTTTTTCCTTTCTAACGGGATTCGCCGAGATTTTATATAATTTCACAAACCATGTCACGGGCCGTTCTAATCTAATCCCAGGTCGCAAATTATTGATTTGATAACAAACAACGTTCAGTAATGTTACCTAGATAGCTAACAACCTGGTAACTTGACAGTAGGTTTAGGAAAATTGGATTGGCACAGGAAGAAAAAGGGTCTGCTACTCATGAAATGTGCATCAAAAAAGGTAGGACATATAGGCCTAATGTAAGCCTAAACTACATCAAAAATCTATTTATTTTTGGTGCTCCTTAAAATCGGTTTGGTGCCTAATGTTTTAAAAGTTGGGAGTAGTGTCTACGTGTGTGTTTGTGAGTGAGGGACACAGAGTGTGTGAGGAAGGGAGGGATTGTGTGTGTCAGTGTTAACTGAAGAGTAGAGGTTTCATGCAGTGTTTTCCCCTTACTGACACAATGACATGCAGATCATTATGTATGTATATCCCAGGAGGTTGGTGGCACCTTAATTGGGGAGGACGGGCTCGTGAAAATGGCTGGAGCGGAATGGTATCAAACACATGGTTTCAATGTGTTTGATGCCATTCCATTTGCGACTTCCCAGCCATCATTATGAGCCATCCTCCCTTCAGCAGCCTCCACTGATGTATATTCCTTCCTCCCATTCCTCCAGCCAAATCACAGGTAGGGCTTTGCAAATCAGCCATTCTATGCAGTATTATATTATACACTGAACAGTGCGAAGTTAAATTCAAATGTGTTGTATTGAGTAGAAGTGTGAATTTCAGTGACAGGTTTTTGGGGGACGGGGCTAACAGGATGCTAGGCCACAGATTTTCTTTCACCATGGTATTGCGATACTACTCGGTATCGTGATACTTGGTATTGTATTGTTTGCAAAATGTTGGTATCGTGACAAGCCTAGTAAGCATCATTCGCTAGTAGAGGTGATGTGTCTACTCTGAATGTGCACTTATCCAGCTGAAATTGGAGGAAGGATATGTCACCTGCAGCCTGGCCCGTCTTAGCCAGCAGACCACCCAGCTCCAGGATGCTCTGCTCTTTGACACGCACTGCCTCCTCATCGCTCTCCTGGATGTCCCGCTTTACTGGAACAAAAAATGGAAGAAATTGTTGACAACCTTTTACACGTAGACCTAGCTTCATAGATGGCAACATCTAGGCTATATGTGAGAGAGAAAAATAATCAGTTGTCAAATCAGTGGGGATGCTAATCTATAAATCACTGCTTTCAGTTGACAGCTAGCTGGGGAAATCATCCCTGGGTCCAACATTGGACCTAGTTCACTAGCAGTCAATGTAACAAAGGCTCAGCCACTATCTGTGGAGCTTCTGCTGTCAATAATTTCAGTAATGTTCGCAAGCTATCTGGCTAACTTTAGCTAGCTATATAAGGTTAGAAAAGGGCATTTGTCAGATAGCCATCACATTCGCTAACATTTAGCTAGATTTTTTTATTTATACAGGTTTTTCTCATTGAGATAATATCTCTTTTCCAAGAGAGACCTGGTCCAATAGCAGCAGGGGGTACAACGTTTCAGACAAAACAATTTACATACACTAACACAACATTAAATAAAACACACAGTACAACAAAAACACGAAAGTCTTGACTAAAAACAGCTGTCCTAAAGACAATTACACTCTTCTATGATATATACAACAATCAAGTGTTTAAACTCCAACGAAACTAGATCAAATATTTTTTAAATGTGTCAATCAAAAGAAACTAAAGAAAAAAACATTTAGCTAGCTAGATGATTCAAATATTATACATTCCGCTACAGTAAAAGGTTGGAAATGCCTTTTACTTAGATTAACACAGCTGAGCCGGCGTGAGATATGGCTTGGAAAACGTACTTCAATCAAGGGATATAAATGGCATTGTACTCAGAATTATCCCACCTACTACATAAGACTGAACGCCTGCTAATTTTAAGTAAACTGACGTTTTTGTCCTAATGCTAGCTAACAGTAGCCACGAAATAATGCATTTTAGCATATTCTTTAGTTGAAATTACCAGTCAATGTAGCGCGAGAGCTTCTGACACCGCTCAAGCAGCTTTAATAAGCCCAATCAATTTTCAACAATTCTAAAGACAATTTGTGTAAAATATATAGAATTTAAAAAACGTTAAAAACTGGCCACGATTAAACATTTTTTTCTCAAATTCTCTCTCAACTGGTAATTGAAGTACGCTTCCCATTCAAGTGCATGGCAACTAGGTAGGCTTCAGTGCGTCACACACCACTTTGCAATGAGCTGGAGGCAGTATGCATTTCGAAAGCATACTTAATTGTTTGAAGCCAGAACGTTTCACGACATGAGGCATGTCTTACCTTGCTTCAACGTAGCCTAGCCAAAATCCAACCAAATGTGCAGGCAATCATTTTATAAAGACTTCCATATGCCATTGAAACCAATAGCCTTTTTATTTTATGTTCTATTGGTTTTCAAATCAAATCCTTGTCCAGTAGCCAAAGGCCAATGGTATAAAGTACTTAAGTAGTTTTTTAGGGCATTTAACTTTTACTAAACTACATTCCTAAAGAAAATCACGTACTTTTTACTCCATGCATTTTCCCTGACACCCTAAAGTACTCGTTACTTAGCAGGACATGAAATTGGTCCAATTTACACACTTGAAAAGAACACATGATCATCCCTACTACCTCTGATCTGGCAGACTCATTTGTAAATGATGTCTGAGTGTTTGAGTGTACCCCTGACCTTAACTTGAGTAACTTTCTATTAAAAAGGTATCTATACCAAAGTACGACAATTGCATTTTTTTTTTACACCACTGCCAAAGACACCTTCCTAGTCATAAACTCATAAAGTCATAAAAATAAATGTATTCTCACTGTCAACTGCATTTATTTTCAGCAAACTTAACATGTCTAAATATTTGTATGAACATAACAAGATTCAACAGACATGTGACTAACAGAAATTGAATAATGTGTCCCTGAACAAAGGGGGGGGAAAGTAAGTCAGTACCTGGTGTGGCCACCAGCTGCATTAAGTACTGCAGTGCATCTCCTCCTCATGGACTGCACCAGATTTGCCCGTTCTTGCTGTGAGATGGTGGAAGAGTGGGGTAACAAGGCAACAAAAAGTTGGGGAGAATGGCCCTAGCCCTCACCCTGCGATCCAACAGGTCCCAGACGTGCTCAATGATATTGAGATCCGGGCTCTTCGCTGGCCATAGCAGAACACTGACATTCCTGTCTTGCAGGAAATCACGCACAGAACAAGCAGTATGGCTGGTGGCATTGTCATGCTGGAGGGTCATGTCAGGATGAGCCTGCAAGAAGGGTACCATATGAGGGAGGATGTCTTCCCTGTAACGCACAGCGTTGACAACAAGCTAAGTCAGATGATGCTGTGACACAGCGCCCCAGACCATGACGGACCCTCCACCTCCAAATTGATCCCGCTCCAGAGTACAGGCCTCGGTGTAACTCTCATTCCTTTGACGATAAATGCGAATCCGACCCTCACCCCTGGTGAGACAAAACCGCGACTCGTCAGTGAAGAGCACTTTTTGCCAGTCCTGTCTGGTCCAGCGACGGTGGGTTTGTGCCCATAGGCAACGTTGTTGCCGGTGATGTCTGGTGAGTACCAGCCTTACAACAGGCCTACAAGCCCTCAGTCCAGCCTCTCTCAGCCTATTGCGGACAGTCTGAGCACTGATGGAGGGATTGCGCGTTTCTGATGTAACTCGGGCTGTTGTTGCCGCCATCCTGTACCTGTCCTGCAGGTGTGATGTTCAGATGTACCGATCCTGTGCAGGTGTTGTTACACGTGGTCTGCCACTGCGAGGACGATCAGCTGTCCGTCCTGTCTCCCTGTCTTAGGCGTCTCACAGTTTGGACTTTGCAATTTATTGCCCTGGCCACATCTGCTGTCCTCATGCCTCCTTGCAGCATGCCTAAGGCACGTTCACGCAGGGACCCTGGGCATCTTTCTTTTGGTGTTTTTCAGAGTCAGTAGACAGGCCTCTTTAGTGTCCTAAGTTTTCATAACAGTGACCTTAATTGCCTACCGTCTGTAAGCTGTTAGGGTCTTAACGACCGTTCATCAGGTGCATGCTCATTAATTGTTTATGGTTCATTGACCAAGCATGGGAAACTGTTTAAACCCTTTACAATGAAGATCTGTGAAGTTATTTGGATTTTTACTAATTATCTTTGAAAGACAGGGTCGTTTCTTTTTTTGCTGAGTTTATTAGCCACCAATGCTAGTTGTTGCATAGGCCTATTTAGAGGATATCTACATATCTGTCACATGAAACCGCACACAATGCTATTTTCCCGCTAATTGCATTATGGAACATACGGTTAAATGCAGTGTCTTAGAGTAGGCCTAGACTATAGGAAATACAGGAAAAAGTAGGCCCTTTATAAACATTTCATGCAATTCTACGCCCCTTTAACGGGAAATTTGCAATATGACGTCCACCTAACTTGGAGAAAATCACTGTCCAAAAACAAACAAAATAGGCACTGACTCAATGATAAAGAATATGGCCTATGTTCTCCGCTGATGCATTTAATTAAGTTTAGAATTTTGGTAACTAAGACTGATTGGAGACCCCTTGACTTTTTCCACATTTTGCTACATTACAGCATTATTCTAAAATTTATGAAATTGTTTCCCCCCCTCAGTCTACACACAATACCCCATAATGACAAAGCAGAAACAGGTTTTTAGAAATTTAAATATCACATTTACTTAAGTATTCAGACCCTTTACTCAGTAAAGAAGCACCTTTGGCAGCGATTAGAGCCTTGTGTATGGCACTACAAGCTTGGCACAACTGTATTTGGGGAGTTTCTCCCATGGGCTCCCAAGTGGTGCAGAGGTCTAAGGCACTAAATGTCAGTGCTAGAGGTGTCACTACAGACCCTGGTTCGATTCCAGGCTGTATCACAACCGGCAGTGATTGGGAGTCCCATAGGGCGGCGCACAATTGGCCCAGCGTCGTCCGGGTTAGGCCAGGGAAAGCAGTTATTGTAAATAATAATTTGTTCTTAACTGATTTGCCTAGTTAAAAAAAAATTGGATGGGGCGCATCGCTGCACAGCCATTTCCAGGTCTCGCCAGAGATGTTCGATCGGGTTCAAGTCCGGGCTCTGGCTTGGCCACTCAAGGACATTGAGACTTGTCCCGAAGCTACTCATGTGTTGTCTTGGCTTTGTGCTTAGAGTCATTATCCTGTTGGAAGGTGAACCTTCGCCCCAGTCAGAGGTCCTGAGCGCTCTGGAGCAGGTTTTCAATCAAGGATCTCCCAGTACTTTACTCCGTTCATCTTGCCCTCGATCCTGACTAGTCTCCCAGTCCCTGCCGCTGAAAAACATCCCCACAGCATGATGTGGCCACCACCATGCTTCACCGTAGGGATGGTGCCAGGTTTCCTACAGACGTGACGCTTGGCATTCAGGCGAAATAGTTCAATATTGGTTTCATCAAACCAGAGAATCTTGTTTTTCATGGTCAGAGTCCTTTAGGTTCCTTTGGCAAACTCCAAGAGGGCTGTCATATGCCTTTTACTGAAGAGTGGCTTCCGTCTGGCCACTCTACCATAAAGTTCTGATTGGTGGAGTGCTGCAGAGATGGTTGTCCTTCTGGAAGCTTCTCCCATCTCCACAGAAGAACTATGGAGCTCTGTCAGAGTGACCATTGTGTTCTTGGTCACCTCCCTGACCAAGGCCCTTCTCCCCCGATTGCTCAGTTTGGCCGGGTGGCCAGCTCTAGGAAGTCTTTGTCATTCCAAACTTATTCCGTTTAAGAATGATGGAGGCCACTATGTTCTTGGGGACATCCAATGCTGCAGACATGTTTTGGTACCTTTCCCCATATCTGTGCCTCGACACAATCCTGTCTTGGAGCTCTGCGGACAATTCCATCTACAGTCTGAAGGTACAAACTCTGCCTTCTTGGCGGGTTTGGTGGGAGCAAATCAAGTGCCCTATAGGCCTACCACTGGCCAATCGGACGGCTCAGATTACCGTGTTTGCAGTAACTTAGCAGGCGTAAAATAAAGCTACAACAAAGTTGATACTGAGAGATTTCAAAACCATGACTAGAGAGACTCAACGAATACAACAAAGATTGAGTTCAGTTTACTAACACTTTCTATTCAAAACTTTTATAAGCAATAACATGTGCATTCTCCCTACTTCCATTCACACTACAACCAGCACTGCAGTTGCAATGAATGAGTAGGAAAGTGTATCGATAGGCTTGCATTGTTATTATTAGGGGCTTATTATTAGGGGAATATTTCACTTTCTCTGGTCATAGGAGTAACAACATGAATGTGTGCGGTGCGACTCAAGTTCAGCCATCAGCAGGAAGACAGTGACCCTTTTTGGTCAGTGGCAGTGGAGAGCGGAGGGATGTTGAGGCAGACCCTCACTCTCTTGCCTTCTCCCTCCTGAGACTGACCATCAGAAACAGGCACCATCAGCCCAGTAACACAGAAAAAAAGGTCATTCTTTAAATGTATGCTCACTCAGCTGTGCTTCAGGAGTAGTACAACTGATATATTACCAGTCTGATCATATAGCCTCTCGATTTTTTTATTTTTATATAATTTTAAAAAAAAACTGGTCTGAGAAGAACAGTGTATTGGCAGGGCAATTCAAGTAAAGCCAAAATGCCTTGATAATGTTTAGGTCCTATAGCCTACTGCACATAGTTAAAAACAAAAAAACATTAGGTAGATGTGTATAGTTATAAAATACTTAATAGGTTCAAATTAATAGGTACATTTTGCATAGGCTAACTTTTTTAAAGTCGTGTAAAAAAAAAATCTGAGCGGTAGATCTCGGCATGATTTTTGACTCAAAGTGATCTTGACCCAGAAAATGTTGTTGACCACAACTATAGTCCACACGGGTCTGTGTAGCAGGCGTCCCTATTCTCACACCCCAAATCCCGGTCTGGTCTGTCGAGTCTGCTTCGGAAGCGTTCCCGAAAGTCCCACGATGTTGTGTCGATGGGTATAAGGTTGGAATCACTTCTGTCTGTGTCCGAATCTTCTACCATTTAGCTAGCTAGCTAGTTATTAATGCAATGCGCAAGCAAAAGGGTAGCTAACTAACGTTACCTAGCTAATTGCACATAGCATGTTAGCTACCGGTCTCCCTGCTGCTGACTCACTGTGACCAATGGGGATAGGCCGGTAGCCCGGTACGGTCATTGAGCTAGAGAGTACGGTAGCTAGCAAGCTACTACTAGCTAAATTAGCTAGCTAACTGTTCTAACCCATGGACAGGGACTGTTTTAGCGATAATCTACACGTCTGAGACACTTGGATACTACAAGTTACGTTGCAGCTATATACTTACCTATTGAATGTAAAATATCGATAGATGCATTCCGGTCTGAACTGAGAAGAGACTGGGCTCTTTGAAACTCAGCCACTGCCGCGGCTGCCATCTTGCCTCCTCTCAATGACAGCTTGTTTCCGGTCTGTCAATCAACGTTCCTCTTCTTTTCCTTTGAAGTTAAATGGTGGTTGCCGCCACCTACTGGACTGGAATATGTAGCCTATGTTTCACAGACAGAGAAGGAACCTTGGTACCCACTAATGTTGTCTCCTAGGCTAGCAGACTGGTTTCACGAGGCTAGTTATCGCCCTAAAATAAAAAACTAAATGTAAACCTCCTAACACAGGTTCTCATTGGTCTGGGCGCTACAATTCACTTGAAAGGCAAGGGACTCTGGGAAATATGCAAATACAGCTTTACGCTAAGCAATGTGTTAATTTATTACTGAAAAGTGTGGACCCTATAGACACTGGACCTGTGTTAAATTTAACAATCTCGGTGTAGATTTAACACTAGCGAATTGTCTGTGTAGTTTAAGAGCGTTGGGCGTTTCCTATGATTTTCAGAGACAAAGGAAGGAACAAACCCCGATTACATTGTTTAATTGACTCCAATTAACTCTTCCCCATGTCGTTGCTGTAAATAAGAATGTGTCCTCAGTCAACTTACCTGGTAAAATACGGGTTAAATAAAATCCAAAAGCTGAAGAACATACGCACTTCCAGGTATTTTCCGCAGGCGCTGGAGTTGTAGGCGAACTCATGGAAAACAGAAAGGAAAATGCAGCACGCTGCTCATGCTCCCAGGTGATATTTATTTACAACAACGTTTCAACCCTTATGTCTTCATCAGGCATCCATATCCCAGGTGGGGGTGGAAGGTCCTAAATATATAGGGCCAGTACTCAGTGACATCACTTCCTGAAACAGGAGGTAAAAAAAATATAACATAGTTTCACAATATTAATATGTATCAAAATATATGACCATACACAGGGAATATGATCAATATTTACAGTAATATACATACACATACAATATTAAATTAGGATGAAAAAAAACACAATTTGGACATATTGAAACTATAAAAATGGTTTCAAGTCAAACTCCTCGTTAAGGCCAAGAGGAAACAGTGTGTTGAGCCTGTGGATCCAGAAAGATTCCCTTTGAAGAAGTTTCCTCTCAATGTCCCCTCCCCTCCCCTGCGTGACATCTTGACTATTTCTACTCCACTGTATCTCAGAGAACTAATAGGATGTCCAGCTTGTATAAAATGAACAGCAACCTGCTTTTTGTCTCACCTGTCCGTATATGGCTGTGGTGCTCACTGATCCGTGTCTTAAGGCTTCTACGGGTTGTCCTGGGATGTTTTTTTTGTTACTTACAACCTCATGCTAATCACATTAGCCTACGTTACCTCAACCGTCCCGCGGGGGGACACCGATCCCGTAAAGGTTTAAGGCTTCTACGGGTTTTCCCTATGTAAGACAGACCACAAGGACATTTCAACATGTAAATAACATTGGTGGGCATGCAGGTAATCAGGCTCTTGATGTTAAATCTTTGTCCTGTGCAGGAGTGGGTAAAGGAGCTGCATTTGAACGTGAAGCTGCTGTCACGTTCCTGACCTGTTTTCTGTTGTTTTGTATGTGTTTAGTTGGTCAGGACGTGAGCTGGGTGGGAATTCTATGTTGTGTGTCTAGTTTGTCTGTTTCTATGTCAGCCTAGTGTGGGTTCTCAATCAGAGACAGATGGTAGTCGTTGTCTCTGATTGAGACTCATATATAGGAGGCTTGTTTTGTGTTGGGATTTTGTGGGTGTTTGTTACCTGTCTCTGTGTTTGTGTTCTGCACCAGATAGGTCTGTATCAGTTTTGCACATTTGTTATTTTGTATGTTGTTTGTAGTGTTTCACTTGTTCTTTTATTAAACATGTTGAACACTAGCCGCGCTGCACTTTGGTCCTCTCCTTCACCTATGGAAGAAAGCCGTTACAGAAACACCCACCAAACCCGGACCAAGCAGCGTGGCAACGGGCAGCAGCAACAGCAGCAGCAGTACAAGGAGGAATGGACATGGGAGGAGATTCTGGACGGAGAAGGACCCTGGGCAGAGCCAGAGGAGTGTCGCCGTCCCAAAGCGGAGCTGGAGGCATCAAAAGCGGAGAGGCGGCATTATGAGGCGCTTGCAAGGTTGAGTGGCTGGAAACCCGAGAGGCTCACCCAAAAATTTCTTGGGGGGGGGCTAAAGGGGAGTGTGGCGAAGCCGGGTTGGATACCTGAGCCAACTCCCCGGGCTTACCGTGGAGTGAGAGGGCGTCGTACTGGTCAGACACAGTGTTATGCGGTAAAGCGCACGGTGTCCCCAGTACGCGTGCTTAGCCCAGTGCGGGCTATTCCACCTTGCCGCACTGGGAGGGCTAGGTTGGGCATCGAGCTGGATGTCATGAAGCCGGCCCAACGTATCTGGCCTCCAGTACGTCTCCTCGGGCCGGCGTACATGGCACCAGCCTTACAGGTGGTGTCCCCGGTTCGCCTGCATAGCCCAGTGCGGGTTGTTCCACCTCGCCGCACTGGCAGGGCTACGGGGACCATTCAACCTGGTAAGGTTGGAGAGGCTCGGTGCTCAAGAGCGCGTGTCCTCCTTCACGGTCCGGTATATCCGGCGCCACCTTCCCGCCCCAGACCAGTACCACCAGTGCCTACACCACGCACCAGGCTTCCAGTGCATCTCCAGAGCCCTGTTCCTCCTCCCCGCACTCGCCCTGAGGTGCGTGCCCTCAGCCCGGTACCTCCAGTTCCGGCACCACGCATCAGGCCTATAGTGCGTCTCAGCCGGCCAGAGTCTGCCGTCTGCCCAGCGGTGCCTGAACTGCCCGTCTGCCCAGCGGCGCCTGAACTGCCCGTCTGCCCAACGCCGTCTGAACTGTCCGTCTGCCCAGCGCCGTCTGAGCCGTCCGTCTGCCCAGTGCCGTCTGAGCCGTCCGTCTGCCCAGCGCCGTCTGAGCCATCCGTCTGCCCAGCGCCGTCTGAGCCATCCGTCTGCCCAGCGCCGTCTGAGCCATCCGTCTGCCCAGCGCCGTCTGAGCCATCCGTCTGCCCAGCGCCGTCTGAGCCATCCGTCTGCCCAGCGCCGTCTGAGCCATCCGTCTGCCCAGCGCCGTCTGAGCCATCCGTCTGCCCAGCGCCGTCTGAGCCATCCGTCTGCCCAGCGCCGTCTGAGCCATCCGTCTGCCCAGCGCCGTCTGAGCCATCCGTCTGCCCAGCGCCATCTGAGCCATCCGTCTGCCCAGCGCCATCTGAGCCATCCGTCTGCCCAGCGCCATCTGAGCCATCCGTCTGCCCAGCGCCGTCTGAGCCATCCGTCTGCCCAGCGCCGTCTGAGCCATCCGTCTGCCAAGCGCCATCTGAGCCATCCGTCTGCCACGAGCCATTAGAGCCGCCCGTCTGTCCCGAGCCATTAGAGCCGTCCGTCAGTCAGGAGCCGCTAGAGCCGTCCGTCAGTCAGGAGCCGCTAGAGCCGTCCGTCAGTCAGGAGCCGCCAGAGCCGCCAGCCAGTCAGGAGCCGCCAGAGCCGCCAGCCAGTCAGGAGCCGCCAGAGCCGCCAGCCAGTCAGGAGCCGCCAGAGACGCCAGCCAGTCAGGAGCCGCCAGAGACGCCAGCCAGTCAGGAGCTGCCAGAGACGCCAGCCAGTCAGGAGCTGCCAGAGACGCCAGCCAGTCAGGAGCTGCCAGAGACGCCAGCCAGTCAGGAGCTGCCAGAGCTGCCCTACAGTCATGAGCTGCCCTACAGTCATGAGCTGCCCTTCAGTCATGAGCTGCCCTACAGTCATGAGCTGCCCTCCAGTCATGAGCTGCCCTCCAGTCATGAGCTGCCCTCCAGTCATGAGCTGCCCTCCAGTCATGAGCCCTCCAGTCATGAGCTGCCCTCCAGTCATGAGCTGCCCTTCAGTCATGAGCTGCCCTTCAGTCATGAGCTGCCCTTCAGTCATGAGCTGCCCTTCAGTCATGAGCTGCCCTTCAGTCATGAGCTGCCCTTCAGTCATGAGCTGCCCTCCAGTCATGAGCTGCCCTCCAGTCATGAGCTGCCCTCCAGTCATGAGCTGCCCTCCAGTCATGAGCTGCCACTCAGTCCGGAGCTGCCACTCAGTCCGGAGCTGCCACTAGTCCGGAGTTGTCCCTCTGTCCTGAGCTACCTCTCTGTCCTGGGCTACCTCTCTGTCCTGAGCTACCTCTTTGTCCTGAACTACCTCTCTGTCCTGAGTTGTCTCCTCTATTGTAGAGGGGAGTTGGTGAAGGTTCCTGGACCATGGTCGGGGGCGAGGGTCGCCACTCAAGGGACGCTAAGGAGGTGGACAAAGACAATGGTGGAGTGGTGCCCTCGTCCACCGCCGGAGCCGCCACCGCGGACAGATGCCCACCCAGACCCTCCCCTTGAGTTTTAGGGGTGCGCCCGGAGTTCGCACCTTGAGGGGGGGGTTCTGTCACGTTCCTGACCTGTTTTCTGTTGTTTTGTATGTGTTTAGTTGGTCAGGACGTGAGCTGGGTGGGAATTCTATGTTGTGTGTCTAGTTTGTCTGTTTCTATGTCAGCCTAGTGTGGGTTCTCAATCAGAGACAGATGGTAGTCGTTGTCTCTGATTGAGACTCATATATAGGAGGCTTGTTTTGTGTTGGGATTTTGTGGGTGTTTGTTACCTGTCTCTGTGTTTGTGTTCTGCACCAGATAGGTCTGTATCAGTTTTGCACATTTGTTATTTTGTATGTTTGTAGTGTTTCACTTGTTCTTTTATTAAACATGTTGAACACTAGCCGCGCTGCACTTTGGTCCTCTCCTTCACCTATGGAAGAAAGCCGTTACAGCTGCATTGATAAAAAAAGACTTCACACTACTAGTAGAAAACAAAATTGGTTTTGGAAAAACAACAACAGACAACAACAAATGGGACAATATACACAATATCAGAACATAAAACATATTGCACATTGCTGAGGTCCAGAATGGGAAAATGACAAGTGCTGTTTATGCTTATGCTGCATTCATAACCAAGTGGGAGGTGGGAATTTACCCGTTGTGAAGTCATAAATACCAGTTGGATGCATTCACGTGCTTTGAACTTGTTGAGAAACGCAGATTTGCTAATGGCTAACATTTGCTTAAACCGTGAACTAAAAGTACAACTATCATGCTTTTAAACAAATTTTAGTGTTCAAAAACCATATTAATAGATTGCTTTTTATAAATAATGTTTTGTTGTTGCATTTATCTGTCGAAAATGCTGTTATCGATGTAATTTCCTTAGTAGGTGATGTCAGAGGTCAGCATGTGGGATAAGTGGGAGTTCAGGATGATCGACGAGTTTCCCACTAGTAATTACCAATTCAAGTGGATTTTTCCCAGTCATATGTGGTAAATTTCAGAAGGAATGTAGAAGGAATAATTCAAGTATTAAACATAAGTCCAATTAGGTTGGACTGGGAGAGAGAGAAATGTGTGTGCCTAAGAAAATAACGAAAGAACAATTAAACTGTGTTTGAACCGACCTGGCTAGGACTCTGAGAAACTTATGATGACAGGGAGTACTTCTCAAGGTTCCCCTAATCTCGGGGGAATGGAACTGTCGGCTGGGTAGTGATACACAGTGGTGAGAACTATGGAGAAGGATAAAACTCACCTACTGTTTGTGTGTATGTATGTGCGTAGGATACCTACTGTTTGTGTGTATGTATGTGTGTAGGATATCTACTGTTTGCGTGAAGGTATGTGCGTAAGGAGCCAGTATAAAATTGATGTTTTTGTACAATGGAGTAGAACGTTCTCTGAATAAACTGTACTAACCTTTTGCATAAAGCTGAGTCTTTGCCTAATTATTATTATACCCATGGTCTTAAAAACCTCGGGGATTGGTCAAAGCTATTGATTGATAGTTATTATCATTGGGATTGAAAATTCTCGCGACAGCTTTGTCCTTCGAGTCGGATTTCAATACCTGTTTTCTGTCATCCCATGGGAGCGCCAAAAACCATGCACGGACGGATCAGAGATCCGTAAGTTAAAGACCTGACCTCTGGAAATTGAGTTTCCATTTCAGGCCGGTGGCAAACTGGTACGCGACAGAAAACGGTGACGAAATCCAACCAACATTGAATTGTCAGCTGCAAGATAAGGTCAGTGATCTTTATTCATTAGTTTGGGGTTAAATTCTAAACTTACTAAAAATGGACTTAGAATGGACTGGATTAAATTCCTATAAAGCATTGGTCAAGATAAATGTGAGGGAGGATTTTAACTGTAAAACTAACAGTAAGTAAGATTTGTATCGGGTGTACCGTCCATATAATCTAATGTAGAGAAAGTTTAAGACAAAAGTATCTATGTTAGTATTGGCGGCACTGGGTCACAGATCTAAGTAAGACATTTCTAAGTAAGTATCTAACAGTAAGACCTAAAAGTAAAACTGGTTGAAATACAGTAGCCGGAAAACGTAATATAGAAGGCGAAATAAAGTAAAGTAAGTTACGTTAGTCTAGGACTAACGGGAGTAAGTGAGATTTAAGTATAATATCAGATTATAGAAACACACACATAGATTGTGAGAATTGGAGCTAATATTGAGACCTAAACGATAACTGGTCAATAATATATTAGGCGGAAAACGTCATGTAGAAGGCGAAATATAATAATAAAAATTATAAGAAAGTAGGTCAGGGACATAATTTGTATGAATATAGATCGCCTGTCAAAATGAATTTTTATAGAGGATAGTCGAGATCTACCGGAGGCGCGCAAAATAGGTCTGATTATTCCAAACAGGAGGAAGGAGGTTACACCCATAGAAAGTGAGAATACATATTATAAAATAAATGTAGTAATTGAGTAAGTACACATAGATTGTGAGAATAAGCATAAGAGTAATTGCATAAACATGGGTGGTAAATCCTCAAAGGAGGTCCCGGAATTCACCAGGGACGAGAGGTATATGCAGTCTGAGGATAAGAGGAATGTGTATTATGGCCCGAAATGGAGAAAGAAATACGGGTGTATGGGGCGTCTAGATGTGGACAAGCTGGAGGTTATAATAAAACAGATGAATGAAACCTGTGGTAATAACATCTACTCTTTTTCTTCTGTAATAACCTTAGGGACTATTACCATAGACATGCAGACTTTTCAAAGATACATGAGTGTAAACAAGGGGATGGGGAAACTGTTAGCCAGTATTTAGAGAGACTGAGAGACCTGTTCAATGCTAATAGTGGACTGGGAGATCCTAGACAGGGAGACGACGGACCTTACCACCAACAGTTAAAAATAGCCTTCTTGAGTGGTATGAAGCCTGAAATTTGCCAAATCATAAAAGAGACTTTGATAGGGTGGGGAACAGCCACATTAGCCGAAGTAAAGAGGTATGCTATACACCATGAGCATAATGGTAAGGAAAAGAAAAGTAAGAAAGAACAAACAGGAGTAGAATATTTGATCGCCACTCTTGGGGAAATTGCAGGAAAGAGCAGGAAAGATTTTAAAAAGAAAGGGGGAAACAGGGAGAGTAGAAAGTGGATAGAACCCGAGGACAGAAAGTGCTACAACTGCAATAAAACAGGCCACATGGCAGAGGATTGTAAGGCCCCACCAAGGAACAGTAGACAGAGACAGTTTAGGGATAGACAGAAGAGGGAACGTAGGCGAATGAGAGAGCGAGAGGAGTCTGAGGATGAGGAAGAACAGGCATGACTAGATGAGGGGAATGACAGGGAGGATTCAGAGGACACAGAAAGGAGGACAGGATTTGGCAACCTTATTGAGAATGTGGATAGAGGTAGAGAAAGGGAGAAAGTCGAGAAAAGTGGACAGTCAAGAGAAAGGGGGAGATAGATGCTTTAACTGTCACAAACCGGGTCATTTAATGATCGGAGGGAGTACAATGGAATTATCATTATTATTGGTTTTGTTTGTAGTCAACGTTTGGGTTTCTGAATCGGTGTAGTATAATGAAATGCTGACCAAGAGGTTGTGTGTTTTTTTTCTGGGAAAGGGAGTGCTTCATTGTCTCTCTTTGGAATGATATCTTAAAGGGGTACACACACATGATATTTTAGAAGTTTTATTTTCTGATTTTTAATTAAACATGTGAATTCTTTTGATAAGGGAATGTTCTGGGAACCTGGGATACAACATGTAGAAAATGTTTGACGTTTTTTCTTTAATTTGTCTAATATAGTAAGAAACACTTCTTTGAAAGGGTGATATGACTTTTGACCTCTATCATAGCTCTCCTGTGTGGTCTGATCAGCCTCATGGGAGGGCCATTTGGATAATGAATTTAGGGTCATTTGTAATACTGATTTTAAGGTAATTTGTGTAATTGATAATTATGATGGAGTTTATAGTTCTTTGACATATTTGCAATTTGAACCAATAAGAAGAAAGAAAGTGTCACATTTGTCGTAATGTGGAAGAGAGGAGGACCAAGGCGCAGCGTGAAGTGAATACATTCTTCTATTTATTTAAGAAGAAACACTAACCAAACTAATACAAAACAACAAAACGAACGTGACGCTATATATAACAGTGCAGACACAGGCAACTAACACATAGACAATCACCCACAACCCACAATGACAAAACAGGCTACCTAAATATGGTTCCCAATCAGAGACAACGACTAACACCTGCCTCTGATTGAGAACCATATCAGGCCAAACACAGAAACAGACAAACTAGACATACAACATAGAATGCCCACTCAGATCACACCCTGACCAAACAAAACATATAAACATACAAAGCAAACTATGGTCAGGGCGTGACAGTAAGAGCATAACCTTTGACTAAGGGTAGACTTCCTTTAGTCTCTCTTCCTATGGCCATAAGGGTACAATCATTTTTATTTGTGGAGGGTTTCAGAGTAGTAATTCTGATCTGATTATGTTATTTGAAACGTTGTTTTATCTTTAGTAGTAGGATTTTTTTTTTTACAATACTCTCATGGAGAATTATGGGATAGAAATGGGGTGAAGGTGGGTTTATAAAAAACTGTCATAAGGTTATTTTGAAACCCCCACTATTTTGGCTTAAGTAATGGTTAGTAATCTAGCAAAGTTTTATTTTCCCTTTGGTAATCAGCTGTTGTTGTATGCAGTGTAAGAAATGTAATACAACAAGGCTGTGAAATTGATATAATAGTATTATTATATTTTGTTGTTAAACAAGGTTATAAAGTTAGCAAGAATAAGTTTAATAATGGTAGACTTATGTTAAGTATTTAGAACATATTCTAAGCCAACAGGACAGGGATATATGACATCTGTGGTGATTCAGGATCATTGAGAGTATATATCGTAGAGTATTGTAACGAATGTCGTCTGGAGAAGGAGAAGAGGACCAAAATGCAGCGTGGTAAGTGTTCATGATAAATAATTAAATCAAAACTGAACACTACACAAAATAACAACGAGGAAAAAACGAAACAGTTCTGCAAGGTGAACATACACCAAACAGAAAACAACTACCCACAAACACAAGTGGGAAAACAGGCTACCTAAGTATGGCTCTCAATCAGAGACAACGATAGACAGCTGCCTCTGATTGAGAACCATACCGGGCCAAACACATAGAAACAGAAAACCTAGACCTACAACATAGAATACCCACCCACATCACACCCTGACCAAACTAAAAATAGAAACATACAAAGCAATCTACGATCAGGGCGTGGCAGTACCCCCCCGGCCGCAAAACCTGAACCAATAGGGGAGGGTCTGGGTGGGCATTTCACCGCGGAGGCAGCTCTGGTGCGGGACGTAGACCCCACTCCACCTTAGTCTTGGCCCCCTTATGTAGCGCCTCTGGAGTGGCGACCCTCGCCGCCGACCCCGGACTGGGGACCCTTACAACGGACCCCGAATAGGAGGGACAGGCGGGAGGCTCTGGCAGTGCCGGACAGGCGGGAGGCTCTGGCAGCGCCGGACAGGCGGGAGGCTCTGGCAGCGCCGGACAGGCGGGAGACTCTGGCTGCTCTGGACAGGAGGGAGACTCTGGCTGCTCCGGACAGGAGGGAGACTCTGGCTGCTCCGGACAGGAGGGAGACTCTGACTGCTCCGGACAGGAGGGAGACTCTGGAGGCTCCGGACAGGAGGGAGTCGCTGGAGGCTCCGGACTGGAGGGCGTCGCTGGAGGCTCCGGACTGGAGGGCGACGCTGGAGGCTCCGGACTAGAGGGCGTCGCTAGAGGCTCCGGACTAGAGGGCGTCTCTGGATGCTCCGGACTAGAGGGCGTCGCAGGAGGCTTCGTGCCCTGGATCATCACTGGAGGCTTCGTGCCATGGATCATCACTGGAGGCTTCGTGCCATGGATCATCACTGGAGGCTTCGTGCCATGGATCATCACTGGAGGCTTCGTGCCATGGATCATCACTGGAGGCTTCGTGCCATGGATCATCACTGGAGGCTTCGTGCCATGGATCATCACTGGAGGCTTCGTGCCATGGATCATCACTGGAGGCTTCTTGCCATGGATCATCACTGGAGGCTTCGTGCCATGGATCATCACTGGAGGCTTCTTGCCATGGATCATCACTGGAGGCTTCGGGCCATGGATCATCACTGGAGGCTTCGGGCCATGGATCATCACTGGAGGCTTGGCTCTGGGAGAAGGCACAGGACTCACCAGGCTGGGGAGACATGCAGGAGGGTTAGGGCTTAGCACAGGCACAGAACTCACCAGGCTGGGGAGACATGCAGGAGGCCTTGTCCTTGACCGAGGCACCGGATGCACTGGACCGTGGAGGCGCACTGGCGGTCTCGAGGGCAGAGCTAGCACAACTCGTCCTGGCTGAATCCCCCCTGTAGCCCGGCAAGTGCGGGGAGTTGGAACAAGCCGCACTGGGCTGTGCTGGCAAACCGGGGACACCGTGCGTGGGGCTGGCGCAGTATAACCCGATCCGAGGAGACGCACTGGAGGCCTGGAGAGCAGGGCTGGCACACTCCGTCCTGGCTCGATGGATGCGAGGAGCTGCGATGTAACGTACCGGGCTATGAACACGTACTGGAGACACCTTTAGCTCCACCGCATAGCACGGTGCCTGACCAGTACGACGCTCGCCACGGTAAGCACGGGGTGTTGGCTCAGGTCTCCTACCTGACTCCGCCAATCTCCCCATGTGCCCCCCCCCCCCCAGAAAAAAATCTGGGGCTGCTTCTCGGGCTTCCTTGCCAGCCATGTTCGTGTCACCAACTCTATTCTCCGGTATCCCTCCTCGCACTGTTCCAGAGAATCCCAGGCGGGCTCCGGCACTCTCTCTGGGTCGACCGACCACCTTTCTATCTCCTCCCAGGTTGTCTCATAGTCCACATAGTGCTGCTCACCTGTCCAGGAGTCCCTTTCACCACGCTGCTTGGTCCTTTGGTGGTGTGTGGTTCTACAGCATAGAATACCCACCCACATCACACCCTGACCAAACTAAAAACAGAAACATACAAAGCAATCTACGGTCAGGGCGTGACAAGTATATATAGTATATATCAAGATAAACTTTATCAACTAGGTAATAATCTTAGAGATTATAGACACATTGATTTTTCTAAAAAATCCATGAGTGCAGACAGGGAGACAGTGAGACATTTAGTCAATATTTGGAAACAACCCATATTTGATACTGACTGTTATAAGAAAGAAAGACAGATAGTAGAAAAGGCAGACGGAGAAGGGCTCCCCCGCCCTGTGCTGGGCCCTAAGGTGACCTTGATGGTTTGGGAGTATTAGGAGGAGGGAGGGGGGGGGGGGGGGGGGGGGGGGGCAGGAAGTGAGCAAGATAGAGAGAGAGCAGAAGGAATTTGAGAAGGAGAGGGAGAGACTGGGAGTGAGGAGCAGGAGACCGGGAGCGTTACGAAAGTTAGAATCTCATAATAAGCCAGGATTGAGAGAAGATAGAAGTGACACTGAATAGTTAGATGAAGATGAGAAGATACCCCAATTCCCACTCATAACCTTACCCAACCCCAGAGCTGGGGACGGAGCATAACCAGACACGATAGAAGTCTATAGGCCATGGACACAGAGGGATGTAGCAAGGGCGTAACAATGGAAAATTCTCGTGACATGGTTACTGAAACATTTTACTTGTTAAGACTGTGATATGTTGTTGTTTATCTACCTTGAATGCATTGACACTCTGGATAAGAGTGTCTGCTAAATTACCAAAATGTATATGTATATGTGAAAATGAACAACTGCAAAGCACACTGGGTATTTTCATTGGCCTTGTTACAAGCAGAGCTTATTAGTGTAATACTCAGCATGCTTTGCCATGATTCATTTTTACATATACTGTACATGTATATTTAGTTCATTTAGCAGACGCTCTTATCACACCATAGTGCCATCATCATTTTGATACCAATGTAGAGGGAAAGGGGGCCACAAAATTGTGAACAACTATAAAGAAATGGTATAGAAAAGTATTTTGTATTTTGAAAATACAAATTACAGCTTTCAAAAGTATCTTGTTACAATATACATTGGACTGTAGTTCAGCCCAGTGTAATACAACATACAAAATAATCAGAAATAATTCAAATACTCATTTCAAATCTATATAACATAAATACTTCCCATCTCTGATCGTAGATCAATAACCAAGCATCAACAACCCAACCTGGCTCTGACAAAGGATTGTGAAGTGACCCAACTGCTGGCTCAAAATAACCCAACATATGTGTTGTGTTCAATATCTACCCAAATTGAATTGTTTTTAACCCAGCAATTTTTTGGTCCATCACCCAACCATGCGGACACATGTTAGAGATAGCTGCCCGATGAAACCCAAACATAATTCCATAATTGAGCATGCATTGGAGAGATTAAAGGGAAAAGCTAATGGCCTAAATAAATGACGGTGTATAGTGCTCTTTATTCCCTTGTAATGGGGACAATATCTAAATTATCCTTTTTGACTAAGGATTTCAAGTGTAGTCTATTCCGCAATGTTAAAACCCCCTGTCCACCGGAAATGCACGATGCAGAATTTCAGAATAAGTTACAAACGCATGTTTATCTAAAATATATAGGCCTACGGACAATCCTGATCTGCCAATGGGGTTTGAGTTTACATGAGGGTATCCAACTAGTTTGTATGGCATAACTGTATTGGTTGTCAGTGGAGTGAAGGGCACCTCTGGATACAGCGGATTCAGCACCATGGACCGAGCACCCAGCGGTTGGCTACCCACACATCCACAGACAATACTGTCTCTAGCGCTACGATTGCGAGAGCGACATAGCAGAAACAGCAGCCTACAGCGTGGACCAATAAGATGGCTGCATATCAGGTTCACAGCCAACCCGAATATCTGCAGATGCCTGCATCAAAGCGTCGAGATTTATGCTGGGTTGCTTATTAAGGATAAGTCCTCTATTTTTAGAATCTGTAGTGTACATTTTATCGTTTAATTTTCAATGTTTAAATCTTCCTTTTCTTCTTTCTCGACTTTCCCTACGGCGTGTTTGAGAGAAACACCCCCCTCTGTCTGCTTCGTCGCGAGGACTGCGATAACAGCCGTGCTATTGATTTTTGCTCTTCAATGGAATACATTTTTATTCTAATAGCGAGTGTTGGCAATACATTTCGCATCTGCTGTGTACCGGTATTGCCCTCTATGAGAAAGAGACTATTCCATTACTCTTAGCTGAAGATTGAGACACCACACATAGACACAACAAGAACCGGGAAACGTTCATTCATAGAGCCTTGTCTTGCTCCTAGATACCCCAGGACCGTGGACAGCGCTTGTGCCAGTGGCCGCAGCTCGGTGTGAAAAAAACCGATTAGGCCTATCGGTTAATCACAATCATAACATTATACTCAAGAATTGACTAAAAGTGAAGATTACAAGCCGTGATTCTATATGGATTAAGATTAAACCAGAAGACTACTGATTTGACGGTAAGACATTGTGACGTTATGAGCAGTTGTTATTCTGCCGCTTGTGTCACCATCATTATCAAGTGATTTAATCAACATGCTGTAAACAATACAGTATATTCGGTTTCTTTATCATTGCACTGTATTTGTCTTTATTGGGCACAATTAAGAAACCATTCCATATCTTGGTAACGGAGAGTGGAAATGTCTTCAATAATGGGTCATGTGTCATCAATAAACAATATTTATCGATATCCCAAATAAAAAATATGTAACATCAACAACTATAACATCTATATCTATATCAAAGCTGTCTTGTGCTAAAGTGGATGGTGTTTTCATTCAAGGCTTCCATTTTGAAGCTAAGATGGATGCTTGCGCACATTTCTTTATCGTGCTTCGGTGGCCCTATCTCGCTCCTTATATAAAATTCATAGTAATGATGTAATGTTTTGCCTGGTTAGATTCATTCAAATTTGCATTCGAAATTAGAGATATGGAACATAATCCATCTTATAAATGATATTAACATCACGATTGAAATGAATATTAAAACCAATCCTAATTTCAAAATTGTATAGTGAATGCTGCGAGATTTGGCCGTTATGAATGGACTGTCTCTGAGGTGTTTTATATAGTCCCAAGGTCTATTCGTTCATCTGTGACTAACAAAAAAAACAACATGCAACTATGAATCTCCTGTAAACACAGGCTATTTAATAAACGTGATAATTATTCATAGCCCAATTAACACACATATAAGGAACTGATTGATTAATCTAAACCAAGCTGTAAAGGAATTTGATTTGGTTATAAATTGGACATTTTTGATTATTTCGGTTTTAAAAGATAGGAAGTCAGATTTGCGTCTGATGTATATCAACTGAACAAACTAAAAACCATGTGTTTGAAATAAACACGAAATATTAATACTATTCAAATGTAAATTCTAATGTATAATGCCTTCCAATTAATACAAATAATACAAATGACTTTACCTCCTGCATTTTCCAAGATCAACAGTTGTTGTTTTAAATAACTGTTGAAAATGCATTCAGTAATCAATGTACAGCTCATCTTCAATACAATTGTCACCCAAATACCAAATGTTTACCATGCACAAAACGCTGCAGCATACTACTTTGTAATGCACTTTCTCTTTCGTTTATCGACAGGTACCATTTCCCCTCTCAGAGAACAGGCATCTTGGGTTCTTCCCATTAAAAACACTTTTGTCAGATCCCCCAGAGAAGAGAACCAACACTCCATCCATAACTCTCTCCCCCAGAGGAACCATGGGTACTGTACTGTCCCTCTCCCCCAGCTACCGGAAGGCGGCCCTGTTCGAGGATGGCCCGGCCACTGTGGGCCATTACACGGCCGTCCAGAACAGCAAAAACTCCAAGGACGCCAAGAGCCTCAAGCGCCAGTCCCTCATCAGTGTGTTGCCATGGAAACGCATTGTGGCAGTATCTGCCAAACGGAAAGGTTCCAAAAAGCTCCCACCCGACGACGGGCAGAAGGTCAGCACTGAGCACACCATCACCAACAGCCAGAAGCTGAAGAAGTCCCAGTCCTGCGCCAACTTGTCCTCTTTCACCACGCAGGAACCCACCATAGCTGCCACCATCCCCACCTCCAAGACCGTCTCCAACGTGGCCGCAGCCACCAAGAAGAACTCGCTGACCGGTTCCACTGGGGGCCAGGCAACGAACGCGGGCACACCCAAGCGCGTGATCGTCCAGGCCTCCACCAGCGAGCTAATGCGTAGTTTGGGTGAGTTCCTGTGCCGGCGCTGCTACCGGCTGAAGCGCCTGTCGCCCACCGACCCAGTGCTGTGGCTGCGAAGCGTGGATCGCTCCCTCCTCCTCCAGGGCTGGCAGGACCAGGGCTTCATCACCCCGGCCAACGTGGTCTTCCTCTACATGCTGTGCCGTGATGTGGTCTCCTCCGAAGTGGCCAGCGAGAGGGAGCTGCAAGCCTCTCTGCTCACCTGCCTCTACCTGTCCTACTCCTATATGGGCAATGAGATCTCCTACCCACTCAAGCCCTTCCTGGTGGAGGCTGAGAAGGAGGCCTTTTGGGACCGCTGCCTGGAAATCATCAACCGCATGAGTGGCAAGATGCTGCAGATCAACTCCGACCCGCACTACTTCACCCAGGTGTTCGCCGACCTCAAAAACGAGAGCAAGAAGGAGGAAGAGAAGACAAGGTTGTTGATAGGCCTCGACCGATAAGAGGAACCATGGGAAGATGGTAAAGGGAGGAACAGGGGAGAAGTGGGACGGGTGGGATGTGGATAGGGTCGGGGTGACACGCACGACTACAGAAAGAACACAAGTGTTGTCTGGTGTTCCCATCTTGTATTAGTAGGAAATTGATTTAGCTGGAGGCCCATAATGGCCAATCAGGAGGCTCTGGTGTCATATATCATGTTAACAAGGCCAGTGTTTGGGCATTATAGTACTTACAGACAATCACACAGATAAAATGACTGATAACCTTTATTTTGAGTGAACAGTAAAACACTGTCTTCAGGACATTTGATAACAGAGATGCAGCTTGGTCTAGGGCTGGACACATATTACATATTACTTCAACAGCAGCCAAACCTGACAAGATTACATTGATAGAAAATGATGACCCATCACAAACCCAAAACAGGTAATCAAATGTCAATGACTTGAGTAAAAAGAAGAATGGCTGAGTAAAAAACAGATACATTTTATGTGTCCAGATTCAGAGTCAAGAGAATCACTTTAGGGACTTCCGAAAGCTGTGAGGCCACTGCATCCCTTTTCCCCCTCTCCAAGCTGCATCGGCATCCTTACTGACCCTAAATATTAACACAGACAGTGGAAACACCAGACAACTTCACTGTAGTAGTCTGCTCGTGTACTGTACATACTTAGGGGGAGGGGGGGGGGGACGAATAAACTATAAGAGAGTCATCAAAGCAACCAAAAGCAGAGCTAAGGAGAGGATCCGTGTGGATTCAACAAGGCAATGTGGGGGCACAAGAAACATCATGATTCCACTACGCATGAGATCACGTCCCATGTCATCACGTGTCCCCTCAAGACCTCACGCCTTCACACGTCTTCACACGTCCTCTCACGTCTTCTCACGTCCTCATTTCCTAATGTCCTCCACACAATCACCAATTGCCAATGCCCCCTACCTCACCACCAACAATAGCCTGCCCAAGTCTACCCCCACAGCATTGCACTTCTTCCCACAACAAGCATGCCTGGTTTTATTTCACCATTTACAGATAAGAGTGGAACATTGCCAAACCTCATCCCCCACCACAGGCCTGATTTGTGTTTTGCTGTGGAGAGGAGGCTAGAAAGTGATATGGAATGCCAGTAGAACATGCTGCTGAGTTGATTGACTTCCAAAACAACACTTGTCGAGAACTACAGGAGACTGTTATTGTGGCACTTCATGTGATGTGTCCACCTGCTTGGTTTCCATTGAGGACAGAACAAAATGGATTCTCCATTCAGTCATCACCCTTAAAGAGACGCTTCCCTCCCCACTGATGGTTATTTATGTAACGACTTGTGCACACATGCATGTGTGCTTCTATGGGTTCCTAGCATGCTGCTTTGTGTTCGCACACCACGGCTACGTCCTAAGGGGCACCTTATTTCCTATGTAATGGGCTGCTCTGGCCAAAAGTAGTGCACTACATAGGGAATGGGATGTCATTTGGGACATAGCTCCACATTATTTTAGACTGAGAGCAGTATGCTGCAATGCTGCCCTTACCTTAAATAATTATGATATTATGATTACTGATTAAGTCTTCGTTTTGATGAAAACCCACCTCCTGCAAGGTTGGGATTTCGAGAGTCCTGTGCCATATCGTTCTGAAGATTAGGATTTATAAAAACAACAACCCAAGTCTTGGATCATCATGCAGAACAAGAAAGACTTCTTCATGCAATCATCCTATACATTTCATTAGTTATTATTATATTATTGTGTATGTATGTTGGAGATGACAGAGCCAGTGACTTGTGTTCTACCAATGTAACTCAATGGCCACATGTAACAAGAGAAATAGGAATTATCTGTCCATTTCAGAATCTCCACTGACTTGGCTACGTAGCTCTCAATTTAAACTGCCATTGATATTATCAACAGTCTCAAACCTAATGAAAAATATGCATATGAAAATCAGATTGCAAGAGCCTGCGTACATAATCTTCCTGTATGATGTGTTTGGGATGGATTGGACGGTAGTTAGCTGATGTATAACTTTCAGATAAAATTGGAATTATAATTATCAAGACATTTTCTTTGCTGTTGCTGTTCAACTCAGCGAAGGGCAAGTCGCAAAGAACAGAGGGAAGGAAACAAATGTTTGGAATGGAAGACCCATCCATTTCGGAATGGAACACCCAGCTTGTTTGGAATGGAACATCCAGCCTGTTTGGAATGGAACACCCAGCCTGTTTGGAATGGAACACCCAGCCTGTTTGGAATGGAACACCCAGCCTGTTTGGAATGGAACATCCAGCCTGTTTGGAATGGAACACCCAGCCTGTTGGGAATGGAACACCCAGCTGTTTGAAATGGAACACTCAGCATGTTTGTAAAGGAACACCCAGACTGTTTGGAATAGAACATCCATCCTGTTTGGAATGGAACACTCAGCCTGTTTGGAATGGAACACAGCCTGGGACTCTATGGAACTCTATGGAGAGGGGTGAAGTTGTATCCTTCACCCTGTATCCTTCTTTCTTTGACTAAGTCATAACTATGTGCCATGTTTTCACTTGCAACACAAACAAGACAACACATTTGTACAATACAAAGTTAATGGGGTTATTTAATTGTTTTCCTCCTTTTCATTTGTGAATCATATTGTGTGCAACTTTGTTGAACAATTAAAGTCAAAAAAGTGTTATTAGAGTAAAGATGAGGCAATCCGTGACTAATGTATGTGGATGTATGACTATGTATGTGAGTGAGACTTTATATTAAAAAATATACATTTGCAAGCCTTTTGAAATGTTCTGTTCCTTTGTGACTGATCTTGTGAATGAATGTTGAACATTGAGGCAATAGGAACTTCATCTTACACAGATAGGCTTGGTGGAATTTTCATTGTTTTGGATAGACCAATCCTGTCCCAGGGACCTCACACTATAAATCCATCATGCAGACAGGCCAAATACTTTCTACCTCCTAGCCATATAAAGCACTGTATAAACAATATGAGGGGGGAAATCCCTTCATCTGTAGGCCTGTTGTTCTGCCCCTGAGCAAGGCAGTTAACCCACTGTTCCCCAGGGCCCCGAAGACATGGATGTCGATTATGGTAGCCCCCCGCACCTCTCTGATTCAGAGGGGTTGGGTTAAATGCGGAAGACACATTTCAGTTGAATGCATTCAGTTGTACAACTGACTAGGTATCCCCCTTTTCCTTTCCATGGAAGCCCCCCCCCCGTAAAAAGAACTTCACTTCCCATGAGCCTGCGTTAGCCAGTCTAGCCACAATGAGGCAGTAGAGACTTGCTGCTCATCATAAGGAATGCTGAGCAACCTGCAGCTTGGAGATTTGAGAGGATAGATACTGTATCTAAGTATGATCATGGACATTGCTTCACCTTTCCATATGATAGGCTGGGTGGAATGTTGAATTAGAGAGGATTAGGTTGCTTAATATGTCTGCCAAACTATAGCCTATATCTACTGTGGGGCTGCTGAGGTAGCCTCTACTATCCATGGCAGGCCGATTTGAGATGACTACATTGCAGTCGAACTGCGGAGAATCACAGATCTCCAAATAACCTTGCCTTCCAAATAACTACTTACTATGTGATTAAGATGAGCAATTTTGCACCTTGTCTCGCTCAAAGGGAACCCCCTTAAAAACACTGAGAGCGCTTTGCCTTGCTCAAACGCTAATCTGCAGCGGGGTGGGAAACTGCAGTTCCGCATGGCCTTCTCTGAAGTGGTGGAGTGGTTAGGAGGAGCTGTCCACAGTTGGTGGTGCTGAACGGGCAGCCAGCTGTTTGTACGTGTGAGGACCGCTGTCCCTGGTCCTGACCAATGTAGATGCACTGCCTGCAGAGCTGAAAGGAGCGCCTTCGCAAGATCCCACACACCCAGCACAGTTTAGAATCTAGATTCTAGCTGCTTATTCACAATTGCAGATCACAATATCAGTCTATAAACTCCAATAGCTACATTGTGTGCGTAATTCGTTAGCACATATTATTTACTGGTAAGCTAGGCTACATACAATGTCACGTTTTGGTCATAGCTTGGTTTAATAAAATGATTGTATTGAGAACACTCAACATTAAACAGAGAATAGGCTACATGGATAAGAGTGTGTGAGACTGGGAGGGGGGACACACATGGGATCAGGAGGGAAGCCATTCCCTAAAATTGCCAGCCTATCGTGCAACGTGAGGGACGTTCATTGCAACGAGATCATTGACGAGGAAGAAGAACGTTAATCTAGGGCTTCCTCTGAATTCGGCCAATCAAAATCGAATGCGTTGTTCTCGTCGGTGTAGTGTGCAGTGCGTGAAGCGTTGGTTCCTCCTGCGCAGCTAGATAGGTAGGATACAGTCCATCTGCCTCTGCCGTCTCCGTCCGCTTTCAGTGCTGCCGACTGCCATATTAATTACCATTCAGAGCTGCACCTCTGAACATCACCTAACGCGAAGATGGCGGCCCGGGTAAGATATTTTCTCGGTTGTTCAATATCTCATTGTCAAAATAAACATTTTCTTTCGTTGTAAATAGAATACAATGCCGAGTGTGATGTATGGCTTCCAGATACGCGAAGGAAGGAGGTTGTCAGCTTTCAAATGGCAAGAATTTAGCTGCAGCAACGTCGCACCTGAATGTCAAGTTCGACGTCGGCTCTGCAATTTCAATGCAGAATGTTTTTTTACGCCCTGGCGTTCAGCTTGATAGGTACCCGCACAATCTGGTTTTGACGGGTCGCAAAAATAATTTATCTGTCTTGTAGAATCATCCTACAGTCAGCGCTAGGAAGCTTTAGGCCTCTACAGCTAGCCACTGCATTAGCTGAGTGAATCGGTTGAAGCTAATCCTGGATTTTACTTGCCCTTTAGCCGACAGGATGCTTAAAGGGGCAATTAAAACCTTTTTATAGGATATCTGTGCAAAAAGTGCTTGTAGTAATTTTGTGAAAAGCATATCACAGCAGCGCACGCAGGCTTCCTTGTCCATAGCACGACCTCCTTGTCCATAGCACGACTTATATACAGTAGCCTATGGCAGTTTTGTGAGTCCGGAGTATAATCTATGCTTTCTTGCATTAGAAAGCTATTTTTGTGCTATCTAGATCATGGTTTTGCAAACCCCCTTTTTGTATGCCCACGGATCAATTTCCAAAAACATCTATTTTTGGGGGGGAACTCAGTCAGGGTCCATTTGCTGTTGAGAGTTAGAATGGTAGAAGAAACAAGGTGTAATTTCAACACGTGGTTGTGGATCATCAGCAGTTCCCTTGTTAGGTCTATGTCAGTCACTGACAGTCACTTCATTAGCCCGTGTCCGCTTGCATTCGTTTGGTAAATTAGTCTTACCAGCTATCTAAACGTGTAGTAATCATGGTCGAATTACCGACCTGGTCTCCCCATTGATTTTGTTAGTCACTCTCACTCAGATATCATTTAAAAAACCGCAAACATTTCTCTCCACTCCATTGCAAAATGAGTAGAATTGCAGGAAATTAACTCTAAAACTAAAAAGGGCCCCAAAAAATTACTTATGGCCACCATATTTCTTCTAGGCCTCCACCCCAATCAATATCGCCCGTCAACTAATTAAGACGAAGCAGTGCATGACAAGCAACAATCTGTCGCCAATAGAGATGCATTCCAGCCAGGCAGCCACAACCTATAACAGGGGTAAACAGCCCTGTTCCTGGAGTACCGCAGGTATATATGCTATGCTCAACTTGAACAGACAGCACCAGGCTGATGCATTACGTAGGTTAGCTATGCTCTGCATGGCCTGCTGATATGGACTGATGCCAGTGTGCTGCCAAATTCCTATTGGAAATATCCTATATCACTGGATTTTAATCACAGGATGGAGCACAGTTTCGAGCTGGTTGACTGTCAAGTTATCCACCGCACCTTGTATGTACTGTATGTAGGCCCATCACTAATGCTGATTGAAGCTCTTCTCCTGTCTCTCCCAGTGTAAAACCATGACATGTTGTGGAGATCTAAGCTTGCCCATTGAATTTACATAGCTCAAGGCGAAATTGTAATATAGGTGGGGCATAATAGCATGAGATTTTCAAATCAAGGCCTATTTCATTGGTTGATGTTGTTGCCCGCCTGCATTATTCAAACGTGTATCCAGAAGACAACATTGGCAATACCCCTCTGTGGTTTGAGAATAAGGACTGAAAACTGAAACCACGAGGGACACCTTTCCATTCTCAGTGGATTCTCTGTTGAAATATAGGCCTCTATATTTACAACAAGACAGCTTTGATTTGTCAACAGGGTTTGCATCCAGCCAGGGCACCGTGGGCACACAGACAAGACCAGAGGTGCAATTTGTCAAAGTCTGACTAGAGCTATTGTGTTCTTTTTAAACATATCCGCCAGAGGTGTCTGTCACAAATTCCAGGGCCCTATGCACTGCTGAGTTACATGACAAGGCATTTTTTGGTTGAACAAAATATTTTCCCCTCCAGTGCTCTAGTATAATGGCCCTAATGAAATTACAAGACAGTATTGAACATGCAATCTTTACACTATGAAAATAACAGAAATTACATTCTTTAAGATAGTATTCTACTCTTTCTTGCCATTAAGTGTCAAGGCAATGGTTAGCTTTTGTACATTAGTGTGCTGGACTCAGCAGTTCGTTTCAGTCGACAGACTTGTTTAAGGCAGCTGATGATACATTTTTAGTCAGTCACAAAGCATGAGTCAACTGTGTCCACTGGCATTGGTCTCCCTCCTTCCCTCGCCCTTGCAGAGTGCACTGCACATTGTTGCTGGGCCTAGGGTGTCAGAGCTGCCGAGAGGGACATAGATGGTATCACAGACTGACAGCACACAGCGGACATTTTACAACAGAGGGAAATAGCCTACATGAATACCCCTTACAAAATGTTCTTACTAAGAGTGAAACATAAGAAATGACGCAGATTCACTATGAACAGTAGACCTAGGGAATGTATACCGTAGATGGCTGTCAGAGAATGACCTTCGTTTGTGTACAGTACCAGTCAAAAGTTTGGACACACTACTTCAAGGGTTTTTCTTTATTTTTACTATTTTCTACATTTTAGAAAAATAGTGAAGACATCAAAACTATGAAATAACACATATGGAATCATGTAGTAACCAAAAAAGTGTTAAACAAATCAAAATATATTTTATATTTGAGATTCTTCAAAGTCGCCACCCTTTGCCTTAATGACAGCTTTGAACATGTGGGATTCTCTCAACCAGCTTCATAAGGTAGTCAGCTGTAATACATTTCAATTAACAGGTGTGCCTTGTTAAAAGTTCATTTGTGGAATTTCTTTCCTTCTTAATGCGTTTGAGCCAATCAGTTGTGTTGTGACAAGATATACAAAAGATAGCCATATTTGGTAAAAGACCAAGTCCATATTATGGCAAAAACAGCTCAAATAAGCAAAGACCCAGAGTTACCTCTGCTGCAGAGGATAAGTTCAATAGAGTTACCAGCCTCAGAAATTGCAGCCCAAATAAATGCTTCACGGAGTTCAAGTAACAGACACATCTCAACATTAACTGTTCAGAGGAGACTGCGTGACTCAGGCCTTCATGGTCGAATTGCTGCAAAGAAACTACTACTAAAGGACACAAATAAAAAGAAGAGACTTGCTTGGGCCAAGAAACAGGAGCAATGGATATTAGACCGGTAGATATCTGTCCTTTGATCTGCTGAGTCCAAATTTGAGATTTTTGGTTCCAACTGCCGTGTCTTTGTGAGACGCAGAGTAGGTGAACGCATGTTCTCTTCATGTGTTGTTCCCACCATGAAGCATGGGGGTGTGATGGTGTGTGGGTGCTTTGCTGGTGACACTGTCAGTGATTTATTTTGAATTCAAGGCACACTTAACCAGCATGGCTACCACAGCATTTTGCAGCGATACGCCATAAAGGGACTATCATTTGTTTTTCAACAGGACAATGACCCAACACACCTCGAGGATGTGTAAGGGCTATTTGACCAAGAAAGAGAGTGATGGAGTGCAGCATCAGATGACCTGGCCTCTACAATCACCCACCTCAACCCAATTTAGATGGTTTGGGATGAGTTGGACCACAAAGTGAAGGAAAAGCAGCCAACAAGTGCTCAGCATATGCGAGAACCCCTTCAAGAGTGTTGGAAAATCATTCCTCATGAAGCTGGTTGAGAGAATGCCAAGAGTGTGCAAAGCTGTCATCAAGGCAAAGGGTGGCTACCTTGAAGAATCTGAAATATATTTTGATTTGTTTAACACTTCTTTGCTTACTACATGATTCCATATGTGTTATTATATAGTTTTGATGTCTTCACTATTATTCTACAATGTAGAAAATAGTAAAAATGAAGAAAAACCCTTGAATGAGTAGGTGTGTCCAAACCTTTGACTGGTACTGTATGTGTGGTCATTCATGGCCTTGTAGTAATGGGCATCTTTTACATGGCCGGTGGTTTAGAAGAATCTACATCCTATGTTGACATCCGATCCTCTTCATTCATGAGCCCGCTCCCATCTTTGTATTTTAATTGGAGTTAACATATGTTTATGTAACATACAACAGTGTAAATAAACAAACACAACAGCGCACCGGAAAGATTACTCAGACAAATCTGTGTTCTGTGCAAGATGGCATGGAATGGGGGAGGTTTTCAACAGGACAAGAATCAGGATATAAGATCGTTGCGTGAGTGTGACAGGATCCGAGAAAATGACAAACTGAATTAGATAATATTCTCCCTCCTGTGAACCTCTACACATCCTCTACAACCAATAACCACCCCAAACTACACTCCCACAAACTGCAACTAAACTACTCGTAGTAAACTAAACTACCATACACTACCACTTTCTGTCCATAACTGTCCCTGCCTCCAACAGTGCATACAGGTCTTCATAAGGATATCATAACTGCACTGGAAGTATGGACTGGCAGTATTAGAACATGACAGAGGAGACTGGTGGGGCAGAGATATAGGAGGGCGAGCTCATTATAATGGCTGAATTGGAATTAATTGAAAGGTATCAAACACCAGGTTTTCATTCATACTGTTCCATTTATTCCATTCCAGCCACTACAGTGAGCCCGTCCTCTGATATTTCCACCCACCAGCCACCATTGGACCAGAACGTTAATAGCCAGACCCAGACTGAAGTGTATTGAGACTGTGATGAAGCGCTGAGTGATTAACCAAAATGTTTGTTTTTTTCAGTTATTAAACAACTAATTGACCAATTGACCTTTTTTTTTTTTGTGAGCCCAACGCACCGTTTCTATAGAGAGAAATCAAATCATTCCCAAGAGAAAGTGCTGAATGGAGTTGTAGTTTTCATTAACCTTTTACTGCAGTGGGCTAAATCAGGGTAACACAGAGTGTTTCTTGGTAGTCTTAAATACATCTACTTTGAAACAAAAGTATACAACTCACACAAATGGTTATGAGTTTTAAAAAAACAAGGCACCTGTACCATGTCAGATATAGAGTTGAAATGTATTCAAATTTGTGTTTGTATTCCAATATTCCAATTTATATACAGTACATCACAGAATACTGATTTATAGCGAAACTATTTGACATAGAAACAACGGATTTTCGGCAGGTTTAAAAAATATATATGTTTATTGATTATGAAAAATATTAATAACATTCCACTCATAAGGCCATTAGGTCATTTGACTGCAGGAAAGGGACTATGCAAACATTCAACCTAGTTCATCGCAGAAACGTGATAATTAACAACAATGACCATAGTTAATTGCGTCTGGTTTTTCCGGCTTGGACAGAGATGGTCCGTGTTCGAGAGGATCAAAACCTTAATCTATCATGGGTAAATTGTGACTGATTGACTAATCTACAAATAGTGAGTAGTTATTTTTGATGCAGGTCCTTTGTAGATCAGTCAGTCGGCAGTCACCTGCACTATCCGGCTGCAATGTCGTACAAGCCCATGGATACACTTTTACGCCTGTTACGTTACAGCAGTGATCCACTATACGGATAGCCCCACTAGCTTCACCCTCATTTCGGTGCTAGCAAGCAAGCAAGCATGCGAGGTAGTGCTAGGTATCAACAGCCAATCCAGTAGGGTCTGGAAACTATAGTGAGCCTCGATTGGTCAATTGCAACGTGATGTCGAGGAGTACGCGACAAAAGTTAAGCTTTTCCCAACTTTGGTCCCGCCCTGTTCACGCTCCCTCGCCCATGCTTGTATCGCCCAACGGTTCCTGCCCACTTTGCTTCCCTACATTGAAAATGAATGGGGTTTCGTTGTTTCAACGCCCCCAACGTGCTAGCTTTGAAGAACTAGTAAAATGATAACTCTGCAGCATACATAGGCAGGCTAGCTTAGCTAAATAGGATGACTAAAGACAGTACAGTATGCAGAGAACATTGTCTGGCTGCTACTGAGCAGAGATGAGATGATGACTTTAAGGAATACAAATAATAAAGTCATCAAATAAAAACTAAGTAATACACACAATTGAAATATTTTATTATTTCATAGTAATTTCCTATTTTGTCTACCCAATGTGGACCTGACTGAGACAATGGAATATTTTAAATGTTTTTGGCAATTTCCATTAAGAATCTCAAAAATAACTTGAATGTCATAATTTTTTTAATGCATTTAATGTGAAAAAAGAAAACAAATCGTAAAACCCGGTATAATTGATTTCATAATCGAACCGAAACCAAACCGAACTCGAAAATCACTAATCGCTCAGCACTACCGCGATGAGACCAAGACCAGTTTAAATATAAAAAAACATGAACCAGAGGGTTTAATGATGAGAGCATTTTAGCTCTCCACAGGCCCTTTATAAAGAAAATGGGTAATTCATTTAGCTAGGCTTCTGGTAAACTAATTATCTCAGAACAGCGTAGTGTCAAACATCAAACATCTCCCTCGCTGTTAGTCACGTGTTCAGTAATACACAGCACTGATGTATATGACATATAAATTGGTCTCATTTAATTATTCAGTCTGCAGCCATGTTTTTTACCATCAGATATGTCACACAACAAAAACACTAGTCTCACTAACATTTCTATAAGCCTATGTTTTTATGATCTTATGCACCAGATATCTCTCTGCATATATTGAAAATGTTATAACAACATGGGTTGTGTGTCTTTATAGCCATATCTCCGCGATGCGTCGTGCCTAATAACAGCCCTTAGCCGCGGTATATTGGCTATATACCACACCCCCTCATGCCTTATTGCTGAATTATAGCCACATCTCTATATGTATATGTTATGTGCCTATATACGTATATACATGTGTATGAGTGTACAGTGTGGGTGTCTGTGTAATCTCTGTGTTGGTGTAGGGTCTTCATCTGTGTGAGTGTTGAGCTGCAGCTATATTTAGAGAGAGTGTCACTTTGTGCCGCGGGGGCATTGCAGTGGACCAGGCATGAACAGTTCAAACACTCTTTTCATCAGACACACAATTCATCTGATAGTTGTGATGGGATTATGCTTAGACTGTACAAAACAAGAAGACCTCGTAGTTGAGTTTAGGTATTCTCTCGGATTCTGAGCAGGGTGATGATCAGGGTGTTTTCTCTAGGACAAGAGCGACCTTCAGATGTGTCCTCTTGCCCTGCTGTGATGCGTTCACTCGCTAAGCAGTGGTACGTTCCTCTATCTCTGCTGGAGGCGTCAAACAAAGAGCATGCAGGAGAATCAGCTAACGAGGACAAAGCAAAATATAACTCATGTGAGTTTAATTGTATTGGAATGGAACCAGAAGGCATAGACATCCTTGGTAGCAACATTTGCCTGATATATTTAGAAAAGCTTGAAGCTTCATTGCTGGCTGGACAGAGCAAAAAAAGGATATAAAAAAAGTATAATAATCAAGTTACAATTATCTTTCACATTTGGCAGCTATATTGTGTCACTCAAAAATAGGACGGGAAATTCCCTACCGCACAATGTAGCCAAATTGCACAGAACAAATACAAGCACATGACCTTTTTGAATCTTCATCTACAAAACATAACATACCCTGCAAGTGTGATGTGTCTGCATGGTCTCTCCCTGCCATTAAATCTCCCCAACTTCAATGTAATTACTTTCCAGTAGGGCAAGACAGCCAAGAACTAACTTAAAGTGATTTTTCTGAAACAGAAAAAGGAATTGGCTTTCAAACCTACCATATTAGCTCAAAGTCTTCAGCTGCTTCTGAATTCATAACACATACAGTTGAAGTCAGAAGTTAACAAACACTTAGATTGCAGTCATTAAAACTCGTTTTTCAACCACTCCACACATTTCTTGTTAACAAACTATAGTTTTGGCAAGTCGGTTAGGACATCTACTTTGAGCATGACACAAGTAATTTTTCCAACAATTGTTTACAGACAGATTATTTCACTTGTAATTCACTGTATCACAATTCCAGTGTGTCAGAAGTTTACATACACCAAGTTGACTGTGCCTTTAAACAGCTTGGAAAATTCCAGAAAAGTATGTCATGGCTTTAGAAGCTTCTGATAGGCTAATTGACATCATTTGAGTCAATTGGAGGCGTACCTGTGGATGTATTTCAAAGCCTACCTTCAAACTCAGTGCCTCTTTGCTTGACATCATGGGAAAATCAAAATAAATCAGCCAAGACCTCAGAAAAAAAATTGTAGACCTCCACAAGTCTGGTTCATCATTGGGAGCAATTTCCAAATCCTGAAGGTACCACGCTCATCTGTACAAACAATAGTATGTAGGCATAAACACCATGGGACCACGCAGCCGTCATACCGCTCAGGAAGGAGACACGTTCTGTCTCCTAGAGATGAACGTACTTTGGTGCGAAAAGTGCAAATCAATCCCAGAACAACAGCAAAGTACCTTGTGAAGATGCTGGAGGAAACAGGTACAAAAGTATCTATATCCACAGTAAAACGAGTCCTATATATCTAAATAACCTGAAAGGCCGCTCAGCAAGGAAGAAGCCACTGCTCCAAAACCACCATAAAAAAGCCAGACAACAGTTTGCAACTGCACATGGGGACAAGGATTGTACTTTTTGGAGAAATGTCCTCTGGTCTGATGAAACGAAAATATAACTGTTTGGCCATAATGACCATCGTTATGTTTGGAGGAAAAAGGGGGAGGCTTGCAAGCCGAAGAACAACATCCCAACCGTGAAGCACGGGGGTGGCAGCATCATGTTGTGGGGGTGCTTTGCTGCAGGAGGGACTGGTGCACTTCACAAAATAGATGGCTTCATGAGGGAGGAAAATTATGTGTATATATTGAAGCAACATCTCAAGACATCAGTCAGGAAGTAAAAGCTTGGTCGCAAATGGGTCTTCCAAATGGACAATGACCCCAAGCATACTTCCAAAGTTGTGTCAAAATGGCTTAAGGACAACAAAGTCAAGGTATTGGAGTGGCCATCACAAAGCCCTGACCTCAATCCTATAGAAAATGTGTGGGCTGAACTGAAAAAGCGTGTGCGAGCAAGGAGGCCAACAAACCTGACTCAGTTACACCAGCTCTGTCAGGAGGAATGGGCCAAAATTCCCCCAACTTATTGTGGGAAGCTTGTGGAAGGCTACCTGAAACGTTTGACCCAAGTTCAACAATTTAAAGGCAATGCTACCAAATACTAATTGAGTATATGTAAACTTCTGACCCACTGGGAATGTGATGAAATAAATAAAAGCTGAAATAAATCATTCTCTCTACTATTATTCTGACGTTTCACATTCTTAAATTAACTGACCTAAAACAGGGGATTTTTACTAGGATTAAATGTCAGGAATTGTGAAAACTGAGTTTAAAAGTATTTGGCTAAGGTGTATGTAAACCTCCGACTTCAACTGTATCACTGTGCTGACTCTAAATGCCCTTCAAAATCTGACCTATGGCCTTCTTGTTGACTCACTTACAATGGTTTCAAGTAAAGATTGGTGTAGGGAGAACTGATCCCAAATCAGTTTGTGAAATAGATTGTGTATGCACTTTTTTCTGGTGCTGTTATGGAAATAACTGATTTGTAGACATAGTATACTGGTAAGATTGTCAAACTACCATGGAAAAAGTAACGCCTCATTTTAAATTATTGCATAAATATTGTGGTTTTGTAAACATAAAATATAGGCCCGCAGGCATATATAGTATATTCAAATACACTGAGTATACCAAACATTAGGAACACCTTCCTAATATTGAGTAGCACCCCCCATTTGTCCTCAGAACAAACTAAATTCATCAAGGCATGGACTCTACAAGGTGTTGAAAGTGTTCCACAGGGATGCTGGCCCACGTTGGCTCCAATGCTTCCCACAGTTGTGTCAAGTTGTCTTGATGTCCTTTGGGTGGTAGACCATTCTTGATACATACAGAAATTTGTTGAGCGTGACAAACCCAGAAACTTCACAGTTCTTGACATAAACCGGAGCGCCTGGCACCTACTACCATACCCTTGTTCAAAGGCACTTATATCTTTTGTCTTGCCCATTCAACCTATGAATCGCACGTATACACAATCCGTGTCTCAATTGTCTCAAGGCTTAATAATCAATTCTTTAACCTTTCTCCTCCCCTTTGTCTACACTGATTGTAGTGGATTTAACAAGTGACATCAGTAAGAGATCTTAGCCTTCATACTGGATTCACCTGGTCAGTCTATGTCATGGAAAGAGCAGGTGTCCATAATGTTTTCTATACTCAGTTTAATTATGTTTCTACTGTATACATCATTGGGTGAACCTGATGCACTAGCTGGCTATGAGCCATAGGTGAATGGCTCCTCCTACTGGCTGCATGCATACATATCGATCTCCAGCACAGACATCTCAGTGGATACCTCCCCCAGGACTCTTGCTGATGGAATACTGAAAAGGGATTCGTGAAATAAGGCAGGAGAAAAAGCCTGGAATATTCTGTCCTACGAGACTGCATGGCTGGGCGGGGCATCAAGATTTACGATTGTGTGTGTGCGGTGTGTGTATATACCGCAATCATAAGACGGATCACTGAACACCCTCTATTCTTAGTCCTGAATGCAGCATACTTCCACCAATGAGCCATTTGTAATATATGTTTTGAATACAGTCTTCAGGGTTTGTGGGGTGTGACAACTTTGAATCCAAATGGTGTCTCATTAAATGCCTTGAGTTCTGTTATGAATTAAGGTATTTATGTTAATGTAAGGACTGGGTGTCGGAGTGCGAAGTCAAACGCAGGAAGCAGAGGGTGCAATAACAAATGGTCCCTTTTAATGAACACTGAGAAACTAAAGTCACCCTTCTAATACACTGGGTGCTCACAAAAACTACCCCAGACACGGGGGGAATGAAAGCAGTCCAGTAACCACGTAGTACAAAACAGACACCACGCTTAACAACTAATAATCCCGCACAAAGAACCGGGCGGGCCGGCTGACTGATAAGCCCAACTAATTACCAACAAATGAAAACAGGTGTAATCAATAAACACATAAGGAGGGGGAGAAAAGGATCAGTGGCAGCTAATAGGCCGGTGACGACGACCGCCGAGCGCCACCCGAACGGGAAGGAGAGCCTGCCTCGGTCGGAGTCGTGACAGTTAAGGGTTTAATTCTTACTACATTTTCAAAACCGTGTAATGTCTTGCTTGTTTGTGCATAATACAGCTCCTATTACCATTTTAATTAGCCATACATGACAGTAACCCTGGGGTTCCATCCATTCATCACATAAACTCATCAAAAATACGAAAGATTTCTGCTCTCATGGAATTTCATATTAGTTCTCACATTAAGACAATATTTTCTGTTTACAATGTGAAGAATGAATCTCTTCCTTATGTAAGATCTACATAAGACTGTTAAGCATATATGACTGACAAATGACAATACTACCAGATTTGGGGTATAGTTTATAGTAGACGCTTAGCTTGCTAAAAACTCACATTTCAAAAACAAGACTCTAGCCACAGACCAATTTATTTGGGCAGTGTAAATTCACTGACGTTAAAATGTCCACATGCTTTGGTGCAGTTCAGGACGGGAACAAAACTAAAGTGAGTGAAATGATAAGAATGACCCCAACTCTGCCCCGCTCTGCATACGCTTGCCACTTGCCACTGTCAAAGTGGTATTCCTTCGATTGTGAATCAATGCACCCGGTGCTGCTTCAGCTCTCTGACAGACAGTGGTCCTGGCTGTCTCAATTCTCTGTCTTATGTCCTCCTCTTCCCCTCCCTCTTTGCTTGCGTACGTTGGCCCCCAGGTCGTAATATTTTTCAAGGTATGTATGTAAGTCATTTCCTCATGTATGACCTCCCACGCCACCCGCTAAACGTCTAATAGCTTCATTGGACAGTCAGTCGGCTTTACTGAAAGTAGCTTTATCCGCCTCGTCAACTCCCAAGGTCTTACGAAAGCCCCCCCCCCCCCCCCCCCCCCCCCCTGCTGCCACTGCCGCCGCTCTCACCCCTGGTAGTGACTGTCTCAGGAGAAACCATATACATATGGTACATATCAACTGCCATTGCAGATCCATTGACGGAGTTGCAATGCAGAGAGGGAAGTTATTTGATTGAGTGCACAAACAACTCATTATCATCCATTACTCCTCCACTGCAGTTTCACTAAGAGTGTTTAGACCTACTCTTGAGCCGGGATCAAACAGAAAAGCTTTAGCCTATTTATTTGTCTTCTGGCTGAGCGAGCGCTGGCAGTATGGTAGATGAAGGGGTAGACTAGACTGCATGTGATGATTTTATAAGTGGGACAGGGCAGTGTGCCAGCACTGCAGTGCAATACGCACCTCTCTATAACTTGCCACAACCCAAGCATTCCCTTTGCTCCCAAACATTGCGACTCCCAACAACCGCTGCCCTTGCTCTTCGCTCTCCGCTCCCCAGCCGCCAGCGCTCAAATGTCAGACAAGCAAACGTACATGGCAGGCATGTGTCTAGCTATGAGTGAGCTAAATCAGAGATGACTATGGCATGCATATCTTCACAGGGTACGTTCACAACCAACGTATAGGATTGTATCAAATCTAACTGAAATGAATGGCTATTCGTCTCCTTGTTATGTCATCAATTAAATATTAAAGACCCAGACTAAGACCTCAAGACCCAAACTAAGACCACACCTTATGACACCCAGATGAAGATGCAACCTATTTAGACCAAGACCAAACCAGTTGTTATTTTAGTCCAACTTGGCTCTGACAAGTGATGGACTTGCGTGTTATTTCACTTATACATGGCCATATAACTGACAAGATGGTCTTCAAAGATGCATCTTGACATCATGAGTTGAAAATCCACGAAGACCGCGGTCTCATCATAGACCATGAGCCCGGACCCAGACCTCTGGCACTGTGGCCCAGACCAAGACTGTTTTTAAATGATCTAGACAATTCTTGAGATAGGGGGTTCTTGGGTTCTCAATCTCCCCTGATTTGTCTTAAAAGCTGGAATAGGTATTGCATCATTATCCAGATCCCTTTCTGTCTTGACCTGAAAAGTGTATTTGTGGCCTTCATGGCCTTCTCTGGGATTTTTAATTGGAACAATAGGTTCTTGCTTTTTCTCAACTTTTCTCTTTTACTTAAAGTGTTTAGAGGTTTGTCTTGTGTACCAAAGGGAAGGCTCTGTACTGCATAGCATCCTTGGTATGTTATGACAGTTCACAGGCGGTCTGGAAGCTATGCTCTTAGCAACAAACAAAGGTGACTCTAACCTTTTCACTCAGTGAATTGTGCGAGCAGAGCTATGGAAGAGAATGTCAATGCCGTAAATCCGTGCAATATTCTGACATAAGAATGTAGAAACTCGCCAACAATAATTGTGTTTAGATAAGTTACCGCGACTAAGAAAGAAGTGTTCTTTTTGTCTTTTGAATTTGTCTTTGGTTTCATTGTATTTTGTATGTCATTCGTTCATTCGTTCATTCATTCGTTCACAGTCTTGTAACGACTGTAACAGGTTCTAACAAATAAACTAACTAGCTAGCTGTATCTGCTGCTTGTTGCTGCTCTCTGGCGTTGTCTGTTTTAAGGCTGGATTATATATGCATTTGACTATCTTGTGATGTTGGACAAACATTGCTGTTGCCTATGAGTTGAAGTATGTTGAATTTGCAGAGAAACTAAACATGATCAATGTTCCACCCAAAGAAATGCTGTGACATATCTACAGTATACTGTTGCATTGCTACAAAGTTGAATGGTTCATTATTTACCCAAACACCATAGTGTGAACTACCAGAATTTAACTGGAAGTTTCTTAATGATTTTTGATGAAAGTCAAGAGGTCATCATGGGTGTGTCTCCTGGTTGTTTCTTTGCCTCAGTCTCAACAAGGAAACCCAAGTTGCTTGATGATGCTACTAAATGTAAAATGAGTTTTCCTTTGGGAAATGGAAAGGAAATGCTGCGTCACCACTCATCTACTAGAGTAATATCTCCCCTTCAACTTATCCCACTTCCTTCTTCCCTCCTCTTCTCTTCTCTCTGTTTGTCTATCTTTCCCTCTCTCTCTCTCTCTCTCTTCTTTCTTTCTGTTCTCCACTGCAGACGATGCAAGCGGCACGATGCCCGACAGATGACCTGTCGTTGACAAACTGTGCTGTGGTGAGCGAGAAGGATCTGCAGTCTGGACAGTGAGTAATCACACTATACAGTGTAGCCCTCTGTAGTCTGGAAAATCACACTACATCAGGGTTCCCCAACTGGAAGTTTTCTGAGCTTTTTTAAATATCTTTTTTTTCACATAAAAGACTGTAAAAACACCAGAAAACCAGCTCCAAGTGATTTTCAATTTGGAAATCTGTTCCCAAGTATTCCTTCGCATAATAGAGAGACACGTGAATGGATACAAATGTAAGCAACGTTTGAAATTATTATATTTTAGTCAAAATATTATATCTTTTTGGGCTTCTTGCGGTCAATTTGCAGTCTACAAATTGTAATGTTCCGGGCCCCCAAACGATCCGCTCAAGATAAAATCGGCCCATGGCTGAATCTAGTTGATGATCCCTGGTCTACGAGCTATAGTCTGGTGTAGCGTTTACCACTTGGGACCTCACATGCCTTACAATAATGTATGTACGAGCCCTGTTTGAGCACAGTTTTGGTCACTCTGTCTTTGCTTTTCTGCACTGTCACACGATCTTCCCAATGTACCGTCAACATATTTGTTTAAATATCAAAGGAGATCGGGTGTATGAAAATGTTGAAAATTGTGCCTTGGCATTTATTTCAGTGTTCTCCCTAGATTTATTCTTACTTTAGGTGGAGTCCAGGGAGCAGATAGGTGTGGCTAATGTTGCCTAAGTAACAACAGGAGAAACGCTGTTCACATCGACTCTGTAAGGGCATTTACAAATAAGACATTGAAAAAGAGCACAGGTCCTTGCCGTGTATTGATATGACGTACTGAGATAGGACGTCACCACGTCAGTAAAGGAATGTGAGGGATTACACGGATAGTGATGGAGTAAAGACATGAGTCTGGTTGATTTAATTCAGTATAATATTTTAAATTAGCACGAGTTGTAAGTGTACGATTGAACAATTGCGACAAGGATAACGTTTGAAAACGATAGTTAAATCTGAAAAGTGAGTTAGTGTCGTCGAGATGGAAAACACTGTGCCAAAGTTTGACAGCTAACGTTACAGTGAGCCTGCTACACTAGGTGGTTGATGGCGTTTGAGCTGTTCGCGGATGGTAAAGGATTACTGTCCGGTGACGCTGATCCGGTTACAAAACAACTGAGGAGAGCTATGTTTCTGCGTCATGCTGGGACAGATGTGCAGGACATTTTCTTCACACTCGCAGACACCGGAGAACCAACGGACTACGTCATGCTTCGAACACATCGACAGTGTCTTGCGCAAAATAGGACGCAGCATCATCTGGAGATGTGTGCAACAAAAGTTCCACATTCACCACCTGCTACCATTTCTGTCAAGCCGTCCACGCATACAGTTTGAAGCATAAATTCGGTAAATCCAAGGTATGCACCACACCGAACGTACTGCAACTGCAACGCTGCAAGGCAAACGCAGAGTTTCATAGGAAATGAATAATTCTGGCGTACCAAAAATGCAAATCGCTGTCGGTGTGTTCGAAGTGTCAGGGCTGTGGTTGCGTTAAACGCATACTTCGTGCCACAGGTGAACACAGCGTTCGCGAGACAGACATTTTATCAACTGACACAGAAAACTGGTGAGACAGTTCAGCAATTTGTTACTCGTCTTAGACAAGCAACTAAAGACTTTGCTGGAGATAAGGACAATCAAATTAGAGATACCATACTTAGCAAGTGTAATACTGAATATGTGCGACGAAAACTATTGGAGGGCCCTGGGCTAACATTAGCACAATGTGAAATAATTGAAGTGCAAATGGCCGCCATGCATGTGAGTACAGATGCTAAAGATAATGAGACCTGTGCATCATGTTTACAAAAAGGATAGGAAATATCACAAAAATGGGCTGAGACAGAATGCAGAAGGAAAAGGCCAGCAAATGAGAACTGTAACTGACAGCATCCCGTTCTCAGTGGGAGGGGTCAGTTTATTCATGCTAATTGACTCTGGGGCCACGAGTGATATAGTAGATGAGAGCACATGGGAAATGTTGAAAGCCAAGGAAATAAAGTGCCATTCATCACCGGACTGATAAAAAGCTATATGCATACTCATCAAGCGAGCCATTATCAGTAAAAGGGGTTTTCACATGCCAAATAAAGATAGGCAAGCACAGCACACAGGCTGAGTCCACATAGTTCACTGTGACATGTGGATGCAGAGTACCATTGCTAGGTAAAGAGACTGCCATGCTAGAAGTGGGTGTTGACATAGCAGCAGTGACAGATGTAAAAACTCAGATAAAACGGCGATACCCCAGGTTGTTTGAAGGGGTGGGTAAGCTAAACACAAAGCAGATCAACCTACATGTTGATCAAATGTGACACCAGTAGCACAGGCCGTTCGGTGTGGACCATTCCACCTGAGAGAAGCTGTGGAGAAAAGATGGAGGAACCACAAAACATGGACTTAATGGAGAGAGTGGAAGGTGCCACACCATGGGTGAATACGGTAGTGGTGGTGCCACACCATGGGTGAATACGGTAGTGGTGGTGCCACACCATGGGTGAATCTGGTAATGGTGGTGCCACACCATGGGTGAATACGGTAGTGGTGGTGCCACACCATGGGTGAATCTGGTAATGGTGGTGCCACACCATGGGTGAATCCGGTAGTGGTGGTGCCACACCATGGGTGAATCTGGTGTGGTGGTGCCAAAACCGGATGGTGACATAAGACTGTGTCTAGACATGAGACAAGCGAACACAGCAATCATTTGTGGCAGGTACCCAATCCCCACAGTAGGTGAACTTTTGCAAGGAATGCATGGGCCTGTCATGTTCAGTAAACTGGATCTTAAATGGGGCTGTCATCAATTGGAGTCGAGAGGCATAGCGACGTTTGCAGTGCATAATGGGATATACTAATATAAAAGACTCATATTTGGAGTTTCATTGGCGAGCGAGCAGTATCAACATGAAATCGCAACACCACTGGCAGGCATCGAGGGGGTGGAAAACATCGGATGGCATCATCGTCCACACCCCAGACAAGGAGACCCATGACCAGCGGCTACATGCTGTCCTCAATAGGCTGGAGAACTGTGGGCTGACTCTCAACTCAGAGAAATGTCAGTTCAACATGGACAAATTGGTGTTTATGGGCATGTTCCTCTCACAGAAAGGCGTAAGGCCCACAGCTGAAAGAGTGAGAGCAGTGGTCGAGGCCAGGGAGCCTGAGACGGCATCAGAGGTTCCTAGCTTTCTAGGTTCAGTGGGCTGCGGCAGTAGGTTTATTGCCCAGTTCTCTACACTCTCAGAGCCTCTGCGGAAGTTGACCAAGAAGGAAACAACATTCCACTTCGGACAGGAAACAGGAAAAGGCATTTCAGATGTTAAAAGAGTAACTGGCTGAAGCCGCGACACTCGCATACTTTGACAAAGACGTGCCCACAAAAGTAATAGCAGATGCAGGACCAGTGGGCCTAGGAGCTGTTCTTGTGCAATAACAAGGATAAATGGTTCCAGTCTGTTATGTGAGCAAGAGTCTGTCAGTGTGAACGTAGATATTCACAAACTGAACATGAGGCCCTTGCATCGGTTTGGGCTTGTGAAAGGCTTCACCCGTGTGTTGACACGGCAGGGAATTTGATCTAGTGACTGACCACGAGGCGTTAGAGGCTATTTACAGTCCTCGCTCAAAGCCATGCGCTCGCATCGAACGGTGGGTGCTGAGACTCCGACCCTATGACTTTCGAGTTGTCCACATACCGGGGGAAAAACAACATCGCTGACCCTCTGTCTCGTCAAATTGGGAAGACTGCAGTGAAAGACTCACACGCACATAGAGCAGAGGACGATGTAAGATTTGCGGCTGTGAACGCAACTCCAAATGCAATGACCACAAGGGAGGTGGAGGAAGCATCAGCTGCAGATGAAGAGCAAAGAGAAGTGAGAGATGCTATTCAGAATGGGTGTTATGAGACACGCCAGGCATTTGCACCCATAGAAAATGAACTGTGTGCAATCGGACAATTAGTCCCATGGGGAAAGCTTCCAGATATAGCGGAGTGACCTGGAGACACGGGACAATGATGTCGAACAGAAAGGGAGATCCAAGATCGATGCAGACAGCCGTCGCAGAGCCAAACCCTCCGACGTGTACGTCGGAGATCAGGTTCTCCTAAAACAGGAGAAAACAGACAAGTCCACAACAACTTTCAACAAGATACCACACACTGTGGTCAATAAAGAGGGAAACTGTGGTTGTTCAATCTCCAACTGGGGCCAGGTATTCAAGGAATACAACATTCGCTGAAGAGGTATGTATTTGAGGAGCCGGATCCACAATCAAAGGACCACACACAACTGAAAGAGACTGTGGAGCAGAGTCCTAATCTGAGACGGTACATAGAATCCAAACCAGAGACCATCTGTGAGGGATCACCACAAAGATCACAGACACCCAAGCGAGTCAGACCTCACAGACAAATTAAACTGAAGTTTAATTAAGAAGTTAACAGACTTTGTAATTAAATAATGATCCTGTACTGAAAGGGGTAAAGAAAACCAGTATAAACTGAAAAATGACAAATATAAGAGGACTAATGCGAAGACTCTGAATGTTTTATTTATGTTGTGGGGGAAAAAGTGCAGAATGTTTTGTTACAAAAAATATAGAAAAGTCCATTAGGAGAACAGAAATAATAAGACATTGAACAGATTTCAGTTGTTTATTAATAACATAAAGGTTGCTATACAGATATAGAATAAGTGCTGTTGTGTATGTCAGGTTGACATTGAAGTTCATATCCAAGTAAAGGGGGATGTTGTGTATTGATGTGACGTACTGAGATAGGACGTCACCATGTCAGTAAAGGAATGTGAGGGGTTACACGGACAGTGATGGAGAATAGACATGTTGACGTTTACCTCTGAGTCTGGTTGATTTAATTCCGTATAATATCTTAATTTAACACGAGTTGTAAATATAAGATTGAACAGTCCTAGCATTGAACCTTGCGGTACTCCATATTATAACTAGTTGTTGAATAATAAATAGGAATCAATAAATAGTTGAATTCAATAGCAGCTTTTCCCACCTGATCTCTCTTTGTCTCTTTTCTGATCATTGTTAGGGACCACACAGAGTATAATCTCTTGCTAATTTGAGATCAGTCCTCTAGCCATGGAATGCTCTTGGTTCTCAAAGGGGGAAGGGAGGGAATGTTGTTTAGGAACATGTTGTTGATTTGGACCTATAGCCCTGCCACCTACCCTCTCCTCTATTCCTGGGAAATGTTGGATTGATTTCTTTCCTCCATGGCTGTTCTACCCAAAATGAAATATAAATATGCTGTTTTGAGCACTATAGTCACTCCATTACAGTAGGATTTTGACTGAGATTGGCATCTCCTCTGTTTCCTCTCTGCAGAACTAGTACACAGCTATCTAAATATGTGTATTCATTTTTTTTATTGTCATATAATTAGTGCACGGTTTTTGCTGTGAAGGTACTGTTTTTTGGGGGATTTCATACTACAAACTATACTCTATAATCATCATTCTAAAAAATCGTTAGCAGAATAGCTGTTAGGTGAATTTTTTTTTGTTGTAAATATGATGTTCTATTGAGGTCATGCCGTTGCCTGCATATATGGAACAGATGTCCACGAGTCTCTCTAACCCTCTCTCTACAGACATGTGACTGTGAAGACTACGCCAACTCACAAGTTTGTGTTCACTACAAAAACCCACCACGCCATAGTCCCTGGCACTATCGCTTTCAGTCTGCCACAGGTAAAACACACACCTAGTCCAGATCTGTATATTATACTGAATGTTCAATCTATTGTACAGTATATACCCATAGATCTATTTCTAATCTTAACGAATTTCTCAAACTACAATTCTAATATTTGATAGCATACAGGTCCCTCTTCTCTCTGCTTCCCTGCAATTATTGCCTGACTTATCTCTCTCTCTCTCTCTCTCTCTCTCTCTCTCTCTCTGTCTCTCTCTCTCTCTCTCTCAGAGGAAATGGGCCGGTCTGTCCATTGGACAGGAGGTGGAAGGTAATTCACTCCATTTCATTAATGAGTCTGAGGAAAAGAAAACTATGACCACAGCGCAAAGATACTGCCTCGTTTACACTGCACCCTACACAGCCCCTAATACACTGTACCTTCACACCTTGACCACAGCCCATAGCTCACCTTAACATACAGTACCTATTTCATTTGACAGTACAGTATTTCTGCGAGTACAAATTATACGGTACTAGATACATGTCTGACATGAGTCCTCTCCCCTCATAGTGGCCAACTACAACTTTGACAAGTCCCAGCAGTGCATCGGTGCCATGACTATAGAGATTGACTTCCTCCAGAAGAAGAGCACGGACACCAGCCCCTACGACTCAGACAAGATGGCCAGCGAGTTCATCCAGCAGTTCAACAACCAGGCCTTCTCTGTCACCCAGCAGGTCAGTCAGAACAACAAACAGTCCAGCCGGTCACAACTCTTCACACTTTTCCTGCACATTTCCCTTCCCTGGAGTTACAAGGAAAAAGACTGGTGGCTTAAATCAATCAAATGATTTTAGATGTGGGTAGGAGTGCAAACTTGGAAGAATTGGGATGTAACCTCACACAGCTTTCCTCTCTTTTCTCATCCTCCTCCTTTCTTCTATCATTCTTCCTGTCGTCGTCGTCGTCGTCCCCCCCCCCCCACAGTTGGTGTTTAGTTTCTGCGACAAGCTCTTTGGGCTGGTGATCAAAGACATTGAGGCCATGGACGCCAGCATCCTCAAGGGAGAGCCAGCATCAGGCAAGAAGCAGAAGGTACCCAGAGTTACCATTGTCCTACTGCTGTAACAACTCAACCCTTCATGATATGGGCCCCCGTCGGAATTACCCCCCCCTTCCTTGAAGTAATCCATGATTAGAAATGACGGGACAGGTGAATGCCAAGTGGTGGAGCCCTTGCTTTCACCTGCCCCTTCATTTCGAACGGGGTCTCTATTTGACGAGGGAACGTGCTGCTAGGGTGCTGGTCGAAGTCCAAAAGGAACTCTGCAGAATTGTACGAGTTTATTTGGAACAGTTATTTGTAATAACCAGTAGTTGGTAATAATTCCAACAATTCCTGTTTTCCTTAGATTGACATTGGCCTGCTGGTGGGGAACAGCCAGGTGGTTTTCGAGAAAGCAGAGAGCTCCTCCCTCACGTTAGTTGGTAAGTTACAGAGGAGTCCATACAGAATACAGGTAGATTATGTAGGAGCTACAGTACCAGTCAAAAGTTTGGACTCACCTACTCATTCAAGGGTTTTTATTTATTTGTACTATTTTCTACATTGTAGAATAATAGTGAAGACTTCAAAACTAGATGTCCTAACCGACTTGCCAAAACTATTGTTTGTTAACTCTGTTACATTTCTGGAGTGGTTGAAAAACAAGTTTTACTGACTCCAACCAAAGTGTACGTAAACTTCCTACTTCAACTGTATGTGATATTTCAGTTTTTTATTTTTTGTAAAATTGCACATTTCTAAAAACCTGTTTTTGCTTTGTCATTATGGGGTATTGTGTGTAGATTGATGAGGGGGGGAAACGATTTAATCAATTTTAGAATAAGGCTGTAACGTAATAAAATGTGGGAAAAGTCAAAGGGTCTGAATACTTACCGAATGCACTGATAACACTCTTTCTGTGTCCATGGGAGAGCCTATCTTCTGCACCATTAACTACCTTGAACTACAGTGGACTATGTACGAACTGGAAAAAACATATCCATTTATTGTAGTAGGGGACTTTATTAAAGGAAATCTGAGGAAAGCGCTTCTGAAATTCTATCGACACATCTGTGCTTCAAACACAACACGGACCCTGGATCATTGCTACTCTCCCTTCCGGGATGGCTACAAGGCCCTCCCCGCCCTCCCTTCAGCCAATCAGATCACACCTCCATTTTGCTCCTCCCCACCTATCGGCAGGAACCTAAACAGGAAGCTCCCCATGGTAAGGACTGTTCAACGTTGGTCTGACCAATCGCAATCTATGCTTCAAGATTGTTTTGATCATGCGGACTGTGAAATGTTCTGGGTCGCCTCTGAGAATAGTATCAATGTATACACTGACTCGGTGACTGGGTTCATCAGGAAGTGCATAGAGGATGTTTTTTCCTACTGTGGCGATTAGAACGTATCCAAAAAACATGGATAGGTGGAAGTATTCTTGCAAAACTGAAAGCGCAAACCACTGCATTTAACCATGGCAAGGTGACTGGGAACATGGACGTGTACAAGCAGACCAACTACTACCTCCGTAAAGCAATCACAGAGGCAAAACAATAGTACAGCTAGATAGTGGAGTTGCAATTCAAAGGCTCAGACACGAGACAAATGTGTCAGGGACTCCAGACAATCATGGATTATGAAGGGACACCGAAACCTCACTCTCAGACGAGCTAAACACCTTCTTCGCCCGTTTGGAGGAAAACAACATCGAGCTGCCGATACGGGCACCTCTGTACCCAAGAAAGCGAAGGTAACTGAACTAAATGACTAAAGGACTTTGAGAGGCTAGTTAAGAACCATATCACCTCCACCTTACCCAACACCCTAGAATCACTATCATTTGCATATCGCCGCAACAGATCCACGGACAATGTAATCGCCATTGCATTGCACTGCACACTGCCCTATCTCACCTGGACAAGAGAAATACCTATGTAATGATGCTGTTCATCAACTACAACTCAGCATTCAACACCATAGTGCCCTACAAGCACATCATTAAGGTTACATCCGTGTTTCTCCCTGTGCAACTGGGTCCTGGACTTCCTGAAGGGGCCGACCCCAAATGGTGAAGGTAGGCAACAACACCTCTACCACGCTGCCATCCTCAACACGGGGTCCCAACAGGCGTGCATGCTCAGCCCCTCCTGTACTCCTTGTTCACCCATTACTGCGTGGCCACACACGTCTACAACTCAATCATCAAGTTTCATGATGACACAACATTGGTAGGCCTGATTACCAACAACGATGAGACGGCCTACAGGGGGAGATGAGCGCCCTGGCAGAGTGGTGCCAGGAAAAGAACCTGTCCCTTAACGTCAAGAAAACAAAGGAGCTGATTGTGGATTACAGAAAACAGCAGAGAGAGCACGGCCCCATCCACACCGACGGGGTTGCAGTAGGCTGAAGAAATTAGGATTCGCCCCTAAGACAAATTTCTATAGATGCACCATTGAGCGCATCCTGTCAGGCTGTATCACCGCCTGGAAGGGCAATTGCACTGTCCGCAACGCATCGCCCCGGGCACACTGCCTGCCTTCCAGGACATCTACAGCACCCGGTGTCACAGGGAGGCCAGCCACCCTAGCCACGGCTTGTTCACCCCTCTACCATCTAGAAGGCGGAGACAGTACAGCTGCATCAAATTTGGGACCGAGAGACTGAGAAACAGCTCCTATCTCTAGGCCATCAGACTGTTTAACAGTCACCACTAGCCTTAGTCATTGTTCTAGCCAACTACCACCCGGTACCCTACTCTGCACCTTAGAGGCTGCTGCCATATATACATACAGTAGATAGTCGTTGGACACTGATCTGTTTAATAATGTTTACATACTGTTTTACCCACTTTATATGTATATACTGTATTGTAGTCATGTCTCATTCTATATAACTACTGCTGTACACACTCTTTCTATTCATATATATTCCGGTCTCTGACTTTGCTCGTTCTGATATTTCTTAATTTCTTTATTTCTCTGGATTATGTGTGTGTCGTTCTTTTTTCATTGTCATTGCTAGGTACTACTGCACTGTTGGAGCTAGTAACACAAGCATTTACCTGCACCTGCTATATCATCTACAAATGTGTCTACGCAAGCAATAAACTTTGATTCGATTTGTCAAAATAAACATTTAGACGAAGTTGACCAAGATTGATCAAATCCTTCAAGCACGGGGAAATAACCAGTCTTTATCCATTGTTACACTTTTTTTCATTGTAAAGTCTATTTGAGTATTGTTTTTAATGCATTTTAAATAAAGTTGTGTTTGATTCCTCTCTGCCCACTAGGCAAGGCCAAGACCAAAGAGCAGCGTCAGTCCATCATCAACCCGGACTGGAACTTTGAGCGCATGGGCATTGGTGGTCTGGACAAGGAGTTCTCCGACATCTTCCGCCGAGCCTTCGCCTCTCGTGTCTTTCCTCCTGACATCGTGGAACAGATGGGTAAGGCTCCCCACTCCTTCGTCTTAGTTAGATCATGCAGTACTACCTACAGTTGCGGGCACAGAAAAGTAAGGTCGAGCCGCGGTATTGGCAGAACAATTGCCGCATTGGATGTGCAACATGGCGCCTCTCGGTGCCTCCTAGTGATAATTTGTCACAAACTAAATTGTCTGTGTACACAACTGGAGCATGCTGTGCTTTCAAATATTCAGAGGTCTATAGACAGTCGTTGTTCCATTGACCCCCAGGTTGTAAGCACGTGAAGGGAATCCTTCTCTTCGGGCCTCCTGGTTGTGGAAAGACTCTGATGGCCAGGCAGATTGGCAAGATGCTCAACTCCCGCGAGCCCAAGATCGTCAACGGCCCTGAGATCCTCAACAAGTTTGTGGGAGAGTCTGAGGCCAACATCCGCAAGCTCTTCGCAGATGCAGAAGAGGAGCAGAAGAGGGTGAGTGGCCAGTCACCATCTTTTATTTGATGACCAGAAGTAATTAATCAAACTAAAACATCCCTCCACGGCCTCCTGGGTGGCGCAGCGGTCTAAGGCACTACATCGCAGTGCTCGAGGCGTCACTACAGACCCGGGTTCGATCCCAGGCTGTGTCACAGCTGGCCGTGACTGGGAGACTGATGAGGCGGCGCACAGTTGGCCCAGCGCCGTCCGGGTTAGGGGAGGGTTTGGTAAGCTGGGATGTCCTTGTCCCATCGTGCTCTAGCGACTCCTTGTGGCAGGCAGGGCGCCTGCAAGCTGACCTCGGTCACCAGTTGTACAGTGTTTCCTCCGATACATTGGTGCGGCTGGCTTACGGGTTAAGCGAGCAGTGTGTCAAGAAGCAGTGCTCCCGAGTCCTTACGGAAGTTGCAGCGATGGGACAAGATTGTAACTACCAATTTGAATATCACAAAATTGAGGAGAAAAAGGGGTAAATTTAAAAAAAAATCCATCCAAGAGGATAAAATCACAAACAAATGTTATACGTACATGCATGACTGACTGTCTCCCTCTCTTTCTCTTCATCCACTCATCCCACTCACCCCTTTCTCCTCTCGTCCTAGCTGGGTGCTAACAGTGGTCTGCACATAATCATCTTCGATGAGCTGGATGCCATCTGTAAGCAGAGAGGTACTGGGCAGGGCAGTACAGGAGTCCACGACACGGTGGTCAACCAGCTGCTGTCCAAGATAGACGGAGTAGAGCAGCTCAACAACATCTTGGTCATAGGTAGGTGGTAGTACACTCTTGTATAACATACTGGTCATAGATGGTTAGATTTGAGGTATAGATACCAATCTTACCTTAAGCCTCTCATAGCACTAGAGATGAATGCACGACTCTGGTTTAACTAGTAACCCTATCTTTAACTTTGCATCCCAATTTCTCTCTTTCTCTTTCCCACAGGGATGACCAACAGGCCTGACCTGATAGATGATGCCCTGATGAGGCCTGGCAGGTTTGAGGTCAAGATGGAGATCGGTAAGAATCCCACATGTTCTCTGTGCCTTTTCTGTTTTCTCCTGGCTTGTTTCTTTTCATATGTTCCGCCACCCTTTATTGTATTATTGTAGCGACTTCTCTCCCTCCCTGAATGCATTTTTACCATTTTCTTTCTTCCCTCCCTCCCTCTCAGGTCTTCCGGATGAGAAGGGGCGTGTTCAGATTCTCAACATTCACACTAATAAGATGCGTGACTTCGGCCTGCTGGCTCCTGATGTGGACGTGAAGGAGCTGGCTGCCGGAACCAAGAACTACAGTGGTGCTGAACTGGAGGGGCTGGTCAGAGCTGCCCAATCAACAGCCATGAACCGCCACATTAAGGTTAGAGTCCAACCAATCAACAAACATGAACATCCATGATACGGTTAGACTATCCAATTGACACCTTTGAACACCCATGACATGGTTAGACTCCACCCCTTAGCAAGGTGCTTTTAGGGGCTAACTCTGTCCTTTAAGTCTACTGTATACCACAGTCAGATCAGACTGCTATTTCTTTCTGTGTGTCCAGGCCACAGCCACAGTGGAGGTGGACACAGAGAGAGCCGAGAAGCTGCAGGTCACCAGAAGCGACTTCATGGGCTCCCTGAACAACGACATTAAACCAGTAGGTAGCTCTCTACTATATGTGTATTTACGAAGGACAGTAGGCAAAGTGAATAGAGTGTCATTTGAGATTGGGCCTGAGACTATCATTCCAATCCTGAAAAGTTCTGCCCGCTCCCCCTCTTCTTTATCCTCCTCCTCCCCTTCTTCCTCCACCAGGCATTTGGTTCCAACCAGGAGGACTACGCCAGCTACATCATGAACGGCATCATCAAGTGGGGCGACCCGGTGACCTGTGTGCTGGATGACGGGGAGCTGCTGGTGCAGCAGACCAAGAACAGCGACCGCACACCGCTGGTGGCCGTGCTACTGGAGGGTAGGCCTGACCACACACACACACGCACGTGTGAGCGAACACACACACACACACACACACACACACACACACACACACACACACACACACACACACACACACACAGGTGAGCGTAGGCACATGCAGGTGGAGCTCACACACTTAAGCACACACACACAGTTGAATAACAGTCCCCCACTCTCTCTCTAACAGTCTTTATTTGTCCATCTGTCCTCTTAGGACCCCCTCACAGTGGAAAGACGGCCCTGGCTGCCCAAATCTCGGAGAGCTCAGAGTTCCCCTTCATCAAGATCTGTTCCCCGGACAAGATGATCGGTTTCTCCGAAAACTCCAAGTGCCTGGCTATCAAGAAGGTGGGTGTGAAGCCCGGCACCATGAACGAAAGATAGATACCTACACACTGTTGAATGCTCCTGCAGTTTTATGAAGTGCTTTGACCCCAATGTCTTTGTAAGGCTGGCACCATGCCCATAGAAAGAGATGCTGTGCCAGAATCTGGTCGAATGGTAGACTAGTTGTAGCACTGCTGACTCTGGACCACGCATTGCCCCATCGAGTTAGGGGTTCGATCCCTGGGTCTCTTTACTAGCTACTTCTCCGCCCTTTTCCTATCTGACGTAACAATAATAACTAAGAGCAGGAGAAAGAGATTATTACCAATACTTCCTGTATGGTATTATTATGCAGTCTTGTTGTGTCATTTAACTCTGTATCCCCTGCCTTCCTTCCCTCAGATCTTCGAGGATGCCTACAAGTCTCAGCTGAGCTGTGTGGTGGTGGATGACATTGAACGTCTCCTAGGTGATTCTCTACCTCCTCATTCCGCTGAAACCTCATTCTCCTTTTAGTCTAGCGGACCTCCCCGATCCGTCTCTAGTGGAGCAACAAACTCGTATCTCTCTTTTTAAAACTTTCCAGTGAGGCCGCAGATAAACAAAGCACTGTGTCTAAAGCCAAGGCCCGGTCTTCAATCCTAAAGGAATCAGCGGCAACACTAGTGGGTCCGGTCTATAGTACTGTTCTGATTTCTTTGTGCTCCACTCCTTTTAGACTACGTCCCCATTGGACCTCGCTTCTCCAACATGGTTCTCCAGGCCCTGCTGGTGCTGCTGAAGAAGACTCCTCCGAAAGTGAGTGTTCACTGTTCAGTACAACGCTGGCATGGCTGCATTACCTAATGCAGGTGTGGCGTTATGCTAATGTGTTTATTGACACCAGCCTGTGTGTGTGTGCGTAGAAGTGTGTGCATGTGCATGTAACGTGTGTGTAACTCTGTCTGTGCTTTACTCTGCCTACAGGGCCGTAAGCTGTTGATCATCGGAACCACCAGCCGTAAGGAGGTGCTGCAGGAGATGGAGATGCTGGACGCCTTCAGTACCACCATCCACGTCCCCAACATCTCTACTGGAGAACACCTGGTGGAAGCCCTAGAGGTACACACGCACACACACACACACACACACACACACACACACACACACACACACACACACACACACACACACACACACACACAAACAAACAAGTGAACACACACAATATACATATTGATGAACAGTTTCAGTAGTTAATGCTGCTGTCTTGTCTTGTGTGCCATGTGTTTACTCATTGACATTGTATCCATTGCAGCTACTGGGAAGCTTCACGGACGCAGAGCGGGTCACCATCGGCCAGCACGTCAAGGGAAAGAGGGTCTGGATTGGCATCAAGAAGCTCCTGATGCTCATCGAAATGTCTCTGCAGGTCAGTGGCAGTCAGCGCTCCTCCTCCTCCTCATCGTTCAGCTGCAGAACAGTCGACCACAAGTGTCATCCAGTAGCTATGGTCGCCAGAAAGGTTTTGTGCTTCAAGAAGTGGCGCAAATGGTTTTCCACGGTAGAGCCTGCGTAATGCCACATTTGCACTGTCAAAGTGTCAAAGCACTGGTGTTAATATTTGGTTCCCTGCTTTTCTTTCTCCTCCAGATGGATGTGGAGTACAGAGTCACTAAGTTCCTGCAGCTTCTTAGAGACGAGGGGGCGTGAGTACTCCCCAACCCCTCCCGGCCTTTCCCACCCACGCAATCACCCTCACCCTGCCTGCATGCGACTCAATCACAGCCACCCAACCGCTTCCTTTCTTTGACTTTATAACCCTGCCTTCCTCCCCTGCGTATCCATTATTACATTTCTATCTCTGTGAATATTACAACAAGGATACACAACAACAGGCACAAGTCTAAAGTTTAAAAAAAAACATGATTTACTATATTACTAGTAGTATAACTAGTATAGTAGTAATACTAGTATATCAGTATTACTTATTTGACTGACACAAATGGGATCCTATGAACATGAAACACTGTATCACGCTTGTTTATGTTCTGGAAGAGGGGTATGAATAAAGTTGTCACACTATCACTTTACCTGCCCGCTGGCTGCCAATGCAGTCAAGAGTATCAGTCGTTGACCGGTGTGATCTCCTCTTGTCATCACCAGGTTGGATGACGCCAACCACATCCGAATTTAAGCTGTCGCTGAGGGTAAGGGCACCAGTAGAGGCTACGGGGCTAGCTACGAGGCTAGCTACCCAGACATTTAACTAGCTTCCCTAGCTACCTCCTCTAGCTTTAGGGAATAGCTTCCCTCATTCAGCTTCATTTCAATGATACCAACGTTTTTTCTAGAAGCCCCTGCTAGCACTTCTGAGATCGTTCCTGTGTCTATTTACCTTTACAAGAAATACCCTCTGGCCGACTTGTGCTGTGAGCGACCAAATTCTACATCACATTATCACCCAATGACATATCAAGCATATGCAGTTGCGGTCAAATATATCAGTTTATGGAAACTGATTTAACACTTGTCATTAAAGATAGCTATTGTTTAGGTGAACTGACATCAGCTGTCCAGACATTTTCTAACATCTCTTATGTCATTATAATGACCGCGTTATGAGGTTGTTACGGAAGACTTATATGCATGACGTACCTGCCTACTCCTGTGCATCAATCATGTCTATGTAATAGAAACGTTACATAAGACGACCTTATCATCATTCCCTCCCTATGTCATATGACCTACCATGACATATTGTCCAGATTGTCATTTGGAGGCTGCTTTGACCCTACTGTGATAGTCTCTGACAAGTTACACCGCTTATTACATATCAGGGGTGCATAGCCTCAGTCCTCAAGCCCCTTGAGCTACAGACTGACTTCTACCTGGGAATCGGTGACATCGAGTACCAGGGAGAAACAAAAGCAGCAAGACTGTGGAAGAACCTTAGTTCTTCCACAGTTGTGCACCCCTGTCCTAGATTGCTGTTTTTTGGGGGGGGGGGGTTTCGGGAAGTTTCTCTTTACGAATAGTTCTGAAGCATTTTTGCCAGATTTGATGAAAGCTAGCCGACAAGATGAAGAAGTCTTTGCTTTCCTTTTGAATAGACATTCTACGCAATTACCGTATATTAGAAAGGTCATTTTAAAGTGCTAAAATTACTGTTAACCATAATGGTGAACCATATATTTTTTTCTTCTTGTTTTATAGCATATTAAGTCCTGTTCAACATTTTGTTTCTGCCATTTTGTTGTTGTTGTGGAAGTACATGCTGTAGTACAGTCGAATGTGGTTTACGATATGTCATGTGTTTAAGGTGGGGGACACTGGTAAATCATTGTCACCTGAATCCGTTTTATCTTCATATCTCTACATGTCTGTCTCTCCAGTGAACGCACCGACCGCAATGACCGCAGCTACAAGTTCGACTAGAGCTGAAGGAGCGTCTGACCAAGAGACAAAAGGAGGAGAGGAGGACGTCCTCTGTTCGCCATCCATTCTCATCCAACCAATCGGAGAGGGAGAAGAAGTCGCCCCCCTCTCACCCACGCATGTTTCAGTGGCAACTGCTGTCATCATCCATCCACCCGACACGATCGACATATCACGTCACAGAAACCTATTGAAAATCGTACCGTTCCAATATGTTATCTGTATGAAACGCAATATGGATTGCAAAGTGCTGTCTTGTGCATTGTGCGTATATTTAGCCATGTATGTTTTAGCTTTCTGTATTTCCAGTGCTGTGTATCTGTCTCGCTATCTATATTTATGCAGACCAGTAGATATATCAGTCTTGAAAACATGATATATGTATTATATATACACATAGATTCGTATGAAGCGCAAGTCATCGCAACTATTTGAATATTCAGATGATAACGTAGACACTGTAGTGGAAGTGAGAAGTGTCGTTTCGGGTGTAAATGTATTTCCATCCACCCCTATGTTATTTATTTTCTGTACATAGTATATATAAAATACAGTATATCATGAATTATTTCAAATCATTCTATTTGACTATTATTGAGTAATATATATCAGTATTGTTGTTTATCTCACTCCAAACTTGAAGATTGTGGTGTTGGATTATAACTCTGTCTAATATAGATACCGTGTGTGTACGAGACCAGTGTTAAACAATTCAACACTTTTGAAATGGTATATGTAACAAAGAAATCTTTATTACTTATCAAATCAGCTCTACGTGTGACTGTAATTTCAATATTTTTTTGTGTGCATGTGTGTGTATGAACAAGCATTGCTTCTGTGTATGCCTGTAAGAGTGAAGTGTGTTTTGTCTGTGCGTAAGTACAGTATGTGTGTGTAATTTAATCAAAATTTTACCAGTCTGTTGTGATGTATTTGTTAATTTATTGCTTTGTGAACAGTGCTTGTTGTCAAAAGCTATTTTTCTGTTCTGTGAATTGACCAACATGCAGATGTATTATTGCAATTAAAGCACAGATACACAAGGTTAAAACAACACCTACCTCTAGTCTCCATTTTTGGTTTAGTTGTTTGTGTGAAGAAGGTTAGTTGTCAAACCAGCTCGAGCTGTACAGTGCTGTTAGCAGTTGATGTTAATCTTCAATAACGCAGACCCCAATGCTAGTCAGGGGGAGGAAAATAGGTTTATTCAAAGAGGACAAATCAACGCTTGGACGTAGATGGTAAATGGTCATTTCTTCCCTGTCCTCGGTGATTCTCTCCAGTGGTTCTGACAGTCTGCCTGTAGTGAGGAATTCTTCTTCCGTTCCACTGGTTGATAAGGACTTCTCTAATGAACATTTCACCGGTAATCTTGTATCATGTCAAGTACAGTCCTTAGATTAAGGGATATTGCTTCAGCTTCAGACGGTAGATTCTCACAACCTGTAACGAAGGAAACAAAAAAGTGAAAGTAACATGTCCTGGTTTCAAGAGAAATGTATATTTAACATAGATTTCCCAAAGTAAGCATGTCCCAATTTTCAGGAAAACGTTGGACATTTCACAGAGATATCCCTAATACGATGACTGAAGTGTACAACATAGAAGCTTATCAGGTTCCGATCATCTTACTATGCCTCTTCACCCGAGACTGGCCCCCGATTGCTTATCAATCAGTTCTTTGTGCTCCAGGCTCTGCTTTGTCATCAAAATAGACAGCCTTGCAATGAGTGACATGTATCCATCGTGATTTTCCCTGGACCTTTACTGCTGACATCATTATGAGCAAAACTTGATAAGGACCTTCCTGTTTTGGCCCTAATGTGTCTGTTACATTTTTTTTTTACCATCACCCACTGTCCTGATACTACGTCACGTCTACCCTCGGGAGTTATTCCCCACGCCTCTTTTACTTGCCTTTCTGCTTTCCCTACTGCATTAGAGAGTTGTATGCAATAGTTAAGCATTGTGTCACTCACAAAGTGAATGTCTGCTTTTCTCAAATCTAACGTGCCTGTCACTATCACATTGCCTTCCTCACACCCCCCCCCACAATGCTTGAACCGTCTGTGTATGAGATACACTCAGGGTTTTCCAACGGATGACTCTTAATAAACCCATCAGAGAGCTGGTCCAAAACCAACTCACAACAGTCGTGTTCAAGTAATGTGGTATCTGGAGGAAGCGTCAGATTAGCTGGATTACATGGCGTGCCATGATGCATGATGTTAGGAGCCTCCAACACAGTTGACCATTTGTTCCAACGAGCAGCTGTGACCTGTGCAGCTCGATTCATTGTCAAAAGAGTATGAACGACATGTCGGCAGAATCTTTAATCACTACTTTAGTAGCGTCCATAGCTTCCTTGCTAATGGGATGTTGTTTTGTGCAAGGTGGGGCAACACCTGTCAAGCACGCTGGTTCCATATCCAAAGTTCCACACTCATCTTTCTTCGTAGTCCAAATAGCATGGTTCTGAACTGAAGATCCCTGGAGTTGTCTAATTTGCCACGTCACCTTCCCTTCAGAAATGTTCAGTGTAGAGTCAAGTTGTGTGATAACATCAAGGCCTAAAATAGGTTGTTCAAATGAGCCTATCCACACCCCTGCATCAATCTTCATTGGACCAATAGAAATTGATAATGATTTGGTCTGTTTCATATCTGTCTCTGTCTCCCCCCCCACTCCTGTTGCTCTCATCTTCTTGCCCGTGTACTGAGGACATATATGTTTTGCTTAAAATATGGGGAATACAGTGACTTCAGCAACCATATCTACTTAAAAATCTACTGCAAAGTTATTAACCATCATGTTCACATATACTCCATCCGATTTCATATGTACACCAGCTGAGATGGGACGGAAGAGGGAGTCTATTCATTTCCCTCCACAGCATCCAGCAAACTCTGCTGCTGAGCCGGAAAGAGCTCATTAAATTTCTGCATCAGAATTGTGTTGTTGAGGCTGTTGTCTTGATTCCATTTCCCCTGAGACGGACCCTGCATAAGAACATGTTTTCCTTTTCCGACATTCTCGTTGCCAGTGAACAGAAATCCCGCAATAATGACATACACCAGGTTTCTCTTCTGCTGAACGAATAATGTTATTGGTTTCACTCGGAAACCTGCACAACTCTGATAACAGCGAGTTTATTATGTTGATTGATGTCTCTGTCCAGTCGTGACAACCTGTCGATGATGTCGCCATAGTTTTGTCTTTGCCAGTCATTAGTTGTGTAAACAAAAGTTTTTCGCAAATCCTCATGTACGGATTGCATCAGCTGATGAGTGATTGCCCCATTTTTGTAGGAATTGAGTGCATCTTCATCTTCCATGTCGGGTAACCCACTGTGTCTAACCACCTCTGCTCTAAACCTTTCTTCAAATTCAACAAACGGTTCTTTCAGTTTTTGAACACATTTGGTAGTCTCTCCCCAATTGGTGGTTGCATTGATCAAACCCTAGAGATAGGCATCCCGTTAGCGGGACACCAGCCGACAACATCCGGGGAAATTGGAGGGCGTGCAACTCAAATGAATATTAAACATTCATGAACATACAGGTATCTTATATCATTTAAAAGCTTAAATTCTTGTTAATTTAACTGCGTTGTCCGATTTCAAAATATTTTTCAACCAGCACAGGCTTCATAAAATCACAAATAGCGATTAAATAAATCACTTACTTTTGAAGATCTTCCTCTGTTTGCAATCCCAAGGGTCACAGCTACAACATGAATGGTCGTTTTGTTAGATAAAATAGTTCTTTATATCCCAAAAAGTCTGTTTAGTTGGCGCCATCGATTTCAGTAATCCACTCGTTCAACATGCAGACAAAGGAGTCCAAAAAGCTACCGCTAAACTTCGTCCAAACAAGTCAAACGACGTTTCTATTTCATCCGCAGGTACTCTAAAATGTAAATAAACTATCATATTTAATACGGGAAGTAGTATGTTCAATAGGAAAGCAAAATTAGTAAGGGCACGCCCTCTCCCTCACGCGCCAAAAGACTGATATTGTTCCGGTGATCTTCTCACCAAAACTCCAAATACTTGTTCATTTTTTCAAACAACAAGCCTGAAACCTTGAATAAAGACTGTTGACATCTAGTTGAGGCCATAGGAATTGCAATCTGGGAGACAGATTTACATAGGTTTCCATAATTAGAGCCTGGGACCTCAAACAACAAATTCTGGTTGGATTTTCTTCGGATCTTTGCCTGCCATATCAATTCTGTTATAGTCTCAGACATTATTGTAACAGTTTTAGAAACTTCAAAGTGTTTTCTATCCAATGCTACCAAGTACATGCATATCCTGGCTTCTGGGCCTGAGTAACAGTCAGTTTACTTTGGGCACATCAGTCAGGCGGAAATTCAGGAAACTAGACCCTATCTCTAATTAAGGAAAACATGTATGGCTCTCCATCCATCGGCCACATCTTGCTCTTCACCAACCACAGCTCTATAAACCTTTTCTTCAAGTATACCATGTTCACGGTTGTTCAAAACAAAGGCTAATAACTGGAACCCATCATTGTAGAGTTTTGTAGAGTTTCTTATAGCGCTTCAAATGGTCTCATGTTTTCATGCCCACGTCTCGTGGATGTTTCAACATTTTTGACCATTCATCCTACTGTTTTGGAGATGCTGATTTATGTGTGATTACTGTCACTGGAGGTTTGTCTTTACTTCCTTTTACAACCTGTGTTCTGGTTGGCCTAAGACATCATTCATCACCACTATCAGTATCTGTTGACTCAAAGCCAGGCAGTGCTGACCAGATGCTTGAAACCTGATCATCTTGCGCAACTCAGCCTGAAGGTAGATTGGGGGAGCAAAGGGTCCACAGGTGAGGGTCAAGTCTGCCACCCTTGCCTCCTGTAATTGTTGAATTTCACCTTTCAAGGTTTTTATCTGTTCACCAAGATCTTTCAAACTATCTTTATCTTCATTTTTTACCTTTATTTAACTAGGAAAGTCAGTTAGGAACAAATTCTCATTTTCAATGACAGCCTAGGAACAGTGGGTTAACTGCCTTGTTCAGGGGCAGAACGACATATTTGTACCTTGTCAGCTCAGGGATTTGATCTTGCAACCTTTCGGTTACTAATCCAACGCTCTAACCACTAGGCTACGCTGCCAGACACTGCAATGTCCTATCACGGTTATCAAGACAGAATTTCTCATCCCTCTTCCTTACTTCAGCTAATATCGTTAAAAACCGTCTTGTTTTTGTCAACGAGTTAGACGTTCTCTGTATTTTCCCCCAAGCTTTTTGTATATCAGACAGATTTCATATTCCATCTTTGTCAACAATGATGGAATATTTATTTATCTCTTGCCTACACTTCTCTACTTTGAAATGATTCTTTATATCACTAGACAGGGAATTTAAAATCTCTTTCATGCTCCCATCCGGAGGAGCTGTTACGCCCTTCTCCAGAATGGTTTTCTCACTTAACAATGGCATTACATTAACATAAAAAGTTGTATAATATATATCTATATGTTTATATATTTATTTAACCCCAAAAGACAACCTCTTGAGGACTCAAACCTCCTATCTATAGATCACACATTGTTTCTGTAGGGCCTGGTTACCCATAAAACTTGTGTTCACTTCAAAAGCTTGTTGAAAGCTTACATTACCCACACGTGTAAAAATTGCTACTTATCTAGCAACTCACTTCTATGCAACAAGAAGGTTTCACAAAAATGACTCTAACCTTTTAATAGAGGACTTGAACCCCTATAATAGAGATTTAACAAACAGAACAAAGGACTTGAACCTTATAACAGAACAAAGGACTTGAACCTTATACATCACAGATATGTATCACTCATTGCACACACTCATTTTAACCTGATTTGCTTCTTTTAAAATGATATTGGTCTAGACTCACTCAGCATTTATGCCATCAATCAGGAGATTAAGAGTTGACTCCCAAAGTGGGTTGCGCTCAGCCTTCTCTCTTTCTTCTGGATCAACACACAGTTGATGAGTTTTCTTGTTGTTGTTCACGACCAATTCATCCGGGTCACGGCACCAAGTGTTAGCAGTTGATGTCACTCTACAATAACACAGACCCCAAAGCAAATCAGGGGGAGGAAAATAGGTTTATTCAAAGGGGACAAATCATGCTTGGAAGTAGATGGTAGATGGTCATTTCTTCCCTGTCCTCAGTGATTCTCTCCTGTGATTCTCTCCTGTGATTCTCTCCTGTGATTCTCTCCTGTGATTCTCTCCTGTGATTCTCTCCTGTGATTCTCTCCAGTGATTCTCTCCACAGAACAAAGGGACAGGATGTAGTTTTATAACCCAGCCCTAGCCTGTGGTTGACCAATTAGAATTCCTTGCAATAAAACTGGGCCAATGGCAAAATAACAAGTATCCTATTCTAGGTTCAATGTATAAACAATTTGGACCAATGAGAACTTGCCATGTAGCTATGAGTCCTGGACTGAAATTCCTCCCATGTCTCTGACCCATTGATCAATAATTATTACAGAAAAAACACTATTTCCATTGATTCTTAGTACTCTATTGACCCCTCGTCCTCTGCGTTGTGTATTTATCTTCAAAATATTCTTACAGTGCCTTCAGAAAGTATTCACACCTCTTGACTTTTTCCACATTTTGTTGTGTTACAGCCTGAATTTAAAATGGATTAAATTGAGATTTTGTGTCACTGGCCTACACAAAATACCCCATAATGTCAAAGTGGAATTATGTATTTTTTTTTATTTTTTATTTTTTACAAATTAATAAAAAATGAAAAGCTTGAGTCAATAAGTATTCAATACCTTTATTATGGCAAACCTAAATAAGTTCAGGAGTAATTTTGTTTCTTATTAACAAGTCACATAATACATTGGATAGAATAAAACTGTGCACAATAATAGTGTTTAAAAAGTCATCTACTGGTAGAAGGGTAAGAAAAAACAGACATTGATTATCCCTTTGCGCATGGTGAAGTTATACATTACACTTTGGATGGTGTAACAATACACCCAGTCACTACAAAGATACAGGTGTCCTTCCTTACTCAGTTGCCGGAGAGCATGGAAACCACTCAGGAATTTCACCAAGAGGCCAATGGTGACTTTAAAACAGTTACATGGTTTAATGGCATTGATAAGAGAAAACTGATGGCTCAACAACATTGTAGTTACTCCACAATACTAACCTAAATGACAGAGTGAAAAGATGAAAGCCTGTACAGAACAAAAATATTTCAAAACATGCATCCTGTTTGCAACAAGGCACTACATTAATACTGTAAAAAATGTGGCAATGAAATTAACTTTATGTCCTAAATACAAAGTGTTATGTTTAGGGAAAATCCAATAGAACCCTGAGTACCACTCTCCATATTTTCAAGCTGCATAATGTTATGGGTATGCTTGTTAACATTAAGGACTAGGGAGTTTTTCAGGATAAAAAATTAACTGAATAAAGCTAAGCACAGGTAAAACCTTAGAGGAAAACCTGGTTCAGTCTGCTTTCCACCAGACACTGGGAGAGGATTTCACCTTTCAGCAGGACATAACCTAAACACAAGGCCAAATCTACGCTGGAGTTGCTTACAAAGAAACCAGTGAATTTTCCTGAGTGACCGAGTTACAGTTTTGACTTAAATCTGCTTGAAAATCTGAGGCAAGGCCTGAAAATGGTTGTCTAACAATGATCAACAACCAATTTGACCGAGCTTGAAGAATTTTGAGAAGAATAATGGGCAGATTTTGTACAATGCAGGTGTGGAAAGCTCTTAGAGACTTACCCAGAAAGACTCTCAGCTGTAATCGCTGCTAGCTACCAGGTCTCAGAACATACCTACCAGCTGGGCAGTAAGTCAATTAAATCTTGCTATATGCATTTGTTTGTGTAATAACTGGGTATTTGTGATAGGTTCTTCGATGTTTCATAGTTCTCTCACTACATACTACACAACAAGACCCATACATTCCAATGAGTTCCACATTCAGCAACGTTGACAACTTGTAAGAGAGGATACAGTTGAAGTCAAGACCTAGGCCGGGATTCAATCCGACAACATGTTGTCGACAATGCAGCTTTTAAAGGCAATGTTCCCGCATTTGCAGGGAGGTCTCATTCACGCTGCATATGTCGGCTCAATCGGAAATTGCCTTTTAAAACCGCATTGTCAACAACCTGCAGACGGTTGCTACAATGTTACATTGTTGTACTGTACAATATACATTGTCCCAAATGTTTGTGTGAAAGTAATCTCTTCCCAATAACCATAACTGAGATTAAACAAACATTTGGATATTGTCAAATTTAAACAAAGTACTGACACAAATAAACACCCCAAACTTTCACAGCACAGTTTAGCCTACACATGACCTTCAGGGACAAAGCACTCATCTGGAGAGGTGTACACTGCAAGGGCATGATTTTATGCCATTTTAAATGTGCCCCACTAATAAAGGTCCCTTTAGAAACACTGACCAACTTTTTCTTTCCTACCCTGTCACACTATTGTTTAAAGGCAGTCAAAAACGAGATATTTCTGTGTTTTATATATATTTCCACAATTGTGAAAATTATGATAATACCATTTTAGTGTAAGAGCTGTTTGGAAAGACCACCTGAAATTGCAGCCTGTTTTGGTGGGATGGAGTTTTGGCCCACCCTGGTGACATCACCAGGCAATGAATTAGTTAATACACCAATAAGAAAGAGAGATCCAAATCTCTCAGCCAATAACAGCTAATTAGTTTCAATTTCCCCCTCCCCACTCAGACCACTCCCAAGACAGTCCTAGCAAAATTCTTGCTTGAAAAATTGCTCTTTGCTAAGAAGCTATTTTTGTTTCTTGTTGACTAGTTTTTTTTTACAGTAATGTACTTAATTGTTACTCAGAAATTATTTGATTTTGAGATAAAACGGCTGCAGGGTTTCCCGAACTCTGTCCTAGGGCCCTCCTGGGTACATATTTCAAATAGCCAACTCATCACCAAACTTTGATTATTTTAATTAGCTGTGTAGCGCGAGGGCAAAAACCAAAACGTGTACCCGGGGGGCCGGACCGAGTTTGGGAAACCCTGCTCTATAGGGTTGACCTATAACTATAGGGTTGAACTGCAGCTTTAACATTGCCCTATAGAGAGCGGTAGACATTTCGATAAAACTCTCTTGGCTGCACACTGCACGCACCCATACTTTAAAGGGGAGGGGCCTATGTAGTATTGCTGTCTGTTACATTTCCCAGTCGTGGCAGTGGAACGTGCTAATATTTCCAGAGTGGAAAGCTCGAGTATTAAGCGCTCATTTACTCCGTTTCTGAAATGGTCTGCTCAACGCAGCATGTTTACAGATGGCTGGTTAACATTTGACGTCTGATAAGTTCTAAACTGCGCTGTGCGTTAAATTCCTAACGGTGAGCTATCGTACGACTACCGCCGGTAGCCAGGGACTCTGGTTGGATTTGACACTTGTATCCGTCCGACTGTCACGGAGAAGGCACCTATTCGTCTGCGGCAAGGTGAGTGCTGCTGTCCTCATGTCAACACGAGCTGTAAAGCCCATACGAATGGTGTCCGTTCATTACTATTACTCCATTTCTTAGCAGCAAGGTCAGTCTGTGCAGTCAGACATAATCTGGAATGCGAGGCAACACTTTGCTAACACAGTTTGGCCTCGTTTTGTAGCCATGTGAATTGAGCTCTTAATCACTTGGTAGCAATGCAACTTGCGTAGCCACTGTAACATTGTGAAACTGTTTTGTTACAGGGGGCGTGTGATCTTGCCATAGCCGTAATGAGAGTTTTAGAAGCCTAGTTATTTTTGATGCAGTACTTTTCATATTAATGTCTTCCCAGTGAAATGTGTTTCTGGTTTGCGCGGTCAAAGTAAACATTCCTTTGGAATGACATCCGTAGTTTTGGTATTTTATTAGGATCCCCATTAGTTGTTGCAAAAGCAGCAGCTACTCTTCCTGGGGTCCACATGAAACATTACATATTACAGAACATTAATAGACAAGAACAGCTCAAGGATAGAACTACATTAAAAAAAAGTTTTGCACGTTCACAACAGCCATTGGGGTTGTTATGAACGTGGAAAGCCCAGGTACTCATATAAGAACAATGTTAGCCCCCCCAAAAAATAACATTTATATTATTTACGTGTCTATTATTAGCGTAACTCGAAGCCTATAATAGCTTACAAAAAGGCCTATGTGGAATTATAGGCATATAGCCTAAATCTCTCTAGCCTACATTTCTAAGTTAATTTAGCCACGTTGATTGTCATATGGTTCCTTTCAGTGAAGGCTCCTCAGTGGAGTGGGAGGACTATCCTCAGTGAATTTCATAAATATTGGAACATTTAAAAAGAGGGATGTTATGTTAGCTTGCTGGCAATGTCTATCCAACACTAGAACTCTTCCAAGTCAAGGTAAGCTTTTGGTTTTATACGTTTTTTGCCACCGGTGGCCTGCCCTAAGTGTACACTATACTGCATGATTGTAACGGGTTTACTAGCGTTAGTGTCAGTAGATATGTTGACTATGAGGTGACCACGATGTAGTCTGTGCCTAGCGGTTAGCAGTCATGATAGTTTGGCTTGGAAAGGTTTTTTCGCCTGGTCACAGAGAGCTGATGTGTTTTGCACTGAAGTCCACAAGTGAAGGGAAAAGGTGAGAGGAGGACAGCATGTAGATAGTTGCCAGAAGGAATTATATGTATATACAAGGAGCAAAGTGATCATGCTGTTTTTACATGGCTGCTATGAAAGTGAACTGTGTTTGACTAACATTGTAAACTTTAATTCATGGACTAGGTTGTAGCAACCCCATGACGGGTACAGGGAAAATTCGAATATCACGCAGTAGCCTAAACCTATCAATGTTACAATGAGCTGGGTGAATGGAAAAGGAATGACAGTCATCCAATTTGCTGTAATAGAAGTAAGGCCATGCTCATTTGAAAAATACATCCTCCTCCCACATCTTAAAAACTTCTTATGGCTGCAAGCCCGAAGCCGGGCACAATATGACAACAGCCACTTCAAGTGCAGGGCGCGAAATTCAAAATATATTTTTTAGAAATATTTAACTTTCACACATTAACAAGTCCAATACAGCATTTGAAAGATAAACATCTTGTGAATCCAGCCAACATGTCCGATTTTTAAAATGTTTTACAGCGAAAACACCACGTATATTTATGTTAGCTCACCACCAAATACAAATAAGGACAGATATTTTTCACAGCACAGGTAGCATGCACAAAGCCAACCTAACTAACCAAGAACCAACCAAACTAACCAAGAAACAACTTCATCAGATGACAGTCTTATAACATGTTATTCAATAAATCTATGTTTTGTTTGAAAAATGTGCATATTTGAGCTATAAATCAGTTTTACATTGCAGCTACCATCACAGCTACCGTCAGAAATGGCACCGAAGCAGCCAGAGTAATTACAGACACCAACGTCAAATACCTAAATACTCATCATAAAACATTTCTGAAAAATACATGGTGTACAGCAAATGAAAGACAGGCATCTTGTGATTCCAGCCAATATTTCCGATTTCTTAAGTGTTTTACAGCGAAAACACAATATAGCATTATATTAGCTTACCACAATAGCCAGAAACACAAGCCATTCCCCAGCAGCAAAAGTTAGCGATCGTAACAAACCAGCAAAATATATATAATTTTTGACTAACCTTGATAAGCTTCATCAGATGACAGTCCTATAACATCAGGTTATACATACACTTATGTTTTGTTCGAAAATGTGCATATTTAGAGCTGAAATCAGTGGTTATACATTGTGCTAACGTAGCATCTTTTTCCCACAACGTCCGGATATTTTTCTGACACTTTTTCTGACACACATATTCTGACCAAATAACTATTCATAAACATAACTAAAAAATACATGTTGTATAGGAAATGATAGATACACTAGTTCTTAATGCAATCGCCGTGTTAGAATTCTAAAAATAACTTCATTACGATATGCAGTTTACGTTATGGCGAGAGCGTGCCCAAAACCTGGCCGCAACCTACTAGTACAACATGTTCGACAGATATATGAAATAACATCATAAAATGGGTCCTACTTTTGATGATCTTTCATCAGAATGTTGTACAAGGGGGTCCTTTGTCGGGAACAATCGTTGTTTGGATTTAGAATGTCCTCTTCTCCAGTCAATTAGCACGGAAAGCTAGCAAAGTGGCGCTAAGCTCTCCTTCGTGAACAAAGGCACACAACGCAACACGCCTAACGTCCCGAAAAAATTTCAATAATCTAATAAAACTATATTGAAAAAACATACTTTACGATGATATTGTCACATGTATCAAATAAAATCAAAGCCGGAGATATTAGTCGTCCATAACGACAGCTTATCAGAAGGCAAATCCAGGTCCCTTCACGCGCTCTCCAGAAAACAGGAAACTGGTGACACGTCATGCCGAGAGCTATTATTCGACCCCAGATCAAGTTACACACTCCATTTCTTCTCTCACTGCTTGTCGACATCTAGTGGAAGACGTATGAAGTGCATGTATTCTAATAAATATCAAGGACATTAATAGGCAGGCCCTAGAACAGTGCATCGATTTCAGATTTTCCACTTCCTGTCAGGAAGTTTGCTGCAAAAGGAGTTCTGTTTTACTCACAGATATAATTCAAACGGTTTTAGAAACTAGAGTGTTTTCTATCCAATAGTAATAATAATATGCATATTGTACGAGCAAGAATTGAGTACGAGGCCGTTTGAAATGGGCACCTTTTATCCGGCTACTCAATACTGCCCCTGCAGCCCAAACAGGTTAAATGGCACCGACCGCCACTGGTTCCTTTAAATATTTGCTAGTTCCCCAAACACTGAATAGCCAGCCCACAGTTATTGTTCTGCAAAAACACTGTTCAAAGGTAAATTACACTGCCAATAAGTAAGGCTATATTTCACCTTGTAGGGTTATAGTTTGTACAGCTTATAAAACATCTAAGAAATTACTGTCCATTGGAACTTTTCCAAGTAGCCTATATAGGTCTACTATCACAAAAAATACATTTCTGATCAAATGTTATCCTACTCTTTATAGTAGAAAGAAAATAAACAATTTTCTCTTTGAATTGAAAGAATATGACTTTGAATGAGTATCCTATTATTTAAATGAATGAGTTTTTTTGTTTTTGTTGTGCTAACCAGTGGGAAATGAAAGAGTTCAGTTGTTGTCCCAATAGTCTGCATTCATTGCACCAGTTATGTCAGAAGCTACAAGGCAGCAGGTTAACCCTGTCTGCTCAGGTCAACACTGCACCACCAATGCATAACTTTAGCCCAATATGTCGCGCATGGCAGTTCATCAACTGAGAAATAAAAAAATAATATTTACACAACAGTGTGAGATTGAGGCCCACAATTCGGAATGCCCCCCCCACCCCTCAAACATCCTATATGTTCCTGCATGAATGCCCCACCCCTCGAGCATGCCATCTTCATGCTTGTGTGACAGTTTTGATATTTCGGGTTTCCCCTGATTGTCTATGCGGTTAAAATGTGTGTCAAAAGGGAAATAATAGTATTATCAGAGTTCTTCGGGAAGGACAACACTGTCCTAGCTAGCTACCTATCCCGCCTGCTGGGTACTGGAGTCCTAGCTAGCTAGCTAACATAGTGTCCTTTGCTCTCCCCTGCCGGACACCTGCTCTCGCTGTCGTTAACATAATTGCGGGAAAGCAGTGCCCAACAGGCAGGGGTAAAATACACTGTCTACCGGTATCCTAGCCAGCTAGCTACCTTTGTCGCCCCCCGCCTCATCTTCTTCTGTGGGGTTTATCGGCGGTTGGCATCCAACGTTATAGTGCATTACCACCACCTACTATACTGGAGTGCCCTGCCTCCCACCTGTATACTGGAGTCCCTTGCTTAAAAATGGACCAATAGAAGTATAAATTGCCCACATGCAGGAATACCCCAAATTGTAGGCCATAATTACACCCTTCTCAGTTTATATGCATGGTATAGCCGCTATAGACAGGGAACAAGGTGTAATAAACGGTAATGACTTCATATAGAATGTAGTGCCTATGTTATAAATAGTATTGGTATCAAATCTATTTTTAAATTACCTTTTTTTCTCATAGTCGTCCATTTGGGAGCGATTGACCGTTAAATCATCATATTAACCCGACCCTAAACAGGGACATTGACCTATTTCAAATTTGTTACCGTGGTGATCTTATAAATAAGCCTTTCTGGCTGTTTTAAAGGCAATGCCCCATTTTTAGACCTTGACTTCCAGACATGATTGCAAACACAAGCCTCTGACAAAGTTGTAGTATGCTAGGGGTTCCTGTAGACTTCTGGTAATTGCGTTAGCGCTAGTTAGCATTTCCTTGTGAAACTACCTCTTAATAACTTACTTCATACTGGACGCGGATACATAGAAATGGTATCCATACGTTCATCTGACTCTTGGTAATTATATACAGGGCTTCATTGCCAAAATCCAGAACTATCCCTTTAAGGCTGGATCAGTAATAACTCTCTGAGGACTGGCATTGTTTTGAGGGAAAGGCAAACGGGAAACCCCCACATCAGTGTTGTGATGGGACGGAGGACTTAACAAGCTCCACTCTGCTGGGTCTATCAGGGAGGGCCGTCAGGCGTTGCCCACGTGAGAAAGTGGCCTGTCTGCCCGGGGAAGACATTAAAAGACGCAGTCACCCGCTCCACCACTAGCAGTGCTATAGGAGCTGAGGGCCAATTCTCTAGCTTTCTTTCTCCTCTGAAGGATACACTTGATCGCTCCACTCCTCATGGATTTAAAATTGAATGGCTGGCGAAAGAAGCATGGTGAAAATAAATTCTCATCATGCTTACACAGATCCAATGCTGTCCTGCTTCTCATGTACAGGGTGAACACAGGGACAACTGATCCCAAATCTGTTTTGCATGGAGAGTAATTGGAGTGGAGGAAATCTCTTGATTGGGTAAACCCTGTTTTCCCCGCTCGGCTTGCCCAGCTTATATAGATTCAAGCCGGGTCATCAGAGTTAAAGAAGTTGTTCACTATTTTACAACTTGATGTTAGATGGTTCCTCACTCTGAAAGTAGTCTATGGGCCAGGGGAAACTGAAATCCATAGTTCGGTTCTCTTTAAACAGTCATTACAAACTTCAGCTAACTTTAGCCACCTCTAGCTAAAAATCAATGGAAGTGAGGTAAGCATGTTTAAATAAAATGTAATGTCCAAATCACCTGAAATCAACTCTATGTTTGGTTTGATGTTACTTAAAGCTGCAATATGTAACTTTTTGGGCATCTCGACCAAATTTCCCATTTGAGTTTTCTTATGCGAGTGATGTCAGAATTCGCTCACTGTCCCAAAATGTATTGTTATGCAACAGGACAGTTTTATTTATTTTATTTTTATTTAACGTGTCAATTCAGTTAAGAACAGATTCTTATTTACAATGACGGCCTACCCTTGTTCAGGGGCAGAAAGACAGATTTTTACCTTGTCAGCTCGTGGATTCGTTAACCTGGGCTGCCCTCAAATCAAGGCACTGCCTGCTAATTATCTATAGATTATGTATCAACTTGTCAATTTTATATGATTTTAGAACAACCGTTTGAAATTAGGTGCATTCCGCCTCACTAATTCACATAGAAGTAGCCTATTTCACTGTGGCGGACATTTTTACGTTTGAGGCATGTTATGCTAATGTAAGGCAAGGAATAGCTAGATGAGCCGGACAAACTTCTCTCTTCGATGAGAGCTCAAGCACTCCCCCAGTGTTTCCTCAGGCCAAGTTTGCAGACATTTGCACATCTCCAGTTAGGACAACCTGGCCGAACTTTCCACCCAGACGCATTTTCCGGCTAGCGCCTGCGTTGTCTTCATTGTTGTTTTCCTTACTAATATTTACTGTGTGCGTTCTTATTAAAGTGCCTTATTACCTTTATCGTAATACAGTTTATGTATATCGTGTTATGTCTTTTTCTATTGTAGCCCCCCTGTATTTATGTATGGAGCATAATGTATTCTGCTTGTATTCCTTTATAACCGTGGACACGCGAGGTACTGATTTTCATAATGGTGTTATGCTCAGTTGTGCTTATCTAGTTACATTTTTCTATTACTTCTGTAAAACATTGCTAATGGTGTCAAATAAGTATGTAGCTTGTGTCGTATCCTTTTGAAGCTGCCCTGGCCCTATCATGACCATTGCGTTGGCCTGTGTATTAATTTAGCTTCTTTAGCATAGCTCTGCCCGGCCCTCTTGTGGAGCGCTTCAGTCATGTTACTTCATTGCAACAGTGTATTATTACTATATCCTGATTTTATTCTAATGACTAATAAATTCTCTTTATTCTGTACTTTCAGAACCCACACACACACAGTATTGAATATAACGTGCCAACATCATAGTTGGAACTGGACATATTTCTTCCCTGAGATTGATGACTGCTTTTGCGTGCTAGCAACATACTGTTTGGAGAGGGATGAGGGAGAGGAGAGGCTAAATATGACTGCTTGTGTTGGCTCCGTCTACTCCGTTAGCGCTAGGACTAATGTAGCCTACGTTTCCCGATTTGGATGAGAATTGTGTTATGCTGTTGCTACTTCTGTGAATGTCTAAACATTGCATCCAAAAGTAAGCTGACTCTCATTGAGGACATCACTTTGTACATTTTGCACAACGCTTGTGGGGGGGGGGGGAGGGAAAGTGGCCAGCTCAAACGCTGACTGTTGCGTCGATTGTAACTAGACGTTCTAATCACTGCAGGCACCACAGTAGAATGATCACACTTGTGTGTTCGTACGCGTTAAAGTGGAAATGACAAACTTTTAGAAGCCTTTTATAACCTTCAACAAGCTACAAGTTTGCATTTTCTGTTGTGCAGGAAACATCCTAAAACTACAGGATGATCACATTTTAAGATGCGGTAGCTGTGCCTCTGTTCTCCACAGGGCTTGGTATAGCTGAGCCTGGCTGTCACTGTCCCAGAGTGCTCAGTGGTGTAAATGCATGGCTCTTCTCCTCTCCTCTCTTGTGGAGGATTAGTGGGGCCTGTCTGTCGCAGATGGCTGATTAGTATAGGCCTCCTCCTGGAGCTGTTCCCACAAACAGGCCCTTGGCTCTCTCTGCCTTGCTGCAGTCACTGTGATGTAACTCCAAGATGCACATATGCATCAGGCAGCACTCACACACAAATGATCTTTATCATGTTTGGGTCTTTTTGATTGTTGATTTCTATTTTCTGGTTATGTTTTCTGAAGCCGAGCTGAACAAACAAGACATAATCATTCAAATGAGCTCTCTGCAGCGTGTAGCCTAGTAGATGGATGATTTGGTGGATGTTGATGTGATTAATGGTAAAAGGATATTCCCAATCAGCAGATGCAGGACCAACAGTACTGTGTCCCTGGACACCGATAATGAAGGGGCAAACCTCCACTAATGTCGCCGTGTAATGGCTTCACTTCCTGTTTAGGGTGGGGTGAACACCTGATTGGTCAGCGGCAGGGCTGTACATTTCTCAAAGCTTTAAATTGATGCATAGCAGTAAAATGTGCACAAGAGCCAAGCAAACCAGGCAGCCACTCTTGACTCCATTCCAAGGAATAAGGTGAGTCGTTTTTTTTTTTTTTTTTTTTCATGGCGCCTCTGCAGATGAGAAATTGTTATTCTGAAGCTGTAGCTTATTGTTTTGTTTAAATGTGTATGGATTTTTTGAAGTTTCTGCACACAAGGGCGTTGGCTATGCATTGAGTTTGGCCAAAATTGTGGGTGTTTTTAAAATCGTTTACCTCATATTTACTACCCAAAGACGAGGAGGGTTAACTGTTTTGATGTGTGTGTGTGTGTTCAAGCTCATTTGTGTGTGGAAATATGTTTACCACAGAATGACAGCAGTAAGCAACATTCCATCCTGAATTATGTTTTGTTTAAGAGCCTGTTCTGGCAATGTACAAGATGTTGGACCCTGGGAAACGACAGCATGCTCCCTCACACATGACATGTACAGTACCAGTCAAAAGGTTGGACACACCTACTCATTCAATGTTTTTTCTTTATTTAACTTTTTTCTACGTTGTAGAATAATAGTGAAAACATCATGATTCCATGTGTTATTTCATAGTTTTGAAGTAACCAAAAAAGTGTTAAACCAAAGGAAAATCAATTTTATATTTGAGAATTCAAAGTAGCCACCCTTTGTCTTGATGACAGCTTTGCACACTTGTGGCATTCTCTCGACCAGCTTAACTTGAAAAGGTTTTACAACAGTCATGAAGGAGTTCCCACGTATGCTGAGCACTTGTTGGCTGCTTTTCCTTCACTCTGCATTCCAACTCATCCCAAACCATCTCAATTGGGTTGAGGTCGGGTGATTGTGGAGGGCAGGTCATCTGATGCAGCACTCCATCACTGTCCTTCTTTCTCAAATAGCCCTTGCACAGCTTGGAGGTGTGTTGGGTCATCTTCCTGAGCGGTATGATGGCTGCGTGGTCCCATGGAGTTTATACTTGCGTACTATTGTTTGTACAGATGAACGTGGTACCTTCAGGTGTTTGGAAATTTCTCCCAAGGATGAACCAGACATGTGGAGGTCTACAATTTTTTTTCTGAGGTCTTGGCTGATTTCTTTAGATTTTCCCATGATGTCAAGCAAAGAGGCACTGAGTTTGAAGGTAGGCCTTGAAATACATCTACAGGTACACCTCCAATTGACTCAAATTATGTAAATTAGCTTATCAGAAGCTTCTAAAGCCATTACATCATTTTTGGGAATTTTCCAAGATGTTTAAAGGCACAGTCAACTTAGTGTATGTAAACTTCTGACCCACTGGAATTGTGATACAGTGAAATAATCTGTCTGTAAACAATTGTTGGAAAAATTACTTGTCATGCACAAAGTAGATGTCCTAACCGACTTGCCAAAACTATAGTTTGTTAATTAACAAGACATTTGTGGAGTGGTTGAAAAATGAGTTTTAATGACTCCAACATAAGTGTATGTAAACGTTTGACTACATACATACATACATACATACATACATACATACATACCGTACCAGTCAAAAGTCTGGACACACCAAGTTATTCAATGGTTTCGTTATTTTACTTTTTTCTACATTGTAGAATAATAGTGATGACATCAAAACTATGGAATAACACATGGAATCATGTAGTAACCAAAAAACTATTAAACAAATCAAAATATGTTTGAGATTCTTCAAAGTAGCCACCCTTTGCCTTGACAGCTTTGCACACTCTTGGCATTCTGTCAAACAGCCTCAAGAGGTAGTCAGCTGGAATGCATTTCAATTAACTTCTCTAGGGTATGTGGGACGGTAGCGTCCCACCTCGTCAACAGCCAGTGAAACTGCAGGGCGCCAAATTCAAAACAGAAATCCCATAATTTAAATTCCTCAAACATACAAGTATTTTACACCATTTTAAAGATACACTTGTTGTAAATCCAGCCAAAGTGTCCGATTTCAAAAAGGTTTTACGACGAAAGCACACCAAACGATTATGTTAGGTATGAGCCAAGTCACAAAAAAAGACCTCTCTTTGGCTGGAAAAATGGCTGAGTAACAAAAAGCAGAAATAGAGATAAAATTAATCACTAACCTTTGATGATCTTCATCAGATGACACTCATAGGACTTCATGTTACACAATACATGTATGTTTTGTTCGGTAAAGTTCATATTTATATCCAAAAATCTGAGTTTAGGCGGGACGCTACTGTCTCACTTGGCAAAAATCCAGAGAAAATGCAGAGCGCCAAATTCAAATGAATTACTATGAAAATTACTATAAAAATCTAACTTTCATTAAATCACACATGAAAGATAACAAATTAAAGCTACACTGGTTGTGAATCCAGCCAACATGTCAGAATTCAAATAGGCTTTTCGGCGAAAGCAAACGATGCTATTATCTGAGGATAGCACAATAGTAAACAAAGGCAGAGAAGCATATTTCAACCCTGCAGGCGCGACACAAAACGCAGAAATAAAAATATAATTCATGCCTTACCTTTGACAAGCTTCTGTTGTTGGCACTCCAATATGTCCCATAAACATCACAAATGATCCTTTTTTGTTCGATTATTTCCGTCGATATATATCCAAAATGTCCATTTATTTGGCGCGTTTGATCCAGAAAAACACCGGTTCCAACTTGCTCAAACGTGACCACAAAATATCTCAAAGGTTAACTGTAAACGCTGCCAAAAGAATTCAAACTACTTTTGTAATACAACTTTAGGTATTTTTTAACGTTAATAATCGATCAAATTTAAGACGGGATGATCTGTGTTCAATACAGGATTAAAACCAACTATAGCTAGCTTTCTGGTCACGCGCTTCTATCTAACAGGACACTTCAAGTGACTCTCATTCAAGATGGCTGTACTTCTTCATTACACAAAGGAATAACCTCAACCAATTTCTCAAGACTGTTTACATCCAGTGGAAGCAGTATGAACTGCAAGCAGGTCCCTTAGAAATCTTGTTTCCCAATGAAATCTCATTGAAAAGAGTGACCTCAAAAAAAAAAAAAAAAAAATCTGAATGGTTTGTCCTCGGGGTTTCGCCTGCTAAATAAGTTATGTTATACTCACAGACATGATTCAAACAGTTTTAGAAACATCAGAGGGTTTTCTATCCAAATCTACTAATAATATGCATATCTTATCTTCTGGGGATGAGTAGCTGGCAGTTGAATTTGGGCATGCTTTTCATCCAAAATTCCGAATGCTGCACCCTACCCTAGAAAAGTTAACAGGTGTGCCTTGTTAAAAGTTAATTTGTGGAATTTCTTTCCTTAATGGGTTTGAGCCAAGTGTTGTGACAAGGTATACAGAAGATAGCCCTATTTTGTAAAATACAAAGTCCATATTATGGCAAGAACGGCTCAAATAAGCGAAGAGAAATGACAGTCCATCTACTTTAAGACATGAAGTTCAGTGAATTCAGTCAGTAATGATGGACTGTTGTTTCTCTTTGCTTATTTGAGCTGTTCTTGCCATAATATGAACTTGGTCATATATTTTCACTTTGTCATTATGTGATCTTGTGTGTAGATGGGTGAGGGGGGGCGGGGAAATCTATTTAATCCATTTTGAATCCAGGCTCTAACACAACAAAATGTGGAATAAGTCAAGGGGTTTGAATACTTTCTGAAGGTCCTCTGTAATAGCCTACTGATCATAACATCAATGCAAATGGGTCTAATTTGTGATCACGGATGTTTTTAAAAGTAGTATTTTTAGGCACCTTCTGTGATCACGATTATTTATTTTTTTGCTGTCAGGACGCATCTCTTAACCTCTTTGGGCTAGGGGGCAGTATTTTGACGTCTGGATGAAAAGCATGCCCAAAGTAAACAGCCTGTTACTCAGGCCCAGAATCTAGGCTATGCATATAATTAGATTTGTAGATTTGTATAGAAAACACTCTAAAGTTTCTTAAACTGTTAAAATAATGTCTGTGAGTATAACAGAACTGATATGGCAGGTGAAAATCTGAGGACAAACCATCCCCCCCCAAAAGAAATTCAGCCTACCACTGTTTCCAATGGTTGTCATTTTTAATATGAGGCGAAACCTCACAGATTGCAGTTCCTAGGGCTTCCACTGGATGTCAACAGTCTTTAGAATGAGTTTCAGGCTTGTTTTTGGAAAAATTAGCTAGAATTTGTAGTTTTTCTAAGTGGCTCCCATTTTGGCTGTAGTGTTTTCATGCGCGTGGATGAGAGCGCGTTCTTTGTTGTTTATCTCCGGTAAAGACAATAACGATTCTCCTTCTTACATTTGATCGTTTATTTACGTATTAGGGTACCTGAGGTTTGATTTATAAACGTTGTATGACTTGTTTGGAGAAGTTTATTGGTAACGTTTGGGATTAATTTTGTATGCATTTTGAAGGAGGGAAACCGGTGGATTATTGAATGAAGCGCGCCAGCTAAACCGAGTTTTTGGGGATATAAAGAACGACTTTATCGAACAAAAGGACAATTTGTGATGTAGCTGGGACCTTTTGGCGTACCAACAGAAGATCTTCAAAGGTAAGGCATTTATATTATCGCCATTTCTGACTTTCGTGGCGCACCTGCCTGGTTGAACTGGCACCCCAATGGTGGAACAAACTCCCTCACGACGCCAGGTCAGCGGAGTCAATCACCACCTTCCGGAGACACCTGAAACCCCACCTCTTTAAGGAATACCTAGGATAGGATAAAGTAATCCTTCTAACCCCCCCCCCCCCCCCCCCTTAAAAGATTTAGATGCACTATTGTAAAGTGGTTGTTCCACTGGATATCATAAGGTGAATGCACCAATTTGTAAGTCGCTCTGGATAAGAGTGTCTGCAAAATGACTTAAATGTAATGTAATGTTGAAAAATGTTTTTAATGCTTTTGTGTGCGGGGCGCTGTCCTCAGATAATCGTATGGTGGGGTTTCGACGTAAAGCCTTTTTGAATTCCAACACAGCGGCTGGATTAACAAGAAGTTAAGCTTTATTTTGATGTATGACACTTGTATTTTCATGAAAGTTAAATATGACTTTCTGTAATTTGTATTTCACCGGATGTTGTCGAGTTGGGTCGCTAGCGGAACACCTGCGCCAGAACTCAGCTGCCAAGACGAAATTCAAAATAACTCAGTTGGCTAGTTCAGCTATCTGTCAAGAAATGGACAGGTTGTTACTTGATCCTACTGCTACAATTGGTAGAGTGAGGCTGTAACTCAACTTCCTTTCATATCTCTCTCCATTGCGCATATCACTTGTTGCTGTTTACTGCTACTAAGAGAACTACATTAGCTCAATGGTGATGATATTTGCTATCAAGCCATAAATGTGCATAACATCTAACAGAACGTGCATCATTTAAATATATTTTTTCCTACCTTCGCTCTCCTTGTTAGATATTGCACATTCCTGGCTTGTTGAAAACGAACACTTCAATAAAACGACGTCAATAGTAATTGTTGATACATACCTTAGTCTTATTGGGCAGCAACATGACAACTGTTGGAACCATGTCCCCCTCCTGCAACCTGTGAATGGTGTACACCTGGCTGAACAAAGGAGGGGTTGTCTTGAATGTTCATCTACAAACCGGTCCTTTTGAGTCGCACAGGTACTCCACGTTGCGTGTAGTTGAGAAGATCAGAATTATGTCTCGCCCGAGTTCAGAGAGGGATGTAGGTGCAGGGAGTGCCGTGTTCTTTTGTCGATGCTTCTGCAACATCTTCCTGTTCTTCAGAGAGGGCCTTTCTCCCCAAATAGACGCAGGAAGCCATGTGTACCACTGTCCACAACTTGGTTGGTTTCTTCCTGGGTCTCCAGGCTTCTCTCTTTCAGGTCATTCATCACCTTTCAGATCAGAATCAGAGCGTTGTCCGGGGTGTGGTTGTGTTCTCCAGTGAGGGTTCTGCGACCTCATCATTCGAAAGCATATCTGGTGCGCTTCCAGAAGGATTTATTTGTGAACTGTCGGTGTAGCCTTCATGCGCCAGAATATTTTTTTCCATGCGCAGAGAGCAGCGTACATTTGCATTCATTCTGTTAAATTTCTTAAAATAGCTTACAGTATACTCCTTCTTGTGCAATGTATAGCATACTTTACTGTTTGTCTGCCTGTCTTGGTGAGAATCTTAAGTTAATCAAATACTAAAATAGTATTTTTTTTAGTTTGTGTGCTTATTATTATTATTTTACCTTTCAAGTATGACAGAACTAGAACAGTCTCCCGGTCATCATGGGAAAGTAAAATGTTAATACTTTCGAATAACATTTGACTTATCATATGAAATCAAACACTGTTCGATCCTTGTATTAATGGCAGTGTTTGCCTATCAATATAATAAGCATTTATCTGTGAAATTAGACATTGAACTTGAACCGTTTCAACAATCCTCAATGGCTTCAACTGAGTGTCCTCTCCAGCCAGGGTTGGGCATCACTTTGAAACATTCCAATGTTATAGTCTTGTGAATCTCTTATGCACATTTCTTATTGAAAGTGGGGACAAATGGGAGAGATGGAGTTATACTGATAATTAAAAAAAATATATATATATTCTCATTCATTTTATACAGACACGAGGTAAGTATACTTACACGAGGTAAGTATATAATAGTTTTAAAAGATGCCCTTGCCTTAAAGTTGCTCCTCGGATAGAAACAAATGTTATTCTGTTCTTTTGAAATAGCCAGAATATTCCACATCATAATGAGACTAAATAAAACGACACAGGCAGAGTTGCAAAGAAAAAGCCAAATCTCAGACTGGCAAATAAAAAGAAAAGATTAAGACGGGCAAAAGAACAGACACCGGACAGTTCGCCTCTTCACTGTTGACGTTGAGACTGGTGTTTTATGGGTACTATTTAATGAAGCTGCCAGTTGAGGACTTGAGGCGTCTGTTTCTCAAACTAGACACACTAATGTACTTGTCCTCTTGCTCAGTTGTGCACTGGGGCCTCTTTCTATTCTGGTTCGAGCCAGTTTGTGCTGTTCTGAGAAGGGAGTAGTACACAGCGTTGTACAAAATCTTCAGTTTCTTGGCAATTTCTGGCATGGAATAGCCTTAATTTCTCAGAACAAGAATAGACTGAGTTTCAGAAGAAAGTTCTTTGTTTCTGGACATTTTGAGCCTGTAATCGAACCCACAAATGCTGATGCTCCAGATACTCAACTAGTCTATAGAAGGACAGTTTTATTGCTTCTTTAATCAGGGCAACAGTTTTCAGCTGTGCTAACATCATTGCAAAAGGGTTTTCTAATGACGAATTAGACTTTTAAAATGATAAACTTGGATCAGCTAACACAACGTGCTATTGGAACACATGAGTGATGGTTGATGATAATGGGCCTCTATACACCTATGTAGATATTCCATAAAAAATCTGCCGTTTCCAGCTACAATAGTCATTTACAACATTAACAATGTCTACAGTGTATTTCTGATCAATTTGATGTTATTTTAATGGACAAAAAATGTGCTTTTCTTTTAAACAATGACATTTCTAAGTGACCCCAAACTTTTGAACGGTGGTGTACATGTCGGCTGTTTTGCTCTAGGATGCCCACAATACTGAGCAAACATAATAAACGCAACATGCACAATTTCAATGATTTTACTGTTAGTTCATATAAGGAAATCAGTCATTTTAAAATAAAATGGCCTTAATCTATGGCCCACCCACTGGGGAGCCAGGCCCACCCACTGGGTAGCCAGGCCCAGCCAATCAAAATTAGTTTTTCCCCACAAAGGGATTGTATTACATACAGAAATACACCTCCGTTTCATTAGCTGTCTGGGTGGCTAGTCTCAGATTGCTCAGGTGAAGAATCCAGATGTGGAGGTCCTGGGCTGGTGTGGTTGTGAGACCGGTTGGACGTACTGTCAAATTCTCTAAAATGACAATGGAGGCGGCTTATGGTAGAGATATTAACATTAAATTATCTGGCAACAGCTCTGGTGGACATTCCTGCAGTCCACATGTTTACTTGAGACATTTGTGGCATTTTGTTGTGACACAACTGCACATTTTAGAGTGCTTTTATTGTACCCAGCACAAGGTGCACCTGTTTAATGCTGTTTAATCTGTCAGGGGGTGGATTAGCTTGGCAAAGGAGAAATGCTCACTAACAGGGATGTAAACAAATTTGTGCCCAAAATTTGAGAGAAATATGCTTTTGTGATGATAGAAAATGTCTGGGCTCTTTATTTCAGCTCATGCAGCATTTTGTTTTTGTTTAGTGTATATACAGTGCATTCGGAAAGTATTCATTCCCTTTCCCTTTGTCCACATTACGTTACGTTTCTGCTTTATTCTAAAATGGATTTAAATACATATTTTTCCTCATCAATCTCTATACACAATACCCCATAATGGCAAGTGAATACGGGTTTTTAGAAATTTGTGCACATTTTTAAATAAAAATATATATGAAATATCACATTTGCATAAGTATTCAGACCCTTTACTTAGTACTTTGTTGACGCACCTCAAGGCTACTGCAATGACTCGTGGCACAACAGCTGCTTCATGAAAACTCATAATGTAAGCATTAGCTGGTAGCAGTAGCTTACTATCTAGATTTTGTTGAAAGAGTCAATGTGTGTGTGTGTGTGTAGGCAGCTGTTTGTTAGCAACATCATTTCAGTGACTGGCTCAGCTGGCACGGTAATGGACAAGTTTATGCTAGCTTTCATGCCTATAGTCAAACTTCAGAAATACTGTTTATTGAAGCACAGTAATCCTTAGCTAGGTGTAAAATGGGGAAAATAAGACTTCCTCACCAGCAAAACATGATTGACAGCCTGTGTATTGTTTTAGCTTAGATTAATTTTGACTGTTTTAAGGGAGCATACGAAGTCACCTAGGTAAACATTTCAAATGTTAGACTGCGCATTTGTAGCCGAACCAGGGATACTTTAAGGAATATGTGGCCGGACTTCTTCTTTTGCTCTAGCCCATTACTCTTTGCAAGATACGAGACCGATCAGTGCAGGCAGAATCGTTTCACTGTCTGACGTAAGACAATGTAATATAAGTGTGGCGCAGCAGTTGGCGAGTGGCTCCCCATCTAATGTATCGCATCTCAGTGCTGGAGGCATCACTACAGACCCTGGTTAGATCCCGGGCTTTATCACAACCGGCAATGATCGGGTGTCCCATAGGGCGGCGCACAATTGGCCCAGCGTCGTCTGGTTAGGGGAGGGTTTGGCCGGGGTAGGCTGTCATTGTAAAATAAGAATTTGTTCTTAACTGACTTGCCTAGTTAAAAACTAAAGTGATATAAATACACTGAGTGTACTAACATTAAGAGCACCTGCTCTTTCCATGACATAGACTGACCAGGGGAATCCAGGTGAAAGCTGTGATCCCTTATTGATGTCACTTGTTAAATCCACTTCAATCAGAGTAGATGAATGGGAGGAGACAAGTTAAACAAGGATTTTGTATGTGTACCATTGAGGGTAAATGGGAAAGGCCAAATGTAAGTGCCTTTGAACTAGAGGTCGACCGATTATTCGGAATGGCCGATTTTAATTAGGGCCGATTTCAAGTTTTCTTAACAATCGGTATTCGGCATTTTTGGATGCCGATTATGGCCAGTTACATTGCACTCCACGAGGAGACTGCGTGGCAGGCTGACTACCTATTACGTGAGTGCAGCAAGGAGCCACGGTAAGTTGCTAGCTAGCATTAAACTTATCTTATAAAAAACAATCAATCTTAACATAATCACTAGTTAACTACACATGGGTCATGATATTACTAGTTTATCTAGCTTGTCCTTGCATATAATCGATGCGGTGCCTGTTAATTTATCATCGAATCACAGCCTACTTTGCCAAACAGGTGATGATTTAACAAGCGCATTTGTGAAATAAGCACTCGTGGCACCAATGTGTACCTAACCATGAACATCAATGCCTAAAATCAATAAACAAGTATATATTTTTAAACCTGCATATTTAGTTAATATTGCCTGCTAACATGAATTTCTTTGAGCTAGGGAAATTGTGTCACTTCTCTTGTTATGTGTAAGCAGAGTCAGGGTATATGCAGCAGTTTGGGCCGCCTGGCTCGTTGCGAACTGTGTGAAAACCATTTCTTCCTAGCAAAGACTAATTAATTAGCAAGAATTTTACATATTTATGACTTAACATTGAAGGTTGTGCAATGTAACAGCAATATTTAGACTTTGGGTTGCCACCCGTTCGATAAAATACAGAATGGTTCCGTATTTCACTGAAAGAATAAACGTTTTATTTTCAAAATTATAGTTTCCGGATTTGACCATATTAATGACCTAACGCTCGTATTTCTGTGTTTTTATTATTATAATTAAGTCTATGATTTGATATTTGATAGAGCAGTTTAACAGAGAGGTGGTAGGCAGCAGCAGGCTCATAAGCATTCATTCAAACAGCACTTTACTGCGTTTTGCCTGCAGCTCTTCGCAATGCTTGAACCACAGCGCTGTTTGACTTCATGCCTATCAACTGCCGAGGTTAGGCTGGCAATACTATAGTGCCTATAAGAACATCCAATAATCAAAGGTATATGAAATACAAATGGTATAGAGAGATATAGTCCTATAATTCCTATAATAACTACAACCTAAAACTTCTTACCTGGGAATATTGAAGACTCATGTTAAAAGGAACCACCAACTTTCATATGTTCTCATGTTCTGAGCAAGGAACGTAAACGGTAGCTTTTTTATATGGCACATATTGCACTTTTACTTTCTTCTCCAACACTGTTTTTGCATTTAAACCAAATTGAACATGTTTATTGATTTTATTGATGTATTATATTAAGTTAAAATAAGTGTTCATTCATTATTGTTGTAATTGTCATTATTACAAATATATATCTTGGCCGATTGTAATCGGTATCGGCTTTTTTTGGTCCTCCAATAATCGGTGTCGCCGTTGAAAAATCCTAATCGGTCGACCTCTATAAAAAATGCATGTTGTGGGTATGCAGATCCGCGAGCAACTGCGGCCCCTCATGACGAGTTTGCGCTTGAGTGCAGGCGGGTGTTTCCAAGTGTGTGTGCGTACGTACTGTATGTGTGTCGTTGTCCACAAACTGCAGAGGAGGAACTTGGTTTGTTGAAACCCCCAACATCATTACAACATTCCTGCTGGTCATTTTGAATCCCAGTTACACAGTAATATGGTATTCCATTATCCACTCATATGGCTTGAATTACAGCATAGAGATTTGCCTTGAATTTCAATGTGTTCTTGATCTATTTAGTACTAGTACCAGCCAATGTGTACACACATCACTCATAAAGACAGACATGATAATGATGGTACCAGCATACTAACGATCAACTCAGTCAAATGTGTTCTTGAACCAACAGATTTGGCCTTTTTTAGGGAATGAATCTGTATATTTTCCTTTTTTGGAAGGTGGGTGTGTTAATTGGTTGTTGATGTGGTGTTTAGTTACCCCCATAGACAACTATCACTCTTGAACCTAATGAAAAAGCACCATCTGAAAATAATAATGATCCATCAATGTGTGTGTATAGTTGCCCTAAAAGCCACAAACCATAACTTTTCCTTCCATTTTAATGGTCACTTCAATTGATTCTGAAGAGTGGGTCTATAAACTAGCCTATGCTTTATGGGCTTAGTAGGAATGTCATACCCTATCATAACACCAAATCTTTAGGTTGTAGGATATTACGCCGTTGTTTTAAGTCTTTTGCAAGCGAATAATGTATAGGCCTTTTCAAATACGGCCTTTTCAAATACGGTTTCAAAATAGCATGCCGATCTAATGTCAGTCCTTGCATCACTCGCTCAGTCTACAAATTTGAGGGTCGTTGTATTTCCCAGCAATGTAGCCTAGCTCATTCTGTTTCAAACCAAGTGGTGGGGGCTGCTGGCTGCATTTGGACTGAAACACAGACTACAGATTGGAGCTTTAAATAATGACACAGTAATGAGCCCTGTCCCTGTGTGTATTTTCGCTGAATTAGAGAGTAGGTCTACATCATGTTGGACCTTCGCCCAATGCTTTGACAATCAGATCATTTGGGGAGACCACTAGAGACATTTTTTTCAAACACTCTCCATTCTGTTTTCTTTATCAAACTGCATGATTGACAGGTCAGAGTGTCTATTACAACACAGAAGGTTAACCCACAGTTCCTTGTCACAAGGAACAAGCATTGGACATTTACTTTCTCTGTGACATCACCGACATGTCCATGTGCCCATTGTCTTACGAGACACATCAGATATAGCACGGATCTATCTCACAAAGGGTAATGGGATTGATCAAAAGTTGTCCAGCTACAATGGGCTGCCATAACATTAGAAAATATTACCTAGGTGACATTGTCTGCTGAACGCCATTCCTGCCTCAACTGTCTGAATTAATCCATGCTAAAAGTAAGTCAATGTTGAGTTTTTTTTTTTTTGGGAGGACATTTTAGTCGCCACCTTTTTCCATCTAGCTAATCAAGGATTCTTCTTCTTCATTGAGCAGTGTTTCTGAAATTTGACTTGCTGAGCCAGTCACTGAAATAATCTTTGACTGAACAATGCTGCTAACCAACCAGCTACCTACTTAGTGCTGCACATGCAATGTTGAATCTTCCAACAAAAGCTAGCTAGCAAGCTACTGTAGTTAGTAGTGCTAATGCTTACATTATTATGAGGTTTCATGAAGCGGCTGTTCTTCTGCCACAAGTCATTGCAGTAGTCTCCCAAGTCAACTGCTTTGCTCAGCTGACCCAATGATATGATCACGAAGAAACATGCTGATCTACGGACTGAATTCTGTTAACAGTTAGTTCCTCTTAATTGTGTCCAACTTCAGGGTAATTTTAAACAAGCTAAGCAAGCTTTTTATGTCATTGTTGGAAGAGCTAGCTGACTAGCTATAAAAAGCATCTGAAAAGATTTGGCATGTGCCATCACATCCTCATAATGTTCTACATGCCAAATCTTTTCAGATGCTTTTTATAGCTATCTGGAAGAGCTAGTCAGCTAGCTCTTCCAACAATGACATAAAAAGCTTGCTTAGCTTGTTTAAAATTACCCTGAAGTTGTAGACACAATTTAAGAGGAACTAACTGTTGCGTCAGGGCTTGGTACATCACTAGGGCCGAGCTCCCTGCCATCCAGAACCTCTATACCAGGCGGTGTCAGAGGAAGGCCCTAAAAAATGTTGAAGACTCCAGCCCCCCAAGTCACATGCGGTAGGCATGGCAAGCGGTACGATGCACCAAGTCTAGAACCAACAGGCCCTGAACAGCTTCTACATGTAAGCCATAAGACTGCCAAATAGTTATAGCTACCCGGACTATCTGCATTGACCTCTTTGCAAAAAAAATAATATTTTTTTTTTTAACTTTTTGGACTCATCACATATGCTGTATTGTATTAAGTAAAAAAAAAGTGTTCATTCAGTATTGTTGCAATTGTCATTATTACAAATATATTTTTTTTAATCGGCCGATTTTAATCGGTATCAGCTTTTTTTGGTCCTCCAATCGTTATCGCCGTTGAAAAATCATAATCGGTCAACCTCTAGTAAAAACATAGCCAAATTGATTGTATGGGGGTATAATTGATTTATTAATGCATACAATTGCTGTCTCCCAAAAAATTTGATATAAAAAAATGTCTAATGGAATTATATTTAATTCAAAAGATGCCCAACGATTGAACAGAGCATTAGCTGAGTTTATCTGTTTGGCTCAAGTGCAATTCTGTGACTTTGGCTAATATGCCTTCTTTTTTTGCCGTGGTATTGTTTTCGGTATCGGGATACTAAACCTGTTACCGAAGTAAAAATTCTGGTATCACGACAGCACTACTCCTATGAACTTTACGTTGCCGCTCATGGGTCCTTTTTTTAGATGGAAATGCCCTTATCCAGTTTTCACCCCCCAGCTCAGTGCACATGAAGGTGATATGAGGCTACTTTAGGTCATTAAAATGCAGCCGTGGTACCACTACCAGTGTTTTGTGCTCTATGGTGGGATAGGACAACCCTGTAATAAGATGCAGTTACACAGTGCAAGGTTTTCCTTTGGGCTGGCTGGTGAAGTGGGTCCGCTTCCCCATCTTTATAGCTACTGCTCTATATCTGAGTAGTTACATTTAGGGGCTCACGAGATGGACTGAACTCACCTCCGCCGCCAAGTGAGTGGCGTTTTTGAGGTTGTTATCGCGTCATAAACGGTCGGATGACCTCGTGCAAACCCAGGACACGTTTACCGCTGTCCCAGCAGGACTAGTTATTCTGTTAGCTAAATAGGCCTATATATTCTCTGTTTGACAAGTGTCATTTACCTAAAGTACTGGATGCTGCTGAGAACCGATAGCTTACGATGTGAGATTCTAATGGCTTTAGTTATTGTACTTTCTGCATGGCGCCACTGGTAACGTCTGTCTGGTTTCGAGAACACGTTGAGCGGTCAGTTGACGAATCTTCTGAATGAGCCACTTTTGTACATTTTGTTCGGAATAAGATGTTCCATAGTAGTTTCCGGGATGTTCAGCAAATTGACAGAAATGAAATGATAGTTGACATGTTTCTGGAAAACTATGTATCTCTCCATTGTAAATGCTTCCTCGCTCTTTTCCCTTCCCTCGCGGCAATGGCAGCCAAAATTGGATCCGCATGTCCTCCTGCCTACACACAAAGAAGGGACAAATACTCCAATATCCTGGTGAACTAACCACCTCCCCCCCCCCCTTCCCTCGGGCTAGAGGAGATGAGACATTACTCTTTGTGAAGCTAAAACGTATCATAGATCATAAGGAGGTTTTAAATACAAGAACGTTTTGTTGAAGCTAATCAAAGGAATTGTGGTCGGGCCATCTGGAGATAGCCCCTTGCTGATTGGGCTATTTTGATCTATGCTTTCAGGCACACTTTGTTACTTGATGTAATCAAGTCATATGCACTTCATTTAACTGTATTTTCTTCTTCTGAACAGAAGTAATTTGTCATTATGGAGGCATGTGGCGTTTCTCATATACGTTTATTTGGTCAGTGTGATGGGGTCAGTAAAATGGTGCTCCATGTAGTTGGGTGTCAAAGTTGGTAGGTTAGGCTATTTGTCGTTGCAGGCTGCATGTGTAGCTACGTTTTTAGGCTTTGTGCTTTTTTGTCCATTTCAGACTTGTGAGACACGTCAAACCGACTGAAATGTGGCACTGTCTTTTGGAACGAATATACCAATGTTTTACACTGTTCAGTTACAAATGGATAGGGCCTAAATCTAACCTAAAACAAATTTGTACTTTGAACATTCACAAACGCATCTTTACACTCTGATGCTAGGCCGTGTCATTCAGTGTCCATATGAATTTGACATGGGCTTTAATGGTTTTAAGTCATCTGGTTTGAGACTGATTTCTTTGTCCCGCTCCTGCCTGCACCCTCAGCTTTTCATACACCCGCTCCTGCTGGCTTTTCTCTCCGACTCCCACCTGCTCCTTCAAGAACTGGTCCCGAAATCAACCGCAGTCCCGCAATGTTATTTTAGGCGTATGTGACACAGCTCACTTCGGCCATGTCCATGGTCCCAGCAATTTTGCACCCGATAGGCAAAATCAAAATGCGCAACAATAACCTAAGAAATAGGCCCATTTATATTAGGCTTGGCTATATCAGTATTACTGGACTATATCAGCCAATAGGCTAGACATACAGTAGTTTGAATAGAGTACAGTTGGAGAGAGCGTGGACGGACACTTCTTTTGAGCTACCTTTTTGCATAGTCTACCTTTTTTTAAAGGAGCGTGACGATTTTCAGACGGAGACAAATATGGGTGATCAATATTTATTTCTATGCAATGTAGTCTATAGCCTAATCACATTTGGGAAGTTAATTGAATTGAAACGATAACTGCCCCGTGCTTCTCCGCCCATGCATAGCTATAGCCTACTCTATTTAATTGAGACCACATGCGCACCTGATCTCGCACGCCAAACTAGGAGAGAAGAGGTATGGCTACTGAACTTAAAGCAGCATGAATGCTGAGGGCAGACACTTGCACTTTCTCTTGAGCTATGTTTTGCGTATAGGATATAGCGTAAATCTTAGGCGCAGGACGATTTGCAGGCAGAGGGTTTATTGAAAAGGAATAGGCGCAACACTTGCTCACCAATGTATGCGCATTGCACATTTTTCCTGTTCAATGGTCACACTTTTTTTGTGCACCTCGACTCATGTTGGTTCAGCGCCCTCCACTTCTTTCCATTATCGCTATTTATTTACAGACACTCAAGTAAACTCTAGCCTAATCATATTGAAGTTAATTTCCTTGGAAAGATATCTGCCACGTGATTCTCTGCCCATGCATAGGCAGCCTACTCGATTTCATTGAGACCACAAATTTTACCTCGCACATCCAACTCAGAGAGGTAGGCTACTAGACTTGAAGCAGTGAATTCTACAGTGTGTGAATAATGCAACAAAGATGTACTTTTAATACAATAGGTAGGCAAACGCATACAAAGCAGAACGATGACCATTTCTACTCCCCCAAAAATGCATCCTAAAGTTGTCTCTGACCACCCACTCCCGCAGTATGAAAAATGACATCCATGCTGCGATCTCTGTTTGGAGCCGCAGGTCCAGCAGATGCCCTCTAGTGTGAACCCCATGGAGGTCCAAGGTCAGGATCCACTACTTTTGCCACTGAGACTGGTGAGGAGCAGGGCATGTGCACAGAGGCCCTCTAGTGTGATCCTAATGGAGGTCTGAGGTCAGGATCCACTTCTGTTGCCACTGAGACGATACTGTGGTGAGGAGCAGGGCAGGTGCACAGAGGGAGGGACACACTCCAACACGTGCGTGCGTGCGTGCACACACACACACACACACACACCAACCCATCTACTTCTGTCTGGAGCAGGATTCTGTAAGCAGGATTCTGTCTCACTCCTCGCTCAGGAACGGGTACACTGCATGGTATCACCTTTCATTATCCCCCCCACTACACACACGCACACATTCCACCACTACCAATAGTAACAAAATAACAGACGACTCCTCCCATGTGCTCAACTCAGTTTGTTCTCATTCGGGAATGTGCAATAGTGGATTGTGAAATGTATGTGTGGCCTTCGTGTGTGTTGGTACAAACGGTCATCAAAGTTGGTAAAAGGTTCTAAAAACAATTCTAAGAAATGCAACTGTTGGACAATGGATGAATACACTCCAAACATTTTTACTGGCACGGACAAATAATGAATGGCGTTCAAGTATTCAAATTATTGCCAAGTTGCACTTTTTTATGCACACATATTTTCTAATGGTATCTTTTAAAAATATTTTGTGTTAAAATAAGTAATTTTATGTGCCTTTATTAGCATAAATACACTGGGTGTATTTTCATTGGGGCGGCAAGGTAGCCTAGTGGTTAGAGCGTTGGACTAGTACCGAAAGGTTGCAAGTTCAAATCCCCGAGCTGACAAGGTACAAATCTGTCGTTCTGCCCCTGAACAGGCAGTTAACCCACTGTTCCTAGGCTGTCATTGAAAATAAGAATTTGTTCTTAACTGACTTGCCTAGTTAAATAAAGGTTAAAAAAAACTTTAAAAAAAAATAATATATATATATATGAGTAGATTAACATAAAGGGGTGTTACAGTGTTTTGCAAACACCAAAAACTTGCTCTGTCTAGGCCTAACCTGCACTCACCTGCGCTGTCTAGACTGACTCATTTAATTGCTGTTGTCACGTTCTGTTCCATAATGCGATTGTTAATCTGAGGGCATCCTGCTATTTACACAATCAATATGCTTGGCTTTAGATTACACCTTTGTTTGCGAGTTCAGACATAATATCACTATAATCCGAGTGTTCATTTTTGGAAGTTGCTTTCGTTTCAGCGTATCTAATTTGTAAACTTTTCCATTGTATTAAAATAGTACTTTTTTCAATTCCACAAAAAATGAACACCCAACAAAACAAAGTTATTTTTTTATCTCTTTATTGTTGATTAAATCACAGATGAGGCGTTCTTATTGATTCAACGGAAAGCCAATGTATTCCATTTAGCCCATTTCAGCCATTACCTGGATGTGTTTGACAGGCCATTAAAAACATTTCCGCAGTCGTAACATTAACTGGGAAAAAATTATGGGAACATGCAAGAGTATGAAGGAGTAAAATGAAAGCAATCAAGTGAGATGTAGTGACAAGGTTTTGCGCCCCTCAAACACAAGAAATAGAGGCGGAAAAATACATTCTCAGTGGGCATGCGCTGTACTAATGTTGGTGAATATGTCCTAATATGTAAGCTGTTACTTATCTTTACTTGCTGATAACTATACTTTCACATAGCCTCAGAAGAACCCCTATTGGCTGATGAAATGATGCACGTAGCAGAATATAGGCCTGTTATAGGGCAACAGCAGAGGTAGTACATAATTCACAAATTATTTGTTACAAGTTTGCTCTTTTCTTTCTTCATTTGTCATCTAGCAGACGCTCTTATCCAGAGCGACCTTACAGGAGCAATTCGGGTTTTGTCTTGCTCAAGGACACGTCGACAGATTTTTCACCTAGTTGGCTCGGGGATTTGAACCAGCGACCGTTCATTTACTGACCCAATTCTCTTAACGGTGGCTACCATCAAGGAGCCATTCAAGCTGTTGGTTGGTTGGGTGACGGTAAACCAGCGAGCTCATTGGATCCTGGGTAGAGGTCGACCGATTAATCGGAATGGCCGATTTTAATTAGGGACGATTTCAAGTTTTCATAACAATCGGTATTTTTGGACACCGATTTGCCTATTTATTTTTTTACACCTTTTATTTAACTAGGCAAGTCAGTTAAGAACACATTCTTATTTTCAATGACGGCCTAGGAATGGTGGGTTAACTGCCTTGTTCAGGGGCAGAACGACAGATTTTTACCTTGTCAGCTCGGGGATTCGTTTTTACAACCTTCCGGTTACGAGTCCAACGCTCTAACCACCTGCCTTACATTGCACTCCACGAGGAGACTGCGTGGCAGGCTGACTACCTATTACGTGAGTGCAGCAAGAAGCCAAGGTAAGTTGCTAGCTAGCATTAAACTTATAAAAAACAATCAATCTTAACATAATCACTAGTTAACTACACATGGTTGATGATATTACTAGTTTATCTAGCGTGTCCTGCGTTGCATATAATCGATGCGGTGCCCGTTAATTTATCATCGAATCACAGCCTACTTCGCCAAACAGGTGATGATTTAACAAGCGCATTCGTGAAAAAAGCACTGTCGTGGCACCAATGTGTACCTAATGATGAACATCAATGCCTAAAATCAATACACAAGTATATATTTTTAAACCTGCAAATCAAATCAAGTTTATTTTATATAGCCCTTCGTACATCAGCTAATATCTCAAAGTGCTGTACAGAAACCCAGCCTAAAACCCCAAACAGCAAGCAATGCAGGTGTAGAAGCACGGTGGCTAGGAAAAACTCCCTAGAAAGGCCAAAACCTAGGAAGAAACCTAGAGAGGAACCAGGCTATGAGGGGTGGCCAGTCCTCTTCTGGCTGTGCCGGGTGGAGATTATAACAGAACATGGCCAAGATGTTCAAAATGTTCGTAAATGACAAGCATGGTCAAATAATAATCAGGAATAAATGTCAGTTGGCTTTTCATATTTGGTTAATATTGCCTGCTAACATGAATTTCTTTGAACTAGGGAAATTGTCACTTCTCTTGCGTTCTGTGCAAGCAGTCAGGGTGTATGCAGCAGTTGGGCCGCCTGGCACATTGCGAACTGTGTGAAGTCCATTTATTCCTAACAAAGGCCGTAATTAATTTGCCAGGATTGTACATAATTATGACTTAACATTGAAGGTTGTACAATGTAACAGCAATATTTAGACTTAGGGATGCCACCCGTTAGATAAAATACGTAACGGTTCCGTATTTCACTGAAAGAATAAACGTTTTGTTTTCGAAATGATAGTTTCTGGATTCAACCATTTTAATGACCAAAGGCTCGTATTTCTGTGTGTTATGTTATAATTAAGTCTATGATTTGATAGAGCAGTCTGACTGGGCAGCTCGTAAGCATTCATTCAAACAACACTTTCGTGCGTTTGCCAGCAGCTCTTCGCAATGCTTCAAGAATGGCTAGTTAGTTAGCGGGGTGCGCGCTAATAGCGTTTCAAACTTCACTCGCTCTGAGTGAGTAGACTTGGAGTAGTTGTTCCCCTTGCTCTGCATGGGTAACGCTGCTTCGAGGGTGGCTGTTGTCTGTGTTCCTGGTTCGAGCTCAGGTAGGAGCGAGGAGAGGGACGGAAGCTGTACTGTTATACTGGCAATACTAAAGTGCCTATAAGAACATCCAATAGTCAAAGGTATATGAAATACAAATCGTATAGAGAGAAATAGTCCTATAATTCCTAAAATAACTACAACCTAAAACTTCTTACCTGGGAATATTGAAGACTCATGTTAAAAGGAACCACCAGCTTTCATATGTTCTGAGCAAGGAACGTAAACATTAGCTTTCTTACATGGCACATATTGCACTTTTACTTTCTTCTCCAACACTTTGTTTTTGCATTATTTAAACCAAATTGAACATGTTTCATTATTTATTTCTGACTCATTTGATTTTATTGATGTATTATATTAAGTTCAAATAAGTGTTTTTTCAGTATTGTTGTAATTGTCATTATTACAAATTAAAAAAATTACCGATTTTAATCGGTATCTGCTTTTTTTTGGTCCACCAATAATCGATATCGGCGTTGATAAATCATTATCGGTCGACCTCTAATCCTGGGTATTAACATCGACGTGCTGGTTGGCTGAACGCTCCACAAGGGTCAGCAGTATTTCTGTTCCTGTCCAATGGAGGTCATCCCAGGCGAGGTGTCGCTCATCTGTCCGGCTATCTGACCCACAGCGGCCATGTCGCTGGAGTTGGTAGCCATGGAGACGTTGAGGGTCATTCCTTTGCCGTTGAACATGGTTGCCCCCATCGTTGGTCTGTTGCTGCTGTGTGAACTTGGGCGGAGACTGCTGCGTACTGAACATAATCCTCTGCGGCAGCCAGCCGTTAGTCAGGCGAGGCCTGGAAGGCGGTTTGCCCTGGCCCTGCTGTTGCATCATGGGAGACTGGGTGTGGGCCATCCTGGGGGACAGCAGGGGACTCTTGGGCATGGCCTGACCCACAAACCCTCCGTCAGGCTGCTTGAGTTTACCTGAGTTTGGGAACTGAAAGGTACGTTTCTGCTGTATATAATGTGGGCTGACTACAGCCGCAAACTGTCCTGTGCCCCTCATCTCCCCCAGCATCATCTGGGAGGAGGAGGTAGACCCATGCATGGTGGGGGGAGAGAGGAGGGCAGGCTGGGGGAGAAGGGGCTGGTAGTAAGTCAATGTAAGGCTGAAATTGCACCTTATATAATGCACTACCTTTCGATACGGGCTCTGGTCAAAAGTAGTGCACTATATAGGGAATAGGATGCCATTTCGGACTCATTAAGTAACTCCCTGGGCCCGGTTTCCCAAAAGTGATGAAACGTAGGTTCACGAGTGTTTTAATTATGTATTGTTCCTGCAACGGTCGAAGACGTACTGTAGACCAAATATGCCTTTCCAAAAACAAGACGCTGAGAGAATGTTCGCTATGTCCGGCGTTGGAGCATGTGTTGATTCCAGGGCTGTCAAATGATTAAAATAATGGATCGCGATTAATCGCATTATTTTCTGTAGTTAATGCAATTTAATTTGCTCAAATTTGGCCCTAAATAAATACTTTTCCATTTTAAAATAGAAGTGCATTGAGTTACAGGCATACTTTGATTGTAATGGACAGAAACACAAAATAGTATATCATAATGTTTAACACAATCACTGTAACATACAGCTATTAACACTCCCAATGTTTAAGTAGGCTTATTCTTTCTTATGGATGTTCTTAAAGTTGAACACACACACACACACACACACACACGCTCAAGTACTGTTAAAGCTTCAGGCATTATAAATGAGTGTTCTCCCAATTTATGATTGGAGGGTTGACTATTGGACAAAATAACTGAATCTATCGATACAAAGAGCTTTTAAACCTATCCAAAAATGTTATGAATTCCACAGAAGACAATAACAGATCAGCCAGGTGTGAGTTCATGTAAAATATTGTATAGTTATTAGATCTAGCCTACTTATCCATGTTCTTCAACATGAACTAGTCATAAACTGCTACTAGAATTGGGATAATCTACTTAAATCTTTTTACCTGAGATCTACAACAAAATCCGTAGCTAAATGCAATGGATGTCCTGTGCTGCTTTTTAAAATCATTGTGAGAAATTTGAGTTGAATCGAGGCATTTAGACATGGCATTGCAAACATTTTCGATTTGGTTAGCTAGTTAGCATAACTACCTAGCTACTTCTGTGCAAATTACATGTTTCTTTAGTACCAGCAAACGTCTGGGAATGTGTTTATGGTTTAACTTTCTGCAAGGTTTCTTTCAAAAGTATTGTGGAAACCTGTGCGCATAGTGTAGAGAGAGAGGCCGTGTTACAAGAGCACTGAGCTACAGTACCAGTCAAAAGTTTGGACACACCTACTCAGTGTTTTTCTTTATTTTTACTATTTTCTACATTGTAGAATAATAGTGAAGACATCAGAACTATGAAATGACACATGGAATCATGTAGTAACCCAATTTTTTTTAAACAAATCCAAATATATTTAAGATTCTTCAAAGTAGCCACCCTTTGCCTTGACAGCTTTGCACACTCTTGGCATTCTCATTCTGACTGGTACTGTATATACCCGGTATGAATGGTCAGCCAAGCGTGTTGTCACCTTAACAGTATTTTAACTAGGATACCAGGTTTAGTATCACGATTCTCAATACCATCACGATACTTAATACCAAAACGATACCACGGCAAACAAATAAGCCATGTTAATCGAAGTCACAGAATGGCACTTGATCCAGACAGAAACTTAGCTACTGCTCTGTTCAATTATTGGGCTTCTTTTGAGTTCAATATCATTACATTACATTTTTTTACGTCAACATTTTTCAGTTGGCCGTGTGTGCATTAACAAATCAATTATACAGTCATACAATCAATTTGTTGTTTTTACCAAACTACATAACATAATTGTAAGCATTTATTTGAATGGTACATCTCTATCAATAAACTGGCTAAATGAAGATGTAGCCTAGGTCTATTCACAATACAGTTGAATGCATATTCAATAGGTTTTTTTGCATGCATTGAGTGATCTTGTTTTGGCTGATTTGATGGGGCTACAGATGACATTGTTTCCTTTCCATTTGGGACTTATTTTATTGTACTGACCAACAACATTTGCATAGAAGATGCTTATTTTGTAAAAGTGCGGGCTGTCTCTTTAACCAGTAATGACGTCATTCACGAGGCAAAAGGACTATTTACAGACCGCCGGTTCGCTGAGGCAATAAAACATCTTTGGGAGACACGTGAGAGAGAGACCAATTTTAAAAGACCGAAACGGTTGCTGGTTCGAAACCCTGAGCTGACTAGGTAAAATATCTGCTTCTGCCCTTGAGCAAAGCACTTAACCCTAATTGCTCCTGTAAGTCACTCTGGATTTAAAAAAATTATATACACTGCTCAAAAAAATAAAGGGAACACTAAAATAACACATCCTAGATCTGAATGAATAAAATATTCTTATTAAATACTTTTTTCTTTACATAGTTGAATGTGCTGACAACAAAATCACACATTTGATTTCCATTGATAATTTTTATCAACCCATGGAGGTCTGGATTTGGAGTCACACTCAAAATTAAAGTGGAAAACCACACTACAGGCTGATCCAACTTTGATGTAATGTCCTTAAAACAAGTCAAAATGAGGCTCAGTAGTGTTTGTGGCCTCCACGTGCCTGTATGACCTCCCTACAACACCTGGGCATGCTCCTGATGAGGTGGCGGATGGTCTCCTGAGGGATCTCCTCCCAGACCTGGACTAAAGCATCCGCCAACTCCTGGACAGTTTGTGGTGTGGCGTTGGTGGATGGAGCGAGACATGATGTCCCAGATGTGCTCAATTGGATTCAGGTCTTGCAGGAACTGCTGACACACTCCAGCCACATGAGGTCTAGCATTGTCTTGCATTAGGAGGAACCCAGGGCCAACCGCACCAGCATATGGTCTCACAAGGGGTCTGAGGATCTCATCTCGGTACCTAATGGCAGTCAGGCTACCTCTGGCGAGCACATGGAGGGCTGTGCGGCCCCCAAAGAAATGCCACCGCACACCATGACTGACCCACCGCCAAACCGGTCATGCTGGAGGATGTTGCAGGCAGCAGAACGTTCTCCACGGCGTCTCCAGACTCTGTCACATGTGCTCAGTGTGAACCTGCTTTCATCTGTGAAGAGCACAGGGCGCCAGTGGCGAATTTGCCAATCTTGGTGTTCTCTGGCAAATGCCAAACGTCCTGCACGGTGTTGGGCTGTAAGCACAACCCCCACCTGTGGACGTCGGGCCCTCATACCACCCTCATGGAGTCTGTTTCTGACCGTTTGAGCAGACACATGCACATTTGTGGCCTGCTGGAGGTCATTTTGCAGGGCTCTGGTAGTGCTCCTCCTGCTCCTCCTTGCACAAAGGCGGAGGTAGCGGTCCTGCTGCTGGGTTGTTGTCCTCCTACGGCCTCCTCCACGTCTCCTGATGTACTGGCCTGTCTCCTGGTAGCGCCTCCATGCTCTGGACACTGCGCTGACAGACACAGCAAACCTTCTTGCCACAGCTCGCATTGATGTGCCATCCTGGATGAGCTGCACTACCTGAGCCACTTGTGTGGGTTGTAGACTCCGTCTCATGCTACCACTAGAGTGAAAGCACCGCCAGCATTCAAAAGTGACCAAAACATCAGCCAGGAAGCATAGGAACTGAGAAGTGGTCTGTGGTTACCACCTGCAGAACCACTCCTTTATTGGGGGTGTCTTGCTAATTGCCTATAATTTCCACCTGTTGTCTATTCCATTTGCACAACAGCATGTGAAATTTATTGTCAATCAGTGTTGCTTCCTAAGTGGACAGTTTGATTTCACAGAAGTGTGATTGACTTGGAGTTACATTGTGTTGTTTAAGTGTTCCCTTTATTTTTTTGAGCAGTGTATATTAAAAAAAAAAGTCACACAGGAGAAGATGGTCTGCCAAATGGCTTAAATGAAAATCAGCATTTTTGCGTTATGGTTGGTTATCACAAAAGAAACACTATGAAAAATCTGGTAAACCAGGCCTGCTATTCATAGTGGACTTTGAAAAGGCTTTTGATGAAGTACGACTGGAGTTTATATATAAATGCTTGGAAAATTTCAATTTTGGAGAATCTCTTATAAAAATGGCTTATAATCATGTTTCGTAACCCTAGGTGTAAAGTAGTAAATGATGGCTGCTTTTAAACTGTCAAGAAGAGCAAAACAAGGTTGTCCACTATCGGCATATCTACAGTTGAAGTCTGAAGTTTACATACACTTATGTTGGAGTCTTTAAAACTCGTTTTTCAACCACTCCACAAATTTCTTGTTAACAAACTATAGTTTTGGCTTGTCGGTTAGGACATTACTTTGTGCATGACAAATCATTTTTCCAACAATTGTTTACAGACAGATTATTTCACTTCTAATTCACTGTATCACAATTCCAGTGGGTCAGAAGTTTACATACACTAAGTTGACTGTGCCTTTAAACAGCTTGTGAAATTCCCGAAAAGTATGTCATGGCTTTAGAAGCTTCCGATAGGCTAATTGACATAATTTGAGTCAATTGGAGGTGTACCTGTGGATGAATTTCGAGGCCTACCTTCAAACTCAGTGCCTCTTTGCTTGACATCATGGGAAAATCAAAATAAATCAGCCAAGACCTCAGAAAAAAAATTGTAGACCTCCACAAGTCTGGTTCATCCTTGGGAGAAATTTCCAAACGCCTGAAGGTACCACGTTCATCTGTACAAACAATAGTACACAAGTATAAACACCATGGGACCACGCAGCTGTCATACCGCTCAGGAAGGAGACACGTTCTGTCTCCTAGAGATGAACATACTTTCATGCGAAAAGTGAAAATCAAGCCCAGAACAACAGCAAAGGACCTTGTGAAGAGGCTGGAGGAAACGCATATCTATATCCACAGTAAGCCGAGTCCTATATTGACATAACCTGAAAGGCCGATATTCCGCCATAAAAAAGCCAGACTACGATTTGCATCTGCACATGGGGACGAAAATGGTACTTTTTAGAGAAATGTCCTCTGGTCTGATGAAACAAAAATAGAACTGTTTGGCCATAATGACCATCGTTATGTTTGGAGGAAAAATGGGGAAGCTTGCAAGCCGAAGAACACCATCCCAACCGTGAAGCACAGGGGTGGCAGCATCATGTTGTGGGGGTGCTTTGCTGCAGGAGGGACTGGTGCACTTCACAAAATAGATGGCTTCATGAGGCAGGAAAAGTATGGATATATTGAAGTATCTCAAGACATCAGTCAGGAAGTTAAAGCTTGGTCACAAATGGGTCTTCCAAATGGACAAGGACCCCAAGCATACTTCCAAAGTTGTAGCAAAATGGCTTAAGGACTTCAAAGTCAAGGTATTGGAGTGGCCATCACAAAGCCCTGATGTCAATCCTGTAGAAAATATGTGGGCAGAACTGAAAAAGCTTGTGCGAGCAAGGAGGCCTACAAACCTGACTCAGTTACACCAGCTCTGTCAGGAGGAATGGGCCAAAATTCCCCCAACTTATTGTGGGAAGCTTGTGGAAGGCTACCTGAAACGATTGACCCAAGTTAAACAATTTTAAAGACTATGCTACCAAATACTAATTGAGTGTGTGTAAACTTCTGACCCACTGGGAATGTGATTAAAGAAAAGCTGAAATAAATAATTCTCTCTCCTATTATTATTTCACATTCTTAAAATAAAGTGGTGATCCTAACAGACCTAAGATGGGGAATTGTTACTACGATTAAATGTCAGGAATTGTGAAAAACTGAGTTTAAATGTATTTGGCTAAGGTGTATGTAGATTTCTGACTTCAACTGTAGATTACGAAATAATTGGTAAGATTTTTGACGTACCGATTCCATGGCACATGGTTTATGAACTGATACACAAAACAACGCCGGATTCAAAACATATAATTGTTCAATTTAAATTATTTTATAGAGTTCTTGCAACCAACAGAATGTTATTTGTATGGGGGATACAACCTTCCCAGCTCTGCAGATTTTGGTGCGAAGAGGCAGAATCATTTGTTTTGGTACTTTCCATATGTAGCTTGTTTTTGGTCACAGGAATGGCTGAAGAATTGCAATATTTTCCTGGAGCTAACCCTGCAAATGATAAACTTGGATTAGCTAACAGTGTGCCATTGGAACACAGGAGTGATGGTTGCTGATAATGGGCCTCTGTACGCCTATGTAGATAAAAATGTGTTTTTCTTTCAAAAGCAAGGACATTTCTATGTGACCCCAAACTTTTGAACGTGTGTGTGATGGGAGATTGGAAGTGATGCAGACGATTACATTGTATTTTTTAGGGGTAGTTCAGCTTTAATATTGCAGATATATTGTAGCTTCCATCAAAGTACTATGGTAGTGAATTGATGTTAGTTTTAGCTGTAATCTACCAAGAAAAGTTAGCCTACAATGCTGGAAGCTACCGTTATCTTCTAGCAGTGTAGTGTTCTAACCTATATGGACATTGTTTTGCGAACAGTAATGAACCGTTTCAAAATGTCTACGTGCCTTGTTGCATTATTCTAGTGTGTTAACTTCTGTGAGTCATGAGTGGGGAGCTAACATGATACAGCTCAGACTCCCAGTGGAGGCTAGGTGGAGCAGGCACGGTGCTTTCGTGCCATATGGGGGGCATCGGCTGCGCTGATAGAATTTTAAAAAAAATATTTTTTAAATATCGTTCCAACCATGTTCTAGTCTTGAAAAAATACAGATGTTTCCGTATACCATACAACACTAACGTGTTGTGTGTTGCGCTTAAAATGGTCAGTAAGGTGAAAAGAATGGAGATGTGATTGATGGTGGCAAAAAAAAATTATGCCGTTAGATTTAACGCATTATTAACACGTTAACTTTGACAGCCCTTGTTGATACTGATAGGATAGAAACAAAGGCAGCGCTGTACTCGGATCAGCTTTCTCTATTCAAATCTTTAACATTAGAAATAGCGTTTTTATCAAGTAGGCCTAGTCTTGAAGTCGTCTCCCTCACTTTCAGTCACTGGTCTATTTCATCCCTCCATGTTGCTCCCTTATGGGATTAACTAAAGTTAATCCCATAAGGACATGAACCCAACCAGACCGTTTGACTGAACTCTTAACCAGGAAAAACCTCTTAACTCCCTCCACAGTCATTATAGGTGCGTTTCCACTCCCTCCAAGTCTCTAGATTCTGTTTCCGTTCAACACTGACCAAGGCTACGTCCCAAATGGCACTCTATTGCTTTGATAGTGCGCTATAAATCAAACTTTATTGGTCACATACACATGGTTAGCAGTTGTTGATGCGAGTGTAGCGAAATGCTTGTGCTTTTAGTTCCGACAGTGCAGTAATATCTAACAAGTAATCTAACAATTCCCCAACAACTACCTAATACACACACATCTAAAGGGGTGAATGAGAATATGTACATTATAAATATATGGATGAGCGACGGCTGAGCAGCATAGGCAAGGTGCGGTAGATGGTATAAAATACAGTACAGTGGTTCCTCCTTTAAGTCCCGCGGTGCAAGCTCACAACTTTTAGAGGTACCCAGCGCCACGGCTTCATTGCTCCAGACCACCACAAGGGGGAGTTAGAGCACGCATTATGCGTTTGGCTACCAAAGTTTTTATATGACCAATCATATTGAGTGGTTCCAATGACGAATTTGAAGCGAGCCACCCATCCCTGGGGCTTTCTTCAACAAAGATGGCTGACAAAACATTATGGTGGAACCAAATGTAAGTAGTTATAACGTCATAAGTTAAGCAAAAAATGTACAATTGAGAGGAATATGTCAGTTAATGTAGAGACAAACGTTTGTGCATATTTTTTTGTCAAAGTTAATTTATGAAAATTGCTATTTACTAAGTTAGCTGACTAACTAACATTAGCTAGTGTTATGACAGGAGAATGAATTTGTAATTCGTGTTTAATGTTTTTGGGACTCCTGAGAGAACCAGCAAACCAGCCTGTCATCTTGTGAAACAGTGGATGTAAAGATTCTAGCTAGCTAAAGCATGTACTGCAAATTGAATGTACAATTGTGTAAGCTTGCCTTGCAATGCAGCTGAAGTAACATAGCTAGCTAACTATTTACTTGCTTATTGTGTAGTGGAGAATAAAAATAACTGTATGCCTATGGATGTGTAGCTAGCTACAGTATGTAGCTGATCTGTGTATGGACCCTAAAACATTAGGTTCTGAACTAATATTCATACCAATCTATGAACCTCAGCTATCATAGTTGTTCTATCAACTTCAAGTCTGAATGGCATTTGGATAGAGCCTATGGATAGAGTAAAATATAATAACTTTATTGTGCCAAAGATGGAAGTCCTATATACATATACTGTAGTTATTACCACGCATGAGATTTCCACATTGTAGCCTGTACATTGAATATGTTCACTGATCATGTACTCTTCCTTGGCAAATAAAGGTGCGGTTCAGGTATGAATCTCTGAAACATTATTTTTCAGTCATATCAAACGCCATTATTTGAATGATGCCATGTCCTTGTAAACTCAGCAAAAAAAGAAACGTCCTCTCACTGTCAACTGCGTTTTATTTTCAGCAAACTTAACATGTGTAAATATTGGTATGAACGTAACAAGATTCACCAACTGAGACATAAACTGAACAAGTTCCACAGACATGTGACTAACAGAAATTCAATAATGTGTCCCTGAACAAAGGGGGGGGGGGGGTCAAAATCAAAAGTAACAGTCAGTATCTGGTGTGGCCACCAGCTGCATTAAATTGCAGTGCATCTCCTCCTCATGGACTGCGCCAGTTCTTGCTGTGAGATGTTACCCCACACTTCCACCAAGGTAACTGCAAGTTCCAAGACATTTCTGGGGGGAATGGCCCTAGCCCTCACCCTCCGATCCAACAGGTCCCAGACGTGCTCAATGGGATTGAGATCCGGGCTCTTTGCTGGCCATGGCAGAACATTGACATTGCTGTCTTGCAGGAAATCACACACAGAACGAGCAGTATGGCTGGTGGCATTGTCATGCTGGAGGGTCATGTCAGGATGAGCCTGCAGGAAGGGTACAACATGAGGGAGGAGGATGTCTTCCCTGTAACGCACAGCATTGAGATTTCCTGCAATGACAACAAGCTCAGTCCGATGATGCTGTGACACACCGCCACAGACCATGATGGACCCTCCACCTCCAAATCGATCCCTCTCCAGAGTACAGGCCTCTTTGTAACGCTCATTCCTTTGACGATAAACGCGAATCACCCCTGGCGAGACAAAACCGCGACTCGTCAGTGAAGAGCACTTTTTGCCAGTCCTATCTGGTCCAGCGACAGCGGGTTTGTGCCCATAGGCGACGTTGTTGCCGGTGATGTCTGGTGATTTAATGAATTACAGTGCTACCCTAATATTCGCTCAGTTCATCACAATTGCGGTGTCTCCTAACCTTCGGGCCAACTGGGGGCCCAAGGCTGGTTATCTTAAGAGCGGGTGAGGTGGCAAGGACGGGACTGAGTTCTTCTCTCACATAAAAACATACCTTCAGACGAGAGACCGATGGATTGAGAACATGATTAAGCCTGGTTTTTATTCTAACACGGTCAGTCATCATAATCATCAGGAGGTGAAATGCAAAACTGACCTTGGATCAGTAACTCTGGGACTTCTACATCTGTCTGTATTTCAATGTAAAGCATCTCTTTAATAATACTTCCTGTTGACCCGACCAAATGACCTCTCACCTATGATCATGCTGTGCCCTCTGTTAGCCAGTTCAGATGCGGGAGGGGTTCACCAAAACAGCTGATATAACCTAGAGGTTTTAGGGGGGAGAGGGAGGAAGTGAAGAAGAGAGACTGTTCTTGTGTGTGTGGTCTCACCTGGTGTCCACACTAAGTGGCTGCAGAATACTTTATGCTGAAAAACAGACACATGAGGAAAAGCAATAGAAGATGATGTCCATGGCAGATACTGTATGTGAAACATTTAAATATAGAGGGCTATGTCTCACCACTTGGTTATTGCAAGGCTAACCCCCAGGGAAATCATGACTTGGCAGCAACAGATAGTCCAGTGAAAAGGGCTTTGTTTACGTGGTGTAAATCTGAAAATTAGCAGCTGACATCTTAAGTTATTTTAAATTAATACATGTGTGAAAGGTTCCATGTACAACAAGACAGGCAGCGGATGAAGAGAGAAAAGGAACACAGAACAGTTTAATTTCCTCTAGTTATGGACACTTTTTCCAGCAATGAAGCTTCCATGGTCTGTTCCTCGGACAGTTCCTCAATCTAAAGCAGCAGATGTCATTTTCAAGCTTAACACCAGACTGGCATTGTGGTTGTTCATTGGGTGATGGGAAATATGCAATGATACCTGCACCATCTACACGTTGCAAAGACCCCCTAACTCTTTGACAGACATATTGTGTTTTCATCCTTCTGTAAAAAAAGCTAACCGTTACACTGTCATGAAATATGATTATATGTCGACTATGAAACAAATATGACATGGCCTGCTTATGAGTTGCCATGAAAGAAAGTTTGATTAATTCAACTTAAAATGGCGTTTGTAGCTAAATGCTTTTGGTTAGCTTGAGAATAATAATTGCATGATTTATCATTCTACGTTGTATGTATGTAATATAGTAGAATGCTATGAACTGACACTGAATCGTAGGAGCTAACTACTAGCTATGTAAAAGATGTAGGAAGAACGCCCAGTGCTGCTTACCTGAGATGCCATCATCACACGGTCCTTCTTCGTAGGTGTCCGCTATGACTTCCTTTGTGTCAGAAAAAAGTTGCTTTCAGAACAATTATTTTTCATTGAAATAGTTTTGCTCTCGACAAAGACACAAATGTGCCTCCATAGTATATAACAATTTGCCTGTGAATAACCACACCTTCATACGAATGTGTATGCAGAATTCTTGATGCACAACTGAAGATGCTGCCATATCCTGCCAGCACGCCCACAAGCGAGACACTCAGGCGCAGAAGGATGACGCTTGGAAGAGGGAAAAGAACGAGATTGGAACAACAACAATTTGTTGCAAGTTGGGGTGGGTCTAATAGCTGAACAATAGACTTCAACCTTTACTAAAGAATAGTCTAATAGCCGAGCTAGGTGTGAGCCCCCCCCAATCACAGACCAGATTTTCCCTAACGACCAAGGGGTAGCTTGCTACTCAATGTAATAAAGTAATGACTTTTCAAATAAGTTACCTTAAACGTTATGTTGGCTGACAATTTGTTAGCTACGCTGTCCTTACGAACCATATAGCATATTATTAGTATGTACCGGTATGTTAGCTAGCTACCTAATGTTAGAAGTTATACATCAAACTTGCCAGTGTATTAACTATAGGCTATCTAACTACCCAACATTTATTGAATTGATTATTCCCGTCATTCTTAGCTTAGCTAAATGGTATAGTTGTTGTTCGTTCTCAATGGACATTCGGGCAGTAACAGAAAAATGGCTGACAATTTAATGACGTGCCACAGAATTCTGCGGCAGCACGCAAGGTGTACCGCTGTTGCGCCTTCTTCACCACACTGTCTGTGTGGGTGGACCATTTCAGTTTGTCTGTGATGTGTACGCCGAGGAACTTAAAACTTTCCACTTTCTCCACTGCTGTACATTCAATGTGGATTGGGGGGGTGCTCCCCCTGCTGTTTCCTGAAGTCCACGATCATCTCCTTTGTTTTGTTGACGTTGAGTGAGAGGTTGTTTTCTTGACACTGCACTCCGACTGCCCTCATCTCCTCCCTGTAGGCTGTCTCGTCGTTGTTGGTAATCAAGCCCACTACTGTTGTCGTCTGCAAACTTAATGATTGAGTTGGATTCGTGCATGGCCACGCAGTCATGGGTGAACAGGGAGTGCAGGAGGGGGTTGAGGACGCACCCTTGTGGGGCCCCAGTGTTGAGAATCAGCGGAGTGGAGTTGTTTCCTACCTTCACCACTTGGGGAAGGCCCGTCAAAGTCCAGGACCCAATTGCGCAGGGCGGGGTTGAGACCCAGGGCCTCCAGCTTGATGATGAGCTTGGAGGGTACTATGGTGTTGAATGCTGAGCTGTAGTCAATGAACAGCATTCTTACATATGTATTCCTCTTGTCCAGATGAGATGGGGCAGTGTGATGGCGATTGCATCGTCTGTGGACCTGTTGGGGTGGTATGCAAACTGAAGTGGGTAAGGTGGAGGTGATATGATCCTTAACTAGCCTCTCAAAGCACTTCATGATGACAAGTGAGTGCTACAGGGTGGTAGTCATTTAGTCGGGTAATCTTTGCCTTCTTGGGTACAGGAACAATGGTGGCCATCTTGAAGCATGTGGGGACAGCAGACTGGGATAGGGAGCGTTTGAATATGTCTGTAAACACACCAGCCAGCTGGTCTGCGCATGCTCTGAGGACGCAGCTAGGGATGCCGTCTGGGCCAGCAGCCTCGCGAGGGTTAACACTTTTAAATGTTTTACTCACGTCAGCCACGGAGAGGGGGGGGGGGGGGGGCCGTGACGGTGGCACTGTATTATCCTCGAAGCTTGCAAAGAAGGTGTTTAGTTTGTCTTGTAGCGTGTCCGTGACGTGGCTGGTTTTCTATTTGCAGTCTGTGATTTCCTGTAGACCCTGCCACATACGTCTCGTGTCTGAGCCATTGAATTATGACTCCACTTTGTTCCCGTGTAATTTAATCTCTGAGACATTTAGATGAAGATTGCACTCAAATTGGTAATTTTTAAATGATAGGATTCATATAATATAGTACCTAACATTCAATTTGAACAAAACTTTTTCTCTAACGGTGAGTTAGACAAGAAATTATTAGTCCATTTATAATTCTGTCTATAACAAAACAAAAATGTCTAAGTCAAGGGGTATCAATACTTTATGAAGGCACTGTAATTGTATGTGTAGGGTACAGACATGAGAATAAAGTCATGTTGAACACTTATTGCACACGGAATCGTTGGAATTTATTGTGATTTGTTTTACTTATTTGCCGTAACAAAGGGGTTGAATACTTATTGACTCAAGACATTTCAGCTTTTTAGTTTAAAAGTGTATATATATATATATATATATATATATTTTTTTTTAAAGAAAAAAATAATAATTTGTCTTTGACATAGGGTATTGTGGGTTGGCCAGTGACACCAAATCTGTTGAATCCCTTTTTAATTCAGTCTAGCACAAAATGTGGAAAAAGTCAAGGGGTGTGAATATTTTCTGAAGGCACTGTGTGTCGCTTATGCCTGGAACCGGCCCTGACCATGGAAACAAAGTCATGCCACCTAAGCAAAAGTGTTTGTCATTCCGGTCATAGACGATTCAACGAGTCACGCTGGGTATATAGGTTGTCTTCCTCTTTTTGGGTTTGTTTATTTAAATTAATGACACCAAGCAGGAATGTTTTTCTTTGTTACTAGTCAGTCAGTGTGTGAGCTGTGGCAAAAGGGACTGTAGCCCAGCTAACATATTTTGGTTCCCAGAATTTTCTTGGTATGTACATTTTTTGATGTTGTGGGAATGTTCCCTGAATGGTTTCTAGTGATCTGGAGGCAGATGACCTCCACTTAAGAGACGAGTGCTGCGTTAGATCCCAGGTTAAAGGTCAAAAGGGTATTTTTACCATGGAGACCAAGCCATCTGTAACTTTCCTCAACAACCTACTGTACTGTAGAATAAAATAAAAAATGTTTTACCTTTATTTAATTAGGCAAGATGCCAGAGTCAAAGGTAAGGAAGTCAGACAGCTCGTTTTGTCTGGCCCGTACGATTAAATGTATATGAAAATGTAATGTATATTGCTATGAAATCTACTTGGTTGCGGTTTCTCTATTTCTCAATTGAAAGTTGAGCAACGGGTCAGTTGGGTTCAATGGTAAGGAGTCACAGTGAATCTGTGAGTTGTCCTGATCATAAACCTTATCATTAGGTTATAATACAATGCTTTATAAAACGGTCTATACAGGCATACCAGGGTAACATTAAAATGTATAGTGCACAGTAAGTTGCAGGATAGGCTAACCTACATTTACTTTTAGGAGTAATCCGAAGTTGCCCTTAGGTGATCTAAGCTCAGTTCTTCTCCCTCTGAGGGATAAAGTGAGGAATTTAGTGAGTGTAATCTGATCCTAGATCTGTGCCTACTACTAGCCTAAATCCATCTTCTGCCAGGACAAGTGTAGAATGTATAACATAGCAGAGTATGATTTAATGAGAAGGTGGTCTATAAAAACAGTTAACCTCTAAAAGTCTAAACAGCGGGGGGGTACAAAAGTGACATATGGAATTGTTTTAAGATGATCATACCATGAATCATTTAGCTATTTGATTTAGAATTTTAGGACCCCTTTAGGTGTTCAAAAAAGAAATACAAAAAAAAGATAGACCTTGGCCTTTACTACTATAGCCCATTGAAACGCATTGAATAATGCATTTAAGAAAGCTCAGGAAATTGTTTAGTTTTTTTTGGACACATATTTAACCCCCTAATTTTTGTTGCCACAAAACTACCTCCATACTTCCATTCGCAGACGAGTCCCGTGACACTTGTGGGGTGTCGTAGAGCAAAACGGAGAACACTGTCGCGTTCGTGAGAGTTTCCACCGCAGATGTGGAAGGCCGACATAGGCGGGTGCAGTGGATTGAGACGCAGCCCTTGCAACAAAAAAAAAAAAGTAGTTTAAACTGACAGATTTTGATGGCAATTTTTTTAATTATTACTTGGATTGACGCACGGGATAGACTGTTAAGGATTAAAGACTCTGGATAGCATTAAAGTTGTATCATCGATATATATACACACACACCACGCAAATGGACACGGAGACACGGATATAAACATGCATGCGGACACGCAGACTAGTGATGCATGGTCAGCTGTTTGTTCCGCCGGCAATTGCTAATAACCCATCCGCAACTGCCCGACCTATATGTGATAAATTGAAAATGTGAGGTCCGCACCCGACCGTAACCCACTAATATAGTCAAAGATGGCGTACATTGTTTTGACAGGCAATTTTAGATATGCATATGTTTCCGCTTATAATTTCTTTACATTTTGGTAGGCTATTTGTTAGTCAATTTGTCTAATTAGATACACGCAGCTTCTCTTCTGTCATTACTCGTTACCCTTGAAGACTAAATAAACCCTTGCTCACCAGAATGTCACAAAAACACAAGCATTTCGCTACATCCGCAATAACATCTGCTAAATATGTGTATGTGACCAATAACATTTTATTTTATTTGCTAAATCGATAGAATGAATGCTTCAATCTGGTTGACATCGGTAAGGTTTGTTTTCTTTCCTCTTTCATCTCTGCTTCTCTTATGCAGCAAAGACGTTTAGGGGCCGGGGTGAAAATGCAATAACTCAACCAAAACCAAAAAAACAGGAAATATTTTCAGTGTAAAATCACCAAATAACATCAGTTTCAACGGTTTGAAGGAAATTAAAATCTATCAAACGATCCATTTTTTTTTTTTACTTTTTCAGATTGGTTTGGATGCATATTTTATGTTTTGAAATACTACTATCAGCTGTTAAGATGCTGACAGAGCAGCAGCAGCAGCGCACATTCATTTTCTCAAGATGCTGAAAGAAACAAATCATATTTCTCTACTCCTGTTCCTGAGTCAGAATTTATATTTGGTGTATCATTTTACTGCAAGAAATGCTTAATTCTGCAGGGGTTCATATTATATTAGGCTATGTGAGAGGTTGTAAGACCTACAGTTCAGATTTCAGTTAGGCTACTATTCCATTTAACCCATCTGAACAGTACAGTTCCCTTGACGTGCCATTTTGAAGTCCCCAGTGCTGGCACTGCTATCATCCTATTTTGCCACTTCACCAAATATTTTCCAAATATTAGACTACTGTTCTGGCCTTCCCTTCTATTTATTTTCAGCTCGCCATTTCGCAGCTTTTTTCTTCTTGAATTAAACTCCGACATTGTCCTTTTTGACTCAGTGGATCAGTTCACTTTTTCTACCGAAGTTCCCAAAAGCATTTAGCAATTGCCGTGTCTTTGGTGCGCTACAGTTAGTGCATAGCCTAAGCTTGCACTAACTGCACGAGAATGATACTTTTGGCGTATTTAAAAAAATATATAATAATTATTTCATGGCCCTAAACCCACCCGCCCTGTGGATATACCTGTGTTTCACTAGTATACACACACACACACACACACACACACACACACACACATGGACACATGCATGAACACACACTCACACACACATGCTCCTTCTTTCTCTTGTCCTCAGCTGGGCTTTTGGTTATGCTTAGTTGGTGTAGCCGAAAATGACAACAGCCCTCCCTCCTCCTGCGGTTGTTTTTGCCCGGTGCCCACTTGGACTATCGCCACAGCAGCCAAGGTCAATCACACATACCAGGCCCCTCGATGTGCCATCTGGGGCGACGTGTGTACTGTATGTTTTTGTGTGTGCGCACGGTGATGCTCTGTATTGACCATGGAGAGGCTTTGAAGCCACCGATTGGAAATATTGGCAGTCCTCCATAGGAATGAGTGGAATCCTACAGTTTTTCAAAATTACAAGTATTTGTTTTGTTGTGGTGGGGGACACTAAATTTAGTAATCTAAAAAAATATATTTTCAGGAATTAAAAAAAAAAGAAGTATATCTTACATAAAATAATTTAGAAGTATTAAGGCAGGGATTATCAACTACATTTAGCCACGAGGCAATTTTTTTCTTGAATGGATAGTCGGGGGGCCGAAACATAATTACAAATAATTTGTGGACTGCAAATTGACTGCAAGAAGCCCAAACACACATAATATTTGACTGAAACATAATCATTTCAAACCGTGCTTACATTTTGTATACGATCACGTGTCTTTATATTATGTTTGGAAATATTGAACAGATTGCCTAAATTAAAATAACTTGCAGCTGGTGCTTTTATAGTCTCTTATGGCCGATAATAATACACACAACAAAAAATATATACCAGTCAAAAGTTGACACACCTACTCAGTCAAGGGTTTTACATTGTAGAATAGTGAAGCGATCAAAACTATGAAATAAGACATATGGAATCATGTAGTAACCAAAAAAGTGTTAAACAAATCAAAATATATTTGACATTCTTCAAAGTAGCCACCCTTTGCCTTGACAGCTTTGCACATTCAGGTGTCTGTAATATAATAAATGGGCAAAAATGAAATGTAGACATTAATAAATGCATTTCTATTGGTAATTAAAAAAAATACTTGGGGCGGTGTCAAGATGGAGGCACAGTGGCTTTACAGTACCCCCCCCCCCCCCGTTAGTGTGTGTGTGTGTGTATATATATATATATCATTGGTGTGTCGCTCTGCATCTTTCTCTTTGTGTGTGTCTCTTCTTTCCTCGTTTGCATAACACACCTGAGGCCACCCCCATTGAACTCCCTTATCGCCTCACCCATCTGCAAAGGCTTCGCACTCAGCAAACACTTTTATCAGTGACCTCTAATCCACTCGCTGAGTTAGTGTGTGTGTACACGCTGTCTGCATCTCTTAGTGCCTCGGAAAGGACATTATGTACTCGTGTTCACCCCTCATAAATGTGTCAACCACTTCACTTTCTGTAGTGTAAATTCAGTGTAATTGTCCTTTTCTCCCTTTACACTACACCAGGGGTTCCCAAACTTTATTGCTTTTGACAAACACCAATTGAGGTGTCTATTGATTCGCGACCCACCATAATGGTTGAGTGGCGAAAGAAATGTACACAGACCAGAAATAAGGAGAAAATATAATCTTGGCAGCGAAGAGAATGTTGTTTCAAAAGTAATTTCCTGCAATTCCACACATCCTGCCATGGAGCTGAAAGAGAATTGTGCCGTTAAGTTTAATTTCCTAAAATGTAACACATTTTGACAGAGGCTAATGCTGTGTTCTTAGGCTCAAACATTAAATGGGGGCCTGATTGTCTAGCTTTTATTTTGTTTGTAAATTCTCAAAGATTATAGGCTATTATTGAAAAAGATTATACTGTAGGTATATTGTCTTTTCTATATACTTGGTTTAAGTTTACACTGAAAGCGTTTTCCCATACTGAAAGTTAAATAAATAATATGCTATTCACAAACTGTCATCCCGCGACCCACCTGGAGCCCTGGCTGGGTTGAAACCGACAGTTTTGGAACCACTGCGCTACACAACATTTGGTTAATTGTTCAGCAGTCTTATGGCTTGGGGTTAGAAGCTGTTAAGGAGCCTTTTGGTCCTAGACTTGGTGCCCCGGTACTGCTTTCCGTGTGGTAGCAGAGAAAACCGTCTATGACTTGGGTGACTGGAGTCTTTGACAATTTTGGGGGTTTTCCTTTGACACTGCCTAGTATATAGGTACTGGATGGCAGGAAGCTTGGCCCCAGTGATGTACTGGGCCATACGCACTACCCTCTAGCGCCTTACGGTCAGATGCCGAGCAGTTACCATACCAGGCGGTGATGCAACGGTCAGGATGCTCTCGATGGTGCAGTTGAAGAACTTTTTGAGGACCTGGGACTCATGCCAAATCTTTTCAGTCTCCTGGGGGGGAAAAGGTGTCGTTGTGCCCTCTTCACAACTGTCTTGGCGTGTTTGGGCCATGATATTTTGTTGGTGATGTGGACACCAAGGAACTTAACTCTCGACCCGCTCCACTACAGCCCCGTCGCTGTTAATGGGTCCTTTTCCTGTAGTCCACGATCAGCTCCTTTGTCTTGCTCACATTGAGGGAGAGGTTGTTATCCTGGCACCACACTGCCAGGTCTCTGTCCTCCTCCCTAAAGGCTGTCTCATCATTGTCGGTGATCAGGTCTACCACCGTTGTGTCATCGGAAAACTCAATGATGGTGTTGGAGTCGTGTTTGGCCACGCAGTCATGGGTGAACAGGGAGTACAGGAGGCGACTAAGCACACACCCCTGAGCGGACCCAGTGTTGAGGATCACCGTAGCAGATGTGTTGTTGCCTGGGGGCAGCCCGTCAGGAAGTCCAGGATCCAGTTGCAGAGTGTTGCGTTTAGCCCCAGGGTCCTTAGCTTAGTGATGAGCTTTGTGGGAACTATGGTGTTGAACGCTGAATGTAGTCAATGAACAGCATTCTCGCATAGGTGTTCCTTTTGTCCAGGTGGGAAAGGGCTTCGGCTCTGTTGGGGCAGTATGCGAATTGGAGTGGGTCTAGGGTTTCCGGGATGATGGTGTTGATGTGAGCCATGACCCGCCTTTCAAAGCAATTCATGGCTACAGACGTGAGTGCTACGGGTCGGTAGTCATTTAGGCAGGTTACCAGGTTACCTATGGTGGTCTGCTTGAAACATGTAGGTATTACAGACTCGGTCAGGGAGGTTGAAAATGTCAGTGAAGACGCTTGCCAGTTGGTCCACGCATGCTTTAAGTACACGTCCTTGTAATCCTTCTGGCTCCGGGGCTTTGTGAATGTTGACCTGTTTAAAGGTCTTAATGCTCTCGGTAGCCGATGTGAGTATCACACAGTCATCCAGAACAGCTGGTGCTATCATGCATGCTTCAGTGTTGCTTGCCTCGAAACGAGCATAAAATGCATTTAGCTCATCTGGTAGGCTTGCGTCACTGGGCAGCTTGCGGTTGGGTTTCCCTTTGCAGTCCTTAATAGTTTTCAAGCCCTGCCACATTCGACGAGCGTCAGAGCCGGTGTAGTAGGATTCAATCTTAATCCTGTATTGACGCTTTGCTTGTTTGATGGTTCGTCTGAGGGCATAGCGGGATTTCTTATATGCGTCCGGATTAGTCTCCCACTCCTTGAAAGCGTCAGCTCTAGCCTTTAGCTCGATGCAGATGTTGCCTGTCATCCATGCCTTCTGGTTGGGTTATGTACGTACGGTCACTGTGGGGACGTCGTCGTCGATGCACTTGTTGATGAAGCCGATGACTGAGGTGGTGTACTCCTCAATGCCGTTGGATGAATCCCAGAACATATTCCAGTCTATGCTAGCAAAACAGTCCTGTAGCGTAGCATCCGCATCATCTGAGCACTTCCGTATTGAGTGAGTCACTGTTACTGCCTGCTTTAGTTTTTTATTCTAAGCAGGAATCAGGATGGAATTATGGTCAGATTTGCCAAATGGAGGATGGGGGAGAGCTTTGTATGCATCTCTGTGTGTGGAGTAAAGGTGATCCAGAGGTTACATTTTTTATTTAATTATTTCTCCCCCCCCCCCCCCTGCTAGTTGCACATGTGACATGCTGGTAAAAATGTGTTAAAATTGATTTAAGTTTGCCTGCATTAAAGTCCCCGGGCCACTAGGACCGCCTCTTCTGGATGAGCATTTTCTTGTTTGCTTATGACCTTATATAGCTGGTTGAGTGCGGTCTTAGTGCCAGTATCGGTTTGTGGTGGTAACTAGACGGCTACGAATAATATAGATGAGAACTCTCTTGGTAGATAGTGTGGTCTACAGCTTATCATAAGGTACTCTACCTTAGGAGAGCATTACCTCGAGACTTCTTTAATATTAGACAACGCGCACCAGCTGTTATTGAAAAATAGACCCATCCCTGCTCCTCGTCTTACCAGATGTAGCTTCTCTGTCCTGCCGGTGCATGGAAACTCCCGCCAGCTCTATATTATCTGTGTCGTCGTTCAGCCACGACTCAGTGAAGCATAAGATATTAGATTTTATTGTCCCGTTGGTAGTATAATCTTGATCGTAGGTCGTCCATTTTATTTTCCTGTGATTGCATGTTGGCCAATAGAATGGATGGCAGCCTACAAATTGTGGATTTTGACCCATACCCGAGAAAGCAGAATGTCCTTTGCGTCGGGCTCGTTAATTTTTTAGTTCGAGGTGAGTAACCTCTAGTTCGAGGTGAGTAATCGCTGTTCTGATGTCCAGAAGTTATTTTCGGTCATAAGAGACAGTAGCAGCAACATTATGCACAAAATAAGTTACAAACAACGCGAAAAAACTAACAAAATAGCACATTTGTTTTAGGTACTAGTCTGTAAAATACTAGTCTGTAAAATATTGCGACAGATGCCACATATCAAGTTTCGTGCAGATTGGTGATTTGGTGCTAGAAGAGTAGTGTTTTTCACAAAATTCAAAATGGTGGAAAATCCATAATGGAGAACTTTCATCAGGCCAATCAGTGTAATTTTGGAATTGCTCGCGCCGCTCGCTCTCTGTGTTTGTGTGTGCGCCTAGTCTTTAGCAGGGAATTTTCTGACATAGTTGTCCCGAAAAAAATGCTTAGGCGCACACACAAACATCCAAACAATTTAATTATTTTTATCATACATTTTTGGGATGGAAAAAACAATTTCAGTGTAAATTCAATAGACTTAAACCAAATATAAAGTATGTAGAAATGATAATGGACCTATTTTCTTTATAATATAATCTTTGCGAACTAACAATCACCAAAATAAAAGCTAAACAGTCAGGGGAATTGTAAATTCCAAAACAATGAATTTAATAGTATTGATTTTGTTCTTAGGTTTGAGAAAAATAACAGTGTTGGCCATGGTAAATTGCATATAATTGCAGGAAATTATCTTTAAAAAAGCTACATTATCTCAGCTACATGGCAGAAATTTGCTTTTAAACTGCAACATTTTGTCTAAGCTCCATGGCAAAATGTGTAGAATTGCAAGAAATGTACTTTAAAACTGCAAAAATTGCACACAACTAAACAAAAACAAGATGGGTGCCAAAGATTTTGTCTCCATGTTCTCTGAAATGTTGCTATGCATGCCATGCCCTAAGCCTCCCAATCAGCTTTTTGATTGAGGAAAACCCCCTATATATCAGTCTGGTGTCTGCTCCAAACCTGGGTTCAAACACTACACTGATTGTACAAAAGATAAGCAACACCTGCTCTTTCCATTACATACAGACCAGGTGAATCAGGCTATGACCCCTTATTGATCTCACTTGTTAAATCCACTTCAATCAGATGAAGGGGAGGAGACAATTGAGACATGGATTGTGTATGTGTGCCATTGAGGGTGACTGGCCATGACAAAAGATTGAAGTGCCTTTTGAAGGGGGTATGGTAGTAGGTGCCAGGCGCACCAGTTTTCAAAAGGGGGTGCTACTTAATATTACGAAGGTGTTCCTAATATTTTGTATATGTCAGTGTTGTAGTTGAGTCACTAAACCTCAAGGTCGAGTCCCAAGTCCCCTGTGCTCGAGTCCGAGTAGTCCTGAGTCCTTTTGGCAGAAGTCCGAGTGCAAGTCAGTCACCAATGGTTGAGCCATACCGCCACCAGATCGCAGTATAGCGGCACGCCATCATAAAATTAAAACAAATGTACTATTCATCACAAGTTATACTCAAACGAATGGTAAGTCAGCTACTTTTTTGTATGGCTCGAAATTGCCAAGGACCTCTCGATACAATATTATCACGATACTTAGGTGCTGATACGATATATATTGCTCTTCTCATGATTGTATATGTATTGCGATTCGATACTTAGGTTTTTATTGCAATTTCGATGTTCCTAACATTGCTCACCGTATGTCTGCTGCAGATGGATGTGAGAAAACAAGTTTTAATCAGGCATGGAAATAAAAGTGCCGAAAACAAAGTGGTTTGCTTTTTAAAAAGATGGAGAACAAGCTATGAATGAAAAATACATGAGTTTTGGTGGAGGTACAGCCAATGAGTGCAAAAATTATATTGTGATATTGTCAAAACTTTATGAGATATATGGTCAAAAATAATATCCCGATATGTAACTTTTCTTCTTCTCCCATCACTACTTTTTTGTAATCGCCCACTGATTTTTGTGTAGTTTTTTAACTTTTTATTGTTGAGTGAAACATTGACTTTGCAATGGGATCCAGGGGGGAAAGCCTACTTCCCTATACTTAAGGGGAGAAAGAGACAAATAGCTAGACTGTTGTTTTAAAGTTAAACTCAATTCTAGTATTGTTTTCAATTTCGTAAAGCAGTTTGTTTATTAACCAGGCAAAGCTAAATAGTAGGCTGGTGACTGGTAGTTACGGCAAAGCAAGAGCGCTGCTTGTGCGACGTGTAGCCTATGATCGGAGGCAAAGCTGGAGCAGAGCCTGCCTGTCTGCCCACGATCATTGCTTGCCCCCCCGCAGCTCACCAGCTTATGTAGGCTGTGTGTGCCGGGTGTGGCGCGTCCTTCCCACTGCTATAGAACAGAACCCTCGCTGCTCTGCGCACCCAGTGCTGCTAATATTCTGCATACAGTGGAGGCTACTCAGGGGAGGACCATCCTCCTCAGTAAATGTTATAAACATTTAAATAGTGAGACATTTAAATTATGCTTTTTATATAAAAATATATTCACATGTCACCAAATAATTGAATAAAACACTGTTTTGCGAAGGTCTACAGTAGCATCAACATTACTTTGTAGGGTAGCACCAATGTGTAGCTGGAGTACAGTCAGCTTCTGTCCTCCTCTCGATACATTGCCTTCAACACAAAACCTAGGAGTCCCCTTCCATAGGCTTACACAGTAATTATGACAACTTCCGGTGGATGTCTTCCAACCTATCAGAGCTCTTGCAGCATGAACTAACATGTTGTCCACCCAATCTGGTGGAGAATGAATCTGGTATTGAATGCATAAGCTACAGCTAGCTAGCACTGCAGTGCATAAAAAGGGGTGGGTAGTTGACTCAGAGACAATAGTTGAACAATTTTGAACAACTTGATTTCTTCAAAAATGAAGGGGGAGAGACTCAGGGGGAGAGAGAGAGAGCTAGGGGCCTGCCGGTGTAACTGCTAAACTGCTTGCTGTACACTACTGCATGATGTAGTGGGTTTACTAAAGTGTTAGTTCTAGTAGCTATGTTGATTATGACATTAGCTAATCTGGTGACAATGATGTAGGCTGTGTGTAGCGGTTATGGTATGAAAGTTTAACTTGAAAAGTTTTTTTTGCCTGGACACAGACAGCTGATGTGTTGTGTGCTGAAGTCTATAAGCGAAGGGAAAAGGTACAAGGAGGACAGCGCGTAGTTGCGAGAAGGAATTATACAACGAGCAAAGTGATCATTCAGTTTGTATATGGCTGCTATGACAGTGAACTGTGTTTGCGGGTGAACAGGGGTGTATTCCTTCCACCGATTCTTAAATGGAAGCAAATGGAACGAAATGGGAATAAACGTACCTGCATTTCTCCAATAGAAACTCTTATTTGCAACTGTTGGACTAATGATTACACCCTAGATCAGCTAGATGCAGGCAACAGTGTGCAAAGCTCTATTGAATGCGTCACTGTCGGTCACCTTGATTACTACAATTTTTCTCTCGACCTGTGTGCACCTACGTTGTAAACTTTCATTCATAGCCTAGGTTGTAGCAACCTCATGATGGGTATAGGGAAAATGTGGCTATCATGTTTGTAGCCTAAACCTTACATTGAGCTGGGTGAGTGGAATATGACTGACAATCATCCAATATACTGTTATAGAAATAAGGCCATGCTCTAAAAAAAAAAAAAAAAAAGACAATTGTCCTCCGTCATCTTAAATGGCATTGAACACCCCTGTCTGCTTATCGTAGTAGCCTGTCCAAGTGCAAATACAAAAAGTGCAGAAGTCACGAAGACGAGTTCAAGTACGAGTCACCAATGGTCGAGTCACAAGTCAGGAAAATTGGGGCTTGAGTCAGAGTCCTGGACTCGAGTACTACAGCACTGCTATATGGCATCCTTTTAAAAACTTTAGCTGGGCTTGATTGCGCTTGTATGGTGTAATGGAACCAATAGAACAGTCGTAAAACTGCAACCCCCCGCCCATACAGCACTCCAGGCATGTTAAAACAAACACTTAAAGTATTTGAAAAATGTCCAATAGAATTTAAACCCAGATCTGTTCTGCTCTTCTCTGCTTTAGAGGTCTTCAATAAATTTACCTTATTAGCATGAAACAAAAATGCTTTAGGCTATGCAGCGCAGTGATCGGTTCCACATGGTTCTCTCAGCTGTAGTTACATAATCCCGATGACAATCAAACAGGACCGAACTCAAGGGAATTTTGGGTCTCTGGTATTTAGGTTCAGTGGACCCACGAAGACCTATTCTGCTCTAGAATGACGCCCGAGAGGATGGCTGACATTTTACATGCTCCTAACCAACTTATTTATTTATTTTTTTGCATTGTTTGTAAATAATTTAACTTACTTTTGTACATAATGTTGCTGTTACTGTCTCTTATGACCGAAATATAACTTCTGGACATCAGAACAGCGATTACTCATCACAAACTGGTAGAAGCTTTTTGGAGGGAGGGGGGTGTCGAGAGGGAAGATGTACACCATGTAGGTAAGGTGCAGAGTTCCACCCTAGTCGTTGCTCAGGCAGGCCTCTGTGCTTTGACTGGCTGCCTGGGTTAGGTTTAGTACTGACTTCTCCTTTCCTCATATACCCTCAGCTAACCAATGAAGCAAGGGGCCCCTCAGGGGTGCTGCTGCACAGAATGCGTAGTCACTCACTCTGCCGTAGGCTCCCTCTCGCTTCCTTCCTCCTCCTCCTCTCTCAGCCTGTCTTATACCTTCTCTTTCTTTTACTCTCTCTGAAATTCTCTCACTTCTCTCTCTCTGTTCCTGCCATTTCCCTCTTCAACTAATCTATTTTCAATGTCTCATGTCTGGCGCCTTTCTCTTATTCTTCCTCCTCTTTCTTTCCTTCTTTCTTTCTTGGCTCACTAGTTGTTCCTGGCCTCCTCCCTTCTCCCTGTTTTTTTTTTGCGGTAAAGGAAGCTGTCAGTAACTACTGACCAATATCTGATGTGACATCACAGCAACCAGTAGCATACTTACAGTATATGTCCTGGAAGCAGTTGTCAGGTTGGGGCATGTAGAGTGGATGTGCTGTTCTTTTACTGCTAGGGTACATTTGGTCGGTACACTTGAGTTTAAACCTGTATCACTAATCTCTAGGCTACACAATCGATGCACCATCGCTGTGATAGTTACTTTAAGCCACAGTCAAATGGGCCCATCAACAAAAATGTAAACAATGGAGCAATACTGTAAGGTGCAAAATCCACCCCCACACACTTGCCTGTGTAATGATTATGCTGTTGAAGCACCTTTTGGCAGCGATTGCAGCATCGAGTCTTCTTGGGTATGACGCTACAAGCTTGGTACACCTGTATTTGGGGAGTTTCTCTCATTCTTCTCTGCAGATCCTCTCAAGCTCTGTCAGGTTGGATGGGGCTATTTTCAGGTCTCTCCAGAGATGTTCGATTGGGTTCATGTCCGGACTCTGACTGGGCCACTCAAGGACATTCAGACTTTCGAGCCACTCCTGCGTTGTCTTTTCTGTTGTTCAGGGTCGTTGTCCTGTTGGAAGGTGAACCGTCGCCCCAGTCTGAGTGCTCTGGAGCAGGTTTTCATCAAGGATCTCTCTGTACTTTGCTCCTTTCATCTTTCACTCGATCCTGACTAGTCTCCCAGTCCCTGCCGCTGAAAACAATCCCCACAGCATGATGCTGCCACGACCATGCTTCACAGTAGGAATGGTGCCAGGTTTCCTACAGACGTTACACCAAAAGGCACTTAAAGGACTCTGACCATCAGAAACAAGATTCTCTGGTCTGATGAAACCAAGATTGACCTCATGCAGGCCAAAGAGTTCAATCTTGGTTTCATCAGACCAGAGAATCTTGTTTCTCATGGTCTGAGAGTCCTTTAGGTTCCTTTTTAGCAAACATCAAGCGAGCTCTCGTGCCTTTTACTGATGAGTGGCTTCTGTCTGGCCACTCTACCATAAAGGCCTGATTGGTGGAATGCTGCAGAGATGGTTGTCCTTCTGGAAGGTTCTCCCATCTCCCCAGAGGAACTCTAGAGCTCTGTCAGAGTGACCATCGGGTTCTTGGTCACCTCCCTGACCAATGCTCTTCTCCCCCGATTGCTCAGTTTGGCCGGACGACCAGCACTAGGAAGAGTCTTGGTGGTTCCAAACTTCTTCCATTTAAGAATGATGGAGGCCACTGTGTTCTTGAGGACCTTTAATGCTGCAGACATTTTTTGGTACCCTTCCCCAGATCTGTACCTCGACACAATCCTGTCTCAGAGCTCTACTGACAATTCCTTCGACCTCATGGCTTGGTCTTTGCTCTGACATGCACTGTCAACTGTGGGACCTTATATAGACAGATGTGTGCCTTTCCAAATCATGCCCAATCAATTGAATTTAGCACAAGTTGTAGAAACATCTCAAGGAGCTCAATTTTGAGTCTCATATCAAAGTGTCTGAATGCATGTCTGACTATTTTTAATACATTTGCAAAACATTCTAAACCTGTTTTTGCTTTGCCATTATGGGGTATTGTGCGTAGATGGATGAGAAAAATATTTCATCTATTTTAGAATAAGGCTGGCTGTAATGTAAAAAAATTAGGAAAAAGTCAAGAGGTCTGAATACTTTCCAAGTGCACTATATTACCATCAGTATATTGCCACAAGTATTTCTATATTCCTGCTACAGGTCACTTTTCAGCCCTGTTTACGTTGCTCTATTGTTTACTATTATTATTCATCCACCGAGAGAGCGAGAAGGGGGGTAGAAAAAGAAAGAGGGGGTAGGGAGGGGAGAAGAATAGAAAGGGAGAGTTGTGTATGTGTGTCATGACAGCTGCAACTCTTACTACACTACTTGTTTGCCAAAAAGGGATATCAACAGAAGGCCAAGGGCACGGAATATTCTCACTTACTCTGAACTCATACCAGTTCAGCTCGCTAAATAGTGAGACACAGATATGTCCAAGGGCACACGCAATGTCACCTCTTGGCCTGTGGATGAACCTATCGTTACCATGGGGATTATCATTGGTCATTACGCCCATTATTTTGCAACGCATAAACAGTGCCTTCAAACTATTTACCTCCCTTGACGTTTTCCAAATTTTGTTACAGCTAAATTTAAAATGGATTAAATTGAGACTTTTTTTGACACTGGCATACACACACAATACCCCATAATGTCAAAGTGGAATTTTGTTTTTTTAAATTTTGAATAAATGAAAAGCTGAAATGTCTTGATATGGCAAGCCTAAATAAGTTCAGGAGTAAAAATGTCCTTAAGTCACATAATAAGTTGCATTGGCTCACTCTGTGTGCAATAATAGTGTTTAACATGATTTTTGGATGACTACCTCATCTCTGTACCCCACACATACAATTATCTGTAAGGTCCCTCAGTCGAGCAGTGAATTTCAAACACCGATTCGACCACAAAGACCAGGGAAGCTTTTGAATGCTGTACAAAGGCCACCTATTGGTAGATGGGTGAAAATATTGAGTGTACAATCCAGGTGTGGAAAGCTCTTGGAGACCTACTCCGAAAGACTCACAGCTGTAGTCGTGGTCAAAGGCGCTTCTACCAAGTATTGACTCAGGGGTGTCAATACTTATGTAAATTTATATATTTTGTATTTCATTCTCAACACATTTTACAATTTTTTTCTAGAAACACTTTCACCTTCTCATTATGGGGTATTGTGTGTAGATGGGTGAGGAAAAAAACATATATTTAAATTCAGGCTGTGACACAGCAAAATGTGGAATAAGTCAAGGGAGGTGAATACTTTGAGTGTACAAAACATTATGAACACCTGCTCTTTCCTTGACAAATTGTTGAATACAGGTGAATGCTACACTTCAATCAGTGTAGATGAAGGGGAGGAGACAGGTTAAAGAAGAATTTTAAAGTTTTGAAACAAATTACACGTGCATTGTGTATGTGTGCCATTCAGAGAGCGTGTCAACGGGCAAGCCAAAATATTGAAGTGCCTTTGAATGGGGTATGTAGTAGGTGCCAGGTGTCAAGAACTGCAACGCTGTTGAGTTTTTCACACTCAACAGTTTCTCATGTATCATGAATGGTCCACCACCCAAAAGTCATACAGCTAACTTGACACAACTGTGGGAAGCATTGGCGTCAACATGGGCCAGCATCCCTGTGAAACGCTTTTGGCACCTTATACGGGCCACGCCCCGAGGAATTAAGGCTGTTCTGAGGGTAAAAGAGGGTTCCGCTCAATATTAGGAAGGTGTTCTTAATGTTTTGTACACTGTGTAGATATACTCCTAGCTAAAGGTTGTTTGTCAGGGATATCACTTTTCAAGTAAAAAAACTAAATAGCTGGAGGGGATCTTTTAAAGGGGCAATCAGCAATTGCTACATCTACTTTTGGACTTATAAATTCACTATGTACCCATTGAAGAATAAAACTTTATGTCTTATGAGCTTTGTTCAACTGTTGTAACCCGTTAGAACCCAGAATATAAGCTTGTGGCCACCAGCTGCATTAAGTACTGCAGTGCATCTCCTCATGGAATGCACCAGATTTGCCAGTTCTTGCTGTGAGATGTTACCCCACTCTTCCACCAAGGCACCTGCAAGTTCCCAGACATTTCTGGGGTGAATGGCCCTAGCCCTCACTCTCTGATCCAACAGGTCCCAGACGTGCTCAATGGGATTGAGATCCGGGCTCTTCGCTGGCCATTGCAGAACACTGACATTCCTATCTTGCAGGAAATCACGCACAGAACGAGCAGTATGGCTGGTGGCATTGTCATGCTGGAGGGTCATGTCAGGATGAGCCTGCAGGAAGGTTACTACATGAGGGAGGAGGATGTCTTCCCTGTAACGCACAGCGTTGAGATTTCCTGCAATGACAACAAGCTCAGTCCGAACATGCTTTGACACACCGCCACAGACCATGATGGACCCTCCACCTCCAAGTTGATCCCGCTCCAGAGTACAGGCCTCGGTGTAACGCTCATTCCTTTGACAATTCATGTGAATCTGACCATCAGCCCTGGTGAGACAAAACCGTGACTCGTCAGTGAAGAGCACTTTTTGTCAGTCCTGTCTGGTCCAGCGACGGTGGGTTTGTGCCCATAGGCGACGTTGTTGCTGGTGATGTCTGGTGAGGACCTGCCTTACAACAGTCCTACAAGCCCTCAGTCCAGCCTCTCTCAGCCTATTGCGGACAGTCTGAGCACTGATGGAGGGATTGTGCGTTCCTGGTGTAACTCGGGCAGTTGTTGTTGACATCCTGTACCTGTCCCCGCAGGTGTGATGTTCGGATGTACTTGTGGTCTGCCACTGCGAGGACGATCAGCTGTCCGTCCTTTCTCCCTGTAGCGCTGTCTTAGGCGTCTCACAGTACAGACATTGCAATTTATTTCCCTGGCCACATCTGCAGTCCTCATGCCTCCTTGCAGCATGCCTAAGGCACATTCACGCAGATGAGCAGGGACCCTGGGCACCTTTGGTGTTTTTCAGAGTCAGTAGAAAGGCCTCTTTAGTGTCCTAAGTTTTCATAACTGTGACCTTAATTGCCTACCGTCTGTAAGCTGTTAGTATCTTAATAACGACCGTTCCACAGGTGCATGTTCATTAATTGTTTATGATTCATTGAACAAGCATGGTATACAGTGTTTTAAACCCTTTACAATGAAGATCTGTGAAGTTATTTGGATTTTTACAAATCATCTTTGAAAGACAGGTTCCTGAAAAAGGGCCGTTTCTTTTTTTGTTGTTGCTGAGTTTAGTAAGTAATCGGCCCGGCATCATTACATATCTCTCTCTTTCACACACAGACAAACAGAGCAGCCCAGAATAGGTGTTGTTAGTGTAGAGCCTTCTCACAGATGGGTATCTATTGCCACTCACTCTCTCTCTGAGGGAGAATCAGATATTCCTTAATACTCCATCCAGCCCTTAGATAAGAGGTAACCAGATCCCTATATTTTACACTGAACATTTTTATTTCATCATTGCGAAGCAATTGCTTATAAAATGCCTAGTGTTCCCTTTAGGTATCTATATACTGTCTTAGATAAAACATATCTGTAAAGAGGAATGCATTACACTTGTATTACAGTATCATCAGGTAAAGTTAAACTAATTTTGTGTATTTTTTTATGATAAAAGTAAAGCACAAGACGATGCAGAAGAAAACAGCGTACAATGTTGTCCAAAGCTTATCAAAAGCACAAACACAAGGTCACCTAGGGTCATATTGTCTAGTCAAGAGCAGCATCTGTTTTACAGCATAGAGGTTACAATGACAGCTGTTTCACACTCCAGGCTATGTGTGTGTGCAGTATATACGTTTCATTAGTAGTATGTACAGGATACACATACAGTAGTATTCAACGGTAAGAATGCCAACAAGTAAATGGTTCAGTAGAATAAACATTTTATAATAAGTATAATACAGGAAGGCATAATTTATAGAACAATATTTACATGTGTTTTGGGGAAGCTGCGTGTGTTCATGCGTGTCCCACCCCATGATGTTCCTTCCTAACATCCTTAAGGGACTCTTCATTTAACAAGTCAATACTTTGTAGAAGCACCTTTGGCGGCCAGTACAGCTGTGAGTCTTTTTGGGTTTGTCTCGAAGAGCTTTGCACACCTGGATTGTACAATATTTACCCATTATTCTTTAATCAATTCTTCAAACTCTGTCAAGTCGATTGTTGATCATTGCTAGACAGCCATTTAGATTTTTTGAAATACATTTTCAAGCCGATTTAAGTGAAAACTAACTGGGCCACTCAGGTACATTCAATGTCGTCTTGGTAAGCAACTCCAGTGTAGATTTGGCCATGTGTTTTAGGTTATTGTCCTGCTGAAAGGTGATTTCGTCTCCCAGTATATGTTGGAAAGCAGACCAAGGTGTTCCTCTAGGAGTTTGCCTGTGCTTAGCTCCATTCTGTTTATTTCTTTTATCCTGAAAACCTCTGTAGTCCTTAACGATTACAAGCATACCTGTAACATGATGCACCCACCCCTACGCTTGTAAATATAGAGTGGTACTCGGGAATGTGTTGAATTGGATTAGCACCAAACATAACACTTTGTATTCAGAACAAAAAGTTAATTTCTTTGGCACATTTTTTGCAGTATTACTTTTGTGCCTTGTTGCAAACAGGATGCATGTTTTTGAATATTTTTATTCTGTACAGGCTTCCTTTTCACTGTCATTTATGTTAGGAATGTGGAGTAACTACATTGTTGATCTATTCTCAGTTTTCTGATCACCATTGGCCTCATGGGGAAATGCCTGAACAGTTTCCTTCCTCTCCGGCAACTGAGTTAGGAAGGACGCCTGTATCTTTGTAGTGACTGGTTGTATTGATACACCATCCAAAGCCTAATGAATTACTTCACCATACTCAAAGAGATATTCAGCATCTGCCAATCGATGCCCATTTTTGCGAGACATTGAAAAACCTTACTAGTCTTTGTGGTTGAATCTGTGCTTGAAAATCACTACTCGATTGTGAGACCTTACAATTATCTGTATGTGTGGGGTACAGAGATGGGGTAGTCATAAAACCACAGAATGAGTCCAAGTAACTTATTTATGTGAGTTGTGAAGGCCATTTTCACGCTTTAACTTATTTAGGCTTGCCATAAGAAAGAGGTTGAATACTTATTGACTCGAGACATTTCAGGTTTACATTTTATATTAATTTCAAAAATGTTCTACAAACAAAATGTCACTCACATTATGGGGTATTGTGTGTAGATCAGTGACACAACATGTAAATGTCATCAATTTAAATGCTGGCTGTAACACAACATAATGTGGAAAAGGGAAAGGAGTGAAGGCAGTCTCTGACAGAAGTCTTGCCAATGCCATATGTTATTTTCATCTCTCCTTGTCAGTGTGTCCTTGGCAGATAGTCACTGATTGCTAACATTTTAATTAAATTAACTAACTAATTGATGTTTTATCTGTGATTGCGCTCCCTCTGTCACTCTTTCAAGCGCCAGGGAGTCCATCTGAGTCACCCTCTCCTTGTTTTGTTCAATGGCTAAAAATCACTAGGCCGTTACCAAAGTAACGCAGTGAAAATATGTCCTTGCCTTAAACCGTTTTGAGTAGGCCTTCCGGGCTGGGCTGTAAGAGTACTGGAAATGAGTTCATGCTGTTAATAATGTCTCACAGAGGAGCTGGGTACAGGGGTTTTTGATGCTTGCTAGCTGAAGCTGGAACTGGAGGCCTGTAATTCACAAATAATGATAGAGCATGAAGTAGTCTTGAATGGCACATTTCCCCCCAGAGTACTTATTTTCTTTATTTTACGATTGCTGTATCCTCAATTCCACAGTAGAGGTGTTAGCGCCGCCGGTGGCCACTACTTACAGTTAGGGTGGCGCATTTTGGGGAATATTCAGAGGTGGAAACTTTCCGTGGGAATATATGGGAATTAACGGAAATATATGCAAAATAATATTAATACCATTTAAATGTAGGTGTTTTTGGCATTGGATATATTTACCATATCATATGGAGACCGAAACATAAACCTTTTACCTGATCATAAGTAGACATAATTGCAAATGATTAAATCCTTCCAATAGAAAAAATAACTATTTAGTCAACTCATTTTAATTAAAGTTCAATTTGTGACTCTTCACATGGGATGATTTCACTGAACAACAAAAGGGAATATTGAATGATCCCCAATGATCCATCGCATCTCCCAAAAACGTTTTCAACATCTGTAAAATGATAGTCCAGAAACTAAAGGGGAAAGAGCCTCAGATCCACAAAGTCCCTTCCACCAGGTTGCTGATGAGATATATTGGCACGACTGCCACATTGCATCTACATCCCAAAGCCCTTGCTTGGAGTTGTACTTCGACAGACTGCCAAGAACCTTGCCCTCATCCAGGCCAAGGTGGCGAGACACGGTAGCGATGACACCATAGGCCTTGTTGATCTCTGCACCAGACAGGATGCTCTTGCCAGCATACTTGGGGTCCAACATGTACGCTGCGACATGTATGGGCTTCAGGCAGAAGTCTTCATGCTTTTTGATGTATTTCAGAACTGTAGTTTCCTCTGCTTGGAGCAACAGTGAAGTGGGCAGGGCAGTACGGATTTATTATCTTACATCTGCAAGCAGAGTCTGAACATCAGATGGTATTGTCTCCCTCAATCCGTGCAATGGCTACTGCTATAGGTTTAAGGAGTTTCAGGCTGCTTACCACTCTCTCCCAAAATACATCATCCAGGAGGATCCTCTTGATGGGGATGTCCATATCAGCAGACTGTTGATGGGTGGAGATAATGTAGTTAATTATTCCTTGTCCACGAACGTTCGACCACCCATCAGATGATTGCAATAGTCTGCTTTCTCTATGATTTGCTTGACCTTCACTTGAACTCTGCATCCAGCAAATTAGTAGATAAAGCATGTCTGGTTGGAGGGGTATATGCTGGGAGAAGAACATTCAGAAATCTCTTCTAATACACATTGCCTGTCAGCATCAGAGGTGAACCAGTTGCATACACAACTCGAGCAAGACATTCATCAGCATTTCTCTGACTACGTTCCTCCATTGAGTAAAAAAAAACTTCTGATTCCAGGAGGACCATGAGCTGTTGCTGTCAATAAGGTGTCTGATAATTTTCACCTCGAATATAACTTTTGTCAGAGGTTGCTTGTTGTGAGCACTGAGTGAACTTTATGCACTTGGCCAGATGATTCTGCATCTTTGTTGCATTTTTTCACATGATTTAGCACAGTATTTGCAAATGTACACAGCTTTTCCGTCTACATTAGTTGCAGTGAAATGTCTCCGTGTCAGATAGTGCCCGTGGCATTTTCCTGTAAAGATTAGGGAAAACATTTGTAAAAAAAAAAGAAGAAAAAATGCAATTCCATGTACAGATAAATAGTTAAGCAGTTAGATTAAACAACTCATTTGTAAGATAAATGTTTTAAAATGAAATGTATGGAAACAGGTGAATTAACACTCCTCAGTTAGCAGGCTCAAGCAAACTAAAACCCACATGGTAGCAAAAACTAACTAGCAGAAATTGTTAACAAGTTAGAAATGATTTAAACACACTTTCCTGTAGGCTACTATTTACTAGTTAACAAAAAATATTGTATGTCATATAAAATATATTCACCCCACCCAGTATTGCAATCAAAACATACCAGAAAGCATGTAGTCCTTGGCTCAGACAGTGTAGTAGTGTGGGCTCAATAGCATCTCATTCCTGTGCAAGATCTTGAGAATCAGCTGTACATGTGATGGAAGAGTGCACTGTGAATGCAGAGGGTTGCAATTCCATTGAATTGGGGATAGTTTAACCAAAACATGCCACAAGACCTAGAATTGCCTTAGGTGTATTCCACAAAAGGTTCACTGTTATAAACTAACATTTTTGATGAATTTAAGCAAAATTCCCGGGCTTAACCTCCCTTGAAAAATTTCCGGAAATTTCCCGGAAGGTTTCCGACCATTTGCAGCCCAACTTACAGTGCCTTTAGAAAGTCTACAACACCCTTGGATTTCTTCACATTTTGTGTTAAAGTGGGATTCAAATAGATTTCATTGTCATTTTCTGTCAATGATCTACACAAAATACTCTGTCAAACTGTAAGAAATTCAAACATTTTTTAAAGATGAATACAAAATAACACATATATACTGTATACCTTGATTTAGATAAGAATTCACCCCCCTGAGTCAATACATGTTAGAAACGCCTGATTTGTAGATGTGAGTCTTCTTGGGTAAGTCTCTTAAGAGCTTTGCACACCTGTATTGTGCAATATTTGCCCATTATTCTTTAAAAAAATGTTTTTATTATTTTCTTTTCTTCAAGCTCTGTCAAGGTGTTGGGGATCATGGCTAACAGCAATTATACAGTATTTGTTTTTTTTTTAATTCTGTGCCTTGTTGCGTTGCGTACTTATGCTTGTTTTGGAATATTTTTTTCCCGTAAATTTATGTTCTTTTCACTCTGTCATTTAGGTCATTATTGTGGAGTCACTACAATGTTGTTGATCCATCTTCAGTTTTCTCCCATCACAGCTATTGAACTCTGGTGATTTTAAAACAGCTACAAAGGCCTCATGGTGACATCCCTAAGCCAGTTTCCTTTCTGTCCTGCAGCTCAGTTCAGTAGGATGACTGCATCTTTGATGTGTCTGGGTGGTTTAATACATCATCCACAACATAACTATTAACTTGACCACGCTTAAAGATACAGTGCATTCGGAAAGTATTCAGACCCCTTGACATTTTCCATATTTTGTTACGTTACAGCCTTATTCTAAAATTGATAGTTTTTTCCCTCATCAATCTACACACAATTCCCCATAATGACAAAGCAAAAACTGGTTTTTAGAAATGTTGGCAAATGTATTAAAAATAAATAACTTTATTACATTTACATAAGTATTCAGACCCTTTACTCAGTACTTTGTTGAAGCCCCTTTGACAGCGATTACAGCCTCGAGTCTTCTGTATGACGCTACAAGCTTGGCACACCTGTATTTGGGGAGTTTATCCCATTCCTCTCTGCAGATCCTCTCAAGCTCTGTCAGGTTGGATGGGGAGCGTCGCTGCACAGCTATTTTCAGGTCTCTCCAGAGATGTTCAATTGGGTTCAAGTCCGGGCTCTGGCTGGTCCACTCAAGGACGTTCAGAGACTTGTCCCGAACCACTCCTGCGTTGTCTTGGCTGTGTGCTTAGGTTTGTTGTCCTGTTGGAAGATGAACCTTTGCCCCAGTCTGAGGTCCTGAGCACTCTGGAGCAGGTTTTCATCAAGGATCTCTCTGTACTGTGCTCCGTACATTTTTCCCTCGATCTTGACTAGACTCCCAGTCCGTCATGCATCTCTGCATCAGACCAGAGAATCTTGTATCTCATGGTCTGAGAGTCCTTTAGGTGCCTTTTGACAAACTCCACTGGCATTAGGCCATAGTAGGCTATTTCCTACTTGCAGAATAGGCCATTTCCTACTTGCACTGTATGTGAAACAAAGTCTCTTGAGTTAGCAATTTATAGATTTTCTAAAATGCTATTCTCCCTACTTGAACTTGTCCTCAAGTAATACCTTCCTAAAATAATGTTGACCTCAACTCCACAATACCACAACAGCAAGGCAGACCAAACTCATAGACACACCAGTAAAATCCAGGCTTTGACTGTTTTTACAGTATCTACCCTGTCAGTTTGTCTAGGCTTAATCTGTGTTCCGGGAACCAGTCCTCTGATTAATCTGCCCTGTGAGTTTGAAGGTGTTTTGTACTCAGTTGGCTTCTCTGTGTTTATGTCGAACCCTTCTGTTCTGTGTGTGTCTTACAGGTGCAGGCTGACTGATCCACTGGAGAGCACCTTTTTGGGAGGTAGACCAGGACCGAGCAGTGGAGCACGTCTGAGGCTTTCAGACCCAGGGCTAGCCGAGCTAGCGAGTTGCTGCCAAAAAAACAGCACGGAGAGAGCCTGAAAACAGTTTGCCTGGGTGGCAGCATCACATTGTCAGACCCTGGAAAATGGCCCACCTGGGAGGCAGTCAAAACCAGAAGGCTGCATGCTTGGGGGTCAGTTACTTACATTAAACAGCACAGCGGCAAGCCTGAATGGTTTGGGGACCCTGAGAGCAGCGCGCTGCCTTAGGGGCTGAGAGGGACTGAAAGGGGAGCCTGGGCTACATCATCAGCCGATAATAGCCCGCCAGGTGGCAAAGGCTGTAAGAAGAACAGTAAGACCCAGCAGAGCGAGGGTGAGAAGAACAATCCACAGGTGAGTTCTCTGGTTCCTTCCCAGTCGGCCCCTTCTCTCCGCCTTATGATGCAGTGGGTGAAACAACAGGAGTAGTAAGACTGGGGCCTGATTGGATAGCTCAGCTCTTTTATATCCATATCTGCACATTGAATTTGAGAAGGCGAGGCAAGGTTATCTCAAGGCTAAAGGTATAGATTTAGGGTGCTCTTAAGGTGGTCTTGAGTCAAGGAATTGTTCTATACGCGGTCAACTAACTTATTTCCGAACATGAGTAACCAGAGTAAACCACTGCCTCTTGTGTGTTGTCTGGCTGTGGCGTTAATCCACTGGAAGCTCCGTGTACCTCTGACCTTTTGATTGGCTAATCCTCCGTGACCCGCCAGGTGGCTTGAGGGTTTCTGGGAGAGAGAGTCGAAGTGGAGGAGGGAGCTAGACTGTCAGAGATCGAAGTGACTGATCCAACTGAACAGGGCCCATGTTAAAAAAGCATCTCAGAGTAGGAGTGCTCATGGTGGATCAGGTCTTCCTTTTCCATATGATCCTATTCATTAGGATCTAAAAGGTTCAACTGATCCTAGATCAGCACTCTTTATGAATACAGGACCTGGTCCTTGGCCGAGCCCTTTTCTGTATGCCTTTTTAACACGACTGTGCTAGTGCACTCCGGATTGTTTGACTGTGGGGCTATGGCTATATCCCACTGCTGACACCAATGTGGCACATTTGGTGTGGACACACCTCGGGGTTGATGTTTGACTGTTGTGCTTCATAGTCTAAGATGAGGATCTCCCTCCCTGTGTGCTTAGCTCAAATAAGTCTGGATCAAACAGATCTCATGTCCCCTTTTGATCCCCTTGATCTAATGTCTTCCATTATGATGCCTGAGGGGTAAAGTCAGGATAGAATCAGTCCTTGTGTTTCAATGGGATTCTGGGTTAGGAACGTAGGTTAATACCGAAAGTGCTGATATTTGTCCTGTTTCACACATGTACAGGTGTGTAACAAGTGTGTTTTTTGTTGCACATCCCCCTCCCCTAAGACACCAGCGGAGAGCGGGGTCACGGCTAGGGACACTGGAGCAATTAAGGTTTAAGGCCTTTGCTCACGGGCAGACGGACAGATGTTTTTCACCTAGTCGGCTCGGGAATTCGAATTAGCAACCTTTTGGTTGCTGGCCCAACGCTCTAACGGCTAGGCTACCTGCCGCTCCCATGGCTCCATTCTTAATTTGACATAAACAATGCTAACAATACATATTCCTCATCGTGTGACAAAATGCTAGGATCTTTGACCCCGTCCTCAGGGACTTCACTTTTTATTTCTCTCAGCATTCCATACTCCCTCCCTCTGCTGTGAAAATGTCACTTGTAATAACTTATATTGATAATCGTCTCACGCGTCATACTAGCACCCATAACACCTTCCCCTTTCCTGCACTTTGTGTTGCCATGGTAATGTCCTCCCTTCCCTGCACATGCTGCACGGGAACAGCTGAGCAACAGGTTGATGTATAGAAACCAGAACCCCAGGCCGACCAATCAGAGAGGCTCCTGCCGTGGAGTGCACCTTACGGAAAGCTATGTGCTTGTGTGAGTGTTGGTGTGCGTGCTAGCATGCGTGCGTTTGTGTGTGCTCTGTACGATACTTGTTAGTATCGTGGCGAGGAAACAACACACGAAGCGGATGTAACTTAATTAGGCAAACAGCCCTGATGTTGGAAACGAACATCATTTATGTTGTCATCCAGAGTCACATGTATTTATTTTCCAAGCTATATCACACTATTTTACAGGCAGCAGGTTTTTAAAGGACCAAGAGAGCTTCGTATTTACATTTTTGCCATGGAAGAAAATATTGTAACACTGGTATCGTCAAAACTGGTGTATGCCTGCGTGCCTCCCTCCCTGCCTGCTGAATCTCCGCGTGTGTCCAGACTACAGAGTGCAAACAGAGTTGAAGGTAGATGCTTTCATCATGCAGATCAATATGTTACCAGTCAGAGACGACACGCAAGGTCGGCTGGAGAATCTATGACTCTTGCCTATAGCCCTATAACTAGTGTTGCCACGATACCAGCATTTTGACTTGAATACCGATACCGGGTTTATTATCTCAATACCAAAACGAGACCACCCAAAAAAAGAAGGCGCATTAGCCAAAGCCAGAATGGCACTTGATCCAAGCAGATAAACTCAGCTACTCCTCTGTCATTACATTTGAAACAAATGTTTATGCATTATTTGAATCAATTCTACAAGAAATGTTACTTAGATTTTTACCAATCAAACTACAAAACAGCATAATGGTAAACATTTATTTGAACGGTAAGTCTCTATTGATAAACTGAGTAAAGCAAGATGTAGCCTAGGTCTGTTCACAGTACTTTACAATACAGGTCAACGCATATTATTCTATAGGAGTGTGTGCATACATAGATTTTTATTGAGCTTGTTTTAGCTGATTTCATGGGGCTACCCCTTCCATTTAGGACTTCAATTATTGGAAACGTTTAAGAGAAACATTATTTTATTGTACTACGTAACAACATTTGCGTAGAAGAAGCAATCTCTCTTTTTTCCAAGTGGCCGTGTAGAATGTGGCTGTGGAATCTGACTGTGGCTATGGAATCTAGTGGGAAGCAAAGGAAGACAAAAGAGGTGCATTTGTTTTTGGTGAGGGAGACTAAGTGAATTAATACAGTTTTTGGTAACAGTCAGCTTTGAAATCAGCAGGTTTGCAGTTTCAAGAAAAATACTTAAAGATAAGAAATAAAAGTAACAAATAATTAAAGAGCAGCAGTAAAATAACAGTAGGGAGGCTATATATACAGTGGGTACCAGTATAGAGTCACTGTGCGGGGGCACCGGTTAGTCAAGATAATATATACATGTGGGTAGAGTTATTAGGTGACGTATGCATAGATAAAAACCGAGAGTAGCAGCAGTGTAAAAGAGGTGGGTGGGGGGGGCATTGCAAATAGTCTGGGGAGCCATTTGATTAGTTGTTCAGTAGTCTTGAGGGTAGAAGCTGTTTAGAAGCCTCTTGGACCTAGACTTGGCGCTCCGGTACTGCTTGCCGTGCAGTAGCAGAGAGAACAGCCTATGACTAGGGTGGCTGGAGTCTTAGACAATTTTTAGGGCCTTCCTCTGACACCGCCTGGTATAGAGGTCCTGGATGGCAGGAAGCTTGGCCCCAGTGATGTACTAGGCCATACGCACTACCCTCTAGTGCCATGTGGCTGGTGGCCAAGCAGTTGCCATACCAGGCAGTGATGCAACCAGTCAGGATGCTCTCGATGGTGCAGCTGTATAACTTTTTGGGGATCTGAGGTCCCATGCCAAATCTTTTCTGTCTCCTGAGGGGGAATTGGTTTTGTCGTGCCCTCTTCACAACTGTCTTGGTGTGCTTGGACCATGTTAGTTTGTTGGTGATGTGGACACCAAGGAACTTGAAGCTCTCAACCTGCTACAGCCCCGTTGATGAGAATGGGGGAGTGCTCGGTCCTCCTTTTCCTGTGGTCCACAATCATCTCCTTTGTCTTGATCACGTTGACGGAGAGGTTGTTGTCCTGGCACCACACGACCAGGTCTCTGACCTTCTCCCTATATGCGGTCTCGTCGTTGTTGGTGATCAGGCCTACCACTGTTGTTTCATCTGCAAACTTAATGATGGTGTTGGAGTCGTACATGGCCGTGAACAGGGAGTACAGGAGGGGACTGAGCACGCACCCCTGAGGGGTCCCTGTGTTGAGGATCAGCGTGGTGGATGTGTTGGTACCTACCCTTACCACCTGGGGCAGGCCCGTCAGGAAGTCCAGGATCCAGTTGCAGAGGGAGGTGTTTTGTCCCAGGGTCCTTAACTTAGTGATGAGCTTTGAGGGCACTGTGGTGTTGAACGCTGAGCTGTAGTCAATGAATAGTGTTCTCACATAGCTGTTCCTTTTGTCCAGGTGTGAAAGGGCAGTGTGGAGTGCAATAGAGATTGCATCATCTGTGGATCTGTTGGGGCGGTGTGCAAATTAGACTGGGTCTAGGGTTTCTGAGATAATGGTGTTGTGAGCCATGACCATCCTTTCAAAGCACTTCATGGCTACAGACGTAAGTGCTACGGGTCGGTAGTCATTTAGGCAGGTTACCTTGGTGTTCTTGGGCACAGGGACTATGGTGGGTCTGATTGAAGGTACGTAAGTATTACAGACTGGGTCAGGGAGAGGTTGAAAATGTCAGAGAAGACACTTGCCAGCTGGTCAGTGCATGCTCTGAGTACGCATCCTGGTAATCCATCTGGCCCTGTGGCCTTGTGAATGTTGACCTGTTTAAAGGTCTTACTCACGTCGGCTGCGGAGAGTGTGATCACACACGGAACAGCTGATGCTCTCATGCATGTTTCAGTGTTACTTGCTTCGAAACGAGCATAGAAGTAATTTAGCTAATCTGGTAGGATTGTGTCACTGGGCAGCTCTCGACTGTGCTTCCCTTTTGTAGCCTGTAATTGTTTGCCAGCTTTGCCACATCCGACGAGCGTCCGAGCCATCGTAGTACGATTCAATCCTAGTCCTGTATTGATGCTTTGCCTGTTTGATGGTTCGTCAGTGGGCATTATGGATTTCTTATAAGCTTCCGGGTTAGAGTCCCGCTCCTTGAAAGCGGCAGCTCTACCCTTTAGCTCAGTGCAGATGTTACCTGTAATGCATGGCTTCTGGTTGGGGTATGTACTAGTGATGCACCAATATGACATTTTGGCCGATACCGATATCCGATATTTTGCGTACCAAAAAAAACGATACCGATCACCAATTTTTACAATTTTAGCTGCCTTTTTAAGCATTCTACTTAAAGTCCCTTAAGGCGGCGCACAATTGGCCCAGCGTCGTCCGGGTTTGGCCGGGGTAGGCCGTCATTGTAAATAATAATTTGCTCTTAACTGATTTGCCTAGTTAAATAAAGGTTACACACATACCACACTGACCAAAAAGTCATTTTGTTGATATTTATGTATGTCCCCATTACCAGTGAAACATAAGCAAAACCTATTAATTTCACTTACTTGCTGTGCTGTTTCGTTGTTAATTTGTTCAGTCGTTTCATTCTCAACCGTTTGGGTCTTTGCGGGTCAAAAAATATACTATTTAACACTATTTAACGTGTCAAATAACAATATTTGACCAATCAAGTCCTGAATATGACTGCACGTCACATAATAATTTAACACATTCCTTCATTTTTTACCTTAGTTATTACACATTGATTACACTGTCACTCGTATTTCATATGTCACAACGATTCATCGATACGTATGCTATGATGCTGGTAAAGTTGTCTTGCGCACCTACAGTGCTGGTCATTTAAAAAAAAAGCTAGCTACCTCATGGGTGCAAACAATGTTCTTCCTCAAAAAAATAGCCAAACGACATTTGTTTCAGTAGCTAGAGTTAGCTAGCTAACTATATAGCTAGGTGTCATCTAAAATAACCCTAATTTATAAGACAGTTCATATTTGATAAATAGTGGACTTTGCGGTTAGCCTTTAAAATAAAAGTATGGCATAATTCTACTATTTGCTAATACTTACAAGGATTCCTAAATCATTGCTAAGAATAATGAAAATGACTGCAGTTTTTACTGGTCATTGTTTTCAGGCTGGTTGTATTGGTGCTAGCTAGGTACCAAGCTAAAGCTAGCTACCCCAGAAGTTGCAGTCGAACAAATGATGCTTTATTACCAACGCGGTATTGTAAACACACAGGTGTTTGCTAACTTTTTTAATACATCTTTGACAGTGCTACTGTATCTATTTTGACACGCAAAGACCCAAACGGCGGTTCCATAGTGTGTATGTCGTGAAGCTAATAGCAGTGAAGCTATTACTGTGTAACTCCGGTAGGGCAACATCGGAAAAATGGCGCACTTGGTAGTGTTAACCGGTGCTCGACCAGTCGGCGAAAGCCAACATCACCCACGACAGAGAACGGTTGATTGTCAAGGGCAATGAGTTTCATTATCTTGGCTTTAATGGATTTCGCCTTTGTTGTCTCGCTGAAATTTTGCTACTCTTTCAAATTACTGCTTGACTTGTTGATTGCTCGATCCACACAGCTGACATTGTGTGCTAGCTTAGGAATTCTGTGTTGCACGTATAGCGCAAAATTTTACGTGGCGTCATTACGTCATGTACCTTCGTTATATAGGTATGCACGTCAGCTTTGACATTGGTTTTGCACATCGGGCGTTAAACTAGACATCGGCCGATTCCGATATGTTCACTGACTATCGTGCATCCCTAGCATGAACCTAGCACGTACTGTGGTGTACTCAATGCCATCGGAAGAATCCCGGAACATGATCCGCTCAATCACTTGAGACACATTTGTCAGAAGTACCGAATGTGATCAGCCCAGTCCATATTTGGTAGAGTGTTCTGGGGAAGGAATGTGACAGCCTGCCTGGGGCCAGATGGAGATTGTTGTTGGGGGTGTGGGGGCCTTGTGGCTTGTGAAAAGAGGGCATGGTCTCCAACTCCCTGTATATTAGATACACTGAGTGTTTTCTGTAGGGGGAGTGGGTGGATGGAGGGATGGAGGACGAGGCATCATGGAGGCGCCAGTGAGGTGTAGACTGCTCCCAGATGGCCTGCATCAGGTTGAGATCAAAACATTCTTAACACTTCATAAATCCCACCTGGGGCCTACTGCCCTGCTGCTGGTGGGGAGTTCCAGGCCAGACACACTCCGTAACACTCCGGAACCCTGCGGAACGTTCCGCCCACCACAACACTGCTCTGGAATAATACTGACTAGCCCTGGTCTTGGCCACGAGAACTGAGTTGTTCCACAGGTAGACATACAGTATTGATAAAGTATACCTTAATGCTCCATCACGACCTTTGACCTGTTGTCAGTCAGATTCCGGATTTAATGGAACAATTCTCACAAAAATGAACGTTTTATTTATTGATGTTGTTGCTCAGGCCCTGAAAGTGGTCAAATGTTTGAGATGACTCTATGGCATGACCCATGCCATCTGTCGTATAGATGTAGCTGGATGTCTTATGTCATCATTTCGGGTGGTGCCTTTCTTTCCCATTTATTTGGGATTGAGGCTTATAGCTGGATATACACCACAGATGGTGTGGGACTCATCTCGACATTTGACCATATTTGAGATCCTAAAACGTCTGGGGAAAAAACGTTGATTTTGGAGTGAACTATCCTTTTAAGGAGCCATAAAGGGACTTGAGATACTCACGGGGAAGTCCAGCAAATGTCAGCCTCACGTGGCAGGCTTCAAGGCTCTGTCGACTTGTCAGACAGACGGATGGATGCATGGAGAACAAGAATTCACACCCGCACAGTATATGAAGTCAGAAAGCAGCATGTACAGTATATCAAGTCTGAAAGCAGCCCATATTTTAATAACAGGCCTGGTCTTTTTAGCACCAGCCAAAAGGTCTAGCTTACTATTCCCCCCCAAGCCCCCCCCCAAGCCCCAGACTTCAAGGTAGGAAGTCTGCAGTTGATGTCCAGTTGTTGATGTGTCCAAAGAACTAGAAGTATTCCACGATTGTAATGACATGCAGAACCCCCCCCCCCCCCCCCCCCCAACACATACAAAATTGGCAATGCCTTTCCTAAAGTCAAAGCTTAACAACTAACACTGTTTTAGTCCCTTGGTCATCATTGTACATCATTACACGCACAATTGAACAGCAGCGTATGTACTACCATCTTTTTTTATGTCACTGGATGCTCAAAAAACAACAACCAGTGACTCTTTCTTATTTTACCTTCGCGGATCTCCGCTTTATATGCCTTTTAGTAATGTCTCAGCTTTATACAGTAAATAAAGTTGGATTGATACAGATACAAAGGCCTGTCTACTAACCTGTCCTTAATTCTCACTGATAAATACTGGTAGAAATTAATATATTGTCTGTTCTGTGTAAGGATTACCCCGTCTCCCCCCCCAATGAATAGCAGGGATTCTCTGGATGGAAACACTGCGTTGGCCAACTGATTTACAGCTTGTTACCGTTCCGACACACCGACGGTGGGAGGTGTGATCCCGTCCTGTAGTCTGGGGCTTTAAACTTTAACCCATTTGGAATGCCTTAACCTTTTAATAAACTAACACAACAAGTTGTTGAGTACTCAACTACAAACATGCATACATACATACATACATACATACACACACACACACACACACACACACACACACACACACACACACACACACACACACACACACACACACACACATTCCACTTCTGCCTGTCTGTGTGGATGAGATGTGGAAGGCAGACCAAGTGCAGTAGAGAATCTGAGACATGGTTAGGCTCACGTCAACACTTTATGACTGGACCTGGGGGGATTGGGTGTTAGAGGTGTGTATGGGTCAAGTTTGAGCCTTGTGGTTCTGTTTTTTTCCCCGAGACCTGAGAGAGAGAGAGAGACCATGATTTTAAAAAATCTATTCACCGTTAAAGGGTTTCTTTCACATGCACGGTTACCTCCGAGGTCTGGTGTGCTTTCTGCTTCCCATACTGGAACTTGGGTGTCTCCTCACACACCTATCACCATATTCCTGCCGTTATTGCTTTTGCAATCACTTTGTACCCTTAGGGTCTTTCATGTTCATTGATATTGTAGGGGGGGCTCGGTTTTACAGGGGCCCTAAAGAAGGCCAGTGCGGCCTCGCCTTTTGAAGTACATTGTTCGCAGTCACGCAAGATTATGGCTAAAAGGAAACCAGAGACCCTCCACCACCCCACCTCTGCCCCTCCTCTACCAGTCACCTCTCCCTGGAGAACAATACAGGTATCTACCGTAGACCCTGTCTCTGCATCCCAAATGGCACCCGAGTTCCTATATAGTGCACTACCTTTGACTAAAGCTCTATGTGCCCTGATCAAAAGAAGTGCACTATAAAGGGAATAGGGTGCCTTTTCGGACGCAGGCCCGTCTGTCACTCCCCATAGGTATGCTCTGTGTTGCTGTTTTAACACTGCGGCCTTTCTGAAGCATTCATTACAGTAACAACCGTATCTTATGCGATTTCACTGCACGTTCAACAGTCCAGCTTCCTTTTTCACGAGAGGGGGAGGGAGAGCTTTTCATTTCCCTTCTCAGCAGCACCATTGATCTCCATCTCTGGTTGGTGTATATGAAATGTTCTAATTTTTGATGGTGTACTGTGAACACTGGAATGCAAATTCAGTCAGCCTCACTGCAAAGGGAAGTGTGTGTGCGTATCTGTATAGCACTCTCACCTTGGGCACCTACTCTTACCTGAGTGCTTGTGGCTCAGGGCCCGCTTTTGTCACACACTCTCCAACACACGCACACAAACACAGTACACACAGACACTCTGGTTGCAGCTAGGGGAAGAGGATTCCCTGTGCTGTGTGTTTTGGGTGGTGACGCAGCCAGGCAGGGGTTTTGGGCATGCCCGTTCATGAAAGCTGCCAGGCATGCAGGCTGAGTGGACTGACTAGCCGCCAAACCAACCCCTTGGCCAGGGCAGCTGCCTGGGAGTCATTGCTCCTGTTCCGGAGGTATTAGGAGTTCTGTGACGAGTATGCTCCATCAGAATTAACACGACTTCCCACTTGTGGCTTAACGCACGCATGCAAGTGCATGCAAGAATGCACACACAACACACACACACACACACACACACACACACACACACACACACACACACACACACGCGTGTACCTGTGAGGAAGCACCTGGTAGAAGTAGCTAGGTCTTTATGTCCTATGATTTTGATTGAATCGAGCCCCTGTTTTTAGGCACCACCTACACGCGATGTACAGTAGATGTAACGTGAGACCGTTAGTATGAAGATAGCTGGTGCTTAAGCCACAGACTTCCCACCACGAGCAGATGGCTGCACCACATAAAGCTTTACATTACCATTCTACACCCCCCCCCCCCACACACACACCCACACTCTAATATAGCTCAACATATAGAACATGACTGCCTTCTGGTTATAGAGAAGAAAGAGAAGGGGGAGGGGGAAATACGATGAAAGTAGAACTTCCATCTTTTATAGAGTGTTGATGTGAGTGGTTCCACTCTAACCCCCCCTCGATCCTCGCTTAGGAGGACATGCATCTGCCGCTTTTACAATCAAGACCCCTTCCTCTCCTTCTGCTTCTCGTCCACCCTGCCGCCGCCTCCTCCTCCTTATCGCATTAAACATTTACATTTTAGTCATTTGACAGACGCTCTTATCCAGGGCGACTTATCGCCTTTTCTTTTCCTTTCCCCACCGGGGAATAAAGCCTCCGTGTTTCTATTAGATGGTTTTGGACAAAGAGTTCTTCTCGGAACTGAGCAACCAGCGACAGTTAATAATATAACGTATATCATTTGAGTCAGCTCACATCCATGACTCTTCACTTGTACATATCCATTTGACACGTTTGACGCGAAAACATTGCAGTTATTGATCGTGACATCTTTAGAAATCAGTGATTCAGACAGCTTTGTAGGCACATTCTTACAGTTCTGTGAATAATCTTTATCTGCACAGCTGGCTCATTTGGTTGTGTGCTCTACATCACTATGAAGATGTTGTGATATTGGGCATGCTACAATTATATTTCATACAGGTATGATGGTAATGAAAAATTGATCTAATAAGACCCTATTGAGTTGTTTTTGTTATTTAACTAGGCAAGTCAGTTAAGAACAAATTGTTATTTACAATGACGGCCTACACCGGCCAAACCCTAACCAGGACGACGCTTTGCCAAGTGTGTGCTGCCCTATGGGACTCCCGATCACGGACGGTTGTGATACAGCCCGGGATCTATTCAGGGTCTGTAGTGACGCCTCTAGTACTGAGGTGAAGTACCTTAGACCTCTGCGCCACTCGGGAGCCCAAAAATTGTTTGGTGGCCATATTGGAAAAAGGCTTCTGTGGGGTTAATAGTGGGGCAAAAAAAGTATTTAGTCAGCCACCAATTGTGCAAGTTCTCCCACTTAAAAATATGAGAGAGGCCTGTAATTTTCATCATAGGTAGGGTTGAGATCTGGAGACTGACTAGGCCACTCCAGGACCTTGAAATGCTTTTTACGAAGCCACTCCTTCGTTGCCCGGGCGGTGTGTTTGGGATCATTGTCATGCTGAAAGACCCAGCCACGTTTCATCTTCAATGCCCTTGCTGATGGAAGGAGGTTTTCACTCAAAATCTCACGATACATGGCCCCATTCATTCTTTCCTTTACACGGATCAGTCGTCCTGGTCCCTTTGCAGAAAAACAGCCCCAAAGCATGATGTTTCCACCCCCATGCTTCACAGTAGGTATGGTGTTCTTTGGATGCAACTCAGCATTCTTTGTCCTCCAAACACGACGAGTTGAGTTTTTACCAAAAAGTTCTATTTTTGTTTCATCTGACCATATGACACTCTCCCAATCTTCTTCTGGATCATCCAAATGCTCTCTAGCAAACTTCAGACGGGCCTGGACATGTACTGGCTTAAGCAGGGGGACACGTCTGGCACTGCAGGATTTGAGTCCCTGGCGGCGTAGTGTGTTACTGATGGTAGGCTTTGTTACTTTGGTCCCAGCCCCTTGCAGGTCATTCACTAGGTCCCCCCCGTGTGGTTCTGGGATTTTTGCTCACCGTTCTTGTGATCATTTTGACCCCACGGGGTGAGATCTTGCGTGGAGCCCCAGATCGAGGGAGATTATCAGTGGTCTTGTATGTCTTCCATTTCCTAATAATTGCTCCCACAGTTGATTTCTTCAAACCAAGCTGCTTACCTATTGCAGATTCAGTCTTCCCAGCCTGGTGCAGGTCTACAATTTTGTTTCTGGTGTCCTTTGACAGCTCTTTGGTCTTGGCCATAGTGGAGTGTGACTGTTTGAGGTTGTGGATAGGTATATTTTATACTGATAACAAGTTCAAACAGATGCCATTAATACAGGTAACGAGTGGAGGACAGAGGAGCCTCTTAAAGAAGAAGTTACAGGTCTGTGAGAGCCAGAAATCTTGCTTGTTTGTAGGTGACCAAATACTTATTATCCACCATCATTTGCAAATAAATTCATTAATAATCCTACAATGTGATTTTCTGGATTTTTTTTCTCATTTTGTCTGTCATGGTTGAAGTGTACCTATGATTACAGGCCTCTCTCATTTTTTAAGTGGGAGAACTTGCACAATTGGTGGCTGACTAAATACTTTTTTGCCCCACTGTATGTGAATCCTGTGATGGCCCTATATCTTCTTCCATCATTTTAAAACCCCGTTCTAGCAGTGTGTGTAAAATGTTACAATCAAAGTTACAATCCAAAAACATATCTGCCCCACTACATAGAATTCTGTGGCTAAGCTTCAAGCATTCTAACGTAAATAGTACAATATGGTCTATTTTTAAACACTAGTTGTAGCTGGTGCTTTCAAAGTTGGTTATATTATACGTATATAATTTCAAAGGTAAATTCATGACCTTTCAGAACCACTTGTCAAACAAAGATTAATGTATCAGGGTTTCCTTTTTTAAGTGATTTATACCCTAGAGGTCAAAGGTCAAGGTTCTGTTGACTTGAACATTCCAAGAATGTCTCATGGCTAGCTGTGAATGTAAGCTTTCCATTGATATATTAGAGGGTATACAGTACATTCGGAAAATAGACAGACTTCAAAATGTTTGCAAATTTATAAATAATGATTTAGAAGAATTTAGACCCTTTCCTATGAGACTTGAAATTGAGTTCAGATGCATCTGGTTTCCATTGATCATCCTTGAGATGGATCTACCACTTGATTGGAGTCCACCTGTGGTAAATTCAATTGATTAGGAAAGGCACACACCTGTCTATATAAGGTCCCACAGTTGACAGTGCATGTCAGAGCAAAAACCAAGCCATGAGGTTGAAGGAATTGTCCGCAGAGCTTCGAGACAGGATTGTGGTGAGGCACAGATCTGGGGAAGGGTACCAAAAAAATGCCTGCAGCATTGAAGGTCCCTAAGAACACAATGGCCTCCATCATTCTTAAATGGAAGAAGTTTGGAACCACCAAGAGCTGGTCGTCCGGCCAAACTGAGCAATCGGAAGAGAAGGGCCTTGGTCAGGGAAGTGACCAAGAACCCAATTGTCACTCTGACAGAGCTCCAGAGTTCCTCTGTGGAGATGGGGGCACCTTCCAGAAGGACAACCATCTCTGCAGCATTCCACCAATCAGACCCTTATGGTAAAGTGGCCAGATGGAATCCACTTTTCAGAAAAAGGCACATGACAGCCTGCTTAGAGTTTGCCAAAAGGCACCTAAAGGACTCTCAGGTCATGAGAAACAAGATTATCTGGTCTGATGAAACCAAGATTGAACTCTTTGGCCTGAATGCAATGTTAAAAAATTGTTAGAATTGAATTTGTTTATTACTTTTTTGGACTTGGAAAACTGTTGTGACCTTTTTTGCGTTGGTGTTTGTGTTACAATGTATAATATCTAATCAAATAATAATAATTCTGAAATAGATAAGTACAGATCCTAATCTCAGCGAACCAAGAGGAAATGTCTTGAAAAATGACACTTGAGAATGTTTAGGTCAAATGTCAGTTTTGTGAGAATGACCCACGTGCATTAGAGGGAGGCCTAGGTGCCCTGTTCAAAGACCATTCCATTAAGCAATAACCAAAGAGAGAGAGCGCTACACGGTAAGACAGAATACAGAGTACAATATTAGAGCGAGAGAAATATAGAGCTACACAATCAAGAGACAGACCAATGCTATATATATATATATATATGGGAGAGAGCAGTAGAGTAAGACGCACAGAGAGAATGCAATTAAGCAGGAGAGAAAATAGAAAAAAAGAGTTATTAATCAAGTCAGAAAGATCAGCAGCCAGAAAATGTATGAAATTTCTGCCTCAGTAATACTTAGTAGGCTAAATTCCCTGCCCCGAGGCATGTACACCGAAAGATTAGTAATTGTCTCCGCAATAAATCACAGCATAGTAATTGAGAGGAGCAAGAAATGTGAACAGAAGAGAGACATGTAAAGGCTAGGGATTAATGAAAAGAAAATAAAATAATTGAGAAACAATAGCCAGAAAGGCTAGTGTAGGAAAATAAATTGAGTTTATTATTTTAATCATGCCCACAGCTGGCAGCACCCAAGTAATCATCAATTTGGAGCGCAGCTGCATGCAATCAGATCTTAATACCCATGGTCAATTTGGTTAGATATTCGATATCCCTATGGGGCTATTTAGGACCATCAGTATTACCCAACGTACATGGGACAAGGTCAATATCGCAATTTCTATGACTTAAAAACTCAAACCAACTATAAAGTGTATGAATACATATAAAACGTATAGAAATAATTTAATGAGGCAACTAAAAGATGTGAACATAAATATTGTCCCATTTACAAGCTAGCTAGCGAGGCAGGCTAGCTAACGTTAGCATAGCTAGCGCTAGCTACCTCATTACAATTTAGGTCGTAGCGCATACAAGTTTGTATTGTCTAGATACTGCTAGCTAGCTTACAGGCTAGGTCATGTTGGCTAGATAGCTAACATTAGCCTACAAGTTGGATTTGCAAGTTAATTTGTAGTTTATACAAGTGTAATCTGTATTGCCTAGGGCAAAACAAAATAATGGTGGCAGTTAACTAATGGTTGAGTCTGACTAATACAGTGAACTAGGAGCAACAAACTGTAACAATCTGGAGCTACAGTCAGTCTACATCTGTAACGCATAGAATTATGGTTTCCACTAGTTGCCACACCTGCATAGTGGCTATATCGTAAACATTCATGAAAACAAAAAGGAGCTTTTTGGTCTTAATTTAAGGTTAGGCATCAGGTTAAAGGTTAGTAGTGTGGTTAAGGTTAGGGTTAAAGTTTAAAATGCAATTTGACCCTCTTCTCACACTCATAAGCCACACCTCTTATTTATCACGCATTGAAAAAAGTACTGCTATCATTTTCGAATTAATCCAGTGTGTTACCTTTTCAACTGTGCCTCCAAATCGTAATCATAACCAACATTTATAATGCAATCAGTGCTCTGTGTTTGTGTGGGACCAACCAGTATCATCAACGGTCGTCGATGGGAAGACCAGAATTAGGTAGGTTTAGTCTGAACTGTTCAAACTGTTTGTTTGTCAGATATCACCTATCCTAACTGCCATTGGTAATAGAACAGCGACAGTGTATGTGTTCACAGATGCATCTATGGATGCAGCACATGGAGACTTGCAAGATGATGTGATGAAGTCCAGACTGACAGATGGTCTTGATACTGATGTCTGTAAATAGAGAGAGTCCTGCACTCGGCATTAACATTTTACTAGACACAGCTTACTTGTATTGTGTTTACTTATTTTTGAACTGTCCAAGTTCCCAAATGCATCTGGCAATGACACTGCTACAGTTAGGCCCTAAAGCTTAGGCTTAGGCTACGCGCTAAGATAAAAAAGAATGAAAGAAAAACCTCCAATGTAGCCTACAGATATGAATTGCACAAGACTTATACATTTATCGATTTTTAATGCATTTCAATTTTATTCAACCCGCCCGCCAACCACCCGTCCTTCATCCACAATATTTCATGACTTAAACCCGCCGGCCCCGCGGACATTATGAGTCAAACCCGCGCATCGCTTGTGTGTGTGTGTCAGTGTTTCCTTTAGTTGGTAAATGGCAGCTTTTGGTCAGAAAAAAAATATGAAAAGCCAGTAAATAAAATTGTTGCCACATTAAATGGGAGAAAAAAAGAGTCCCATTGCAAAATAATACTTTTCATTCGCTGATGGAAATACATTTGATGGTCATACTTATCGGTCTATAGGTTTATTTGCATAATTTAGTGGAATTAAATTGGCACTTGTGTATTTTCATTAGTCTTCATGTAGTAAAACATTCAGGTTTCAAACAATTACGTCTTTGTTTTCAAAATGCATAGCCTTCTGCCTCCAGCCCACATTAATGTGGTGGGAGACGAGCTGATAGCCTGACTTCTGTTAAAAGTAATTACCATAATCTAAATGTGATTGATGACATTCCGAGCACCGTGAGTAGACGCCCCCTAATGGGTTACGCACCCAACGAATATGGGTCCGGCAAATTTCTCAAATTAACAGTCAATTCAAATGTTCCTTGTAAAGAACTGCCGGGAGAGAGACATCATGTGCTATAGAGCGTGAGCAAGGTCTGACCTGAAATCACACACGCGCCATCTACTGTCAAAGCAACAGAAGTGAAGTGATTACTGGGGAAAAGGTCTGTTTTCTGTCGCTCTGTTTAGTAGAGCTGTACAGGCTGTCCTGACCAGTACTCTCATTGCAACATTGATACAGTAGAGATCTACTCTACATACATACATACATACATACATACATACATACATACATACATACGTTTGGTCCAGTGTACTCAATGAACCTGTCTTGCCACATCCCCCTTTTTCCATTCCAGATGTTTAATCTATTTCAAAGCATTGATTAAATTAGGTATAGGTCACTAAACATTAGTTTGTTCAGAGACTCTGTTCAGTGTTTGACTAATGCATTGATCAGCAATGGAGCCATTGGATATTGAGTCGACGTGTGATGTTGCACAATACCTTGATCCTAGATGACACAAGTCTGACCGTGGCTCTGTATGCAGGCTAACCAGTTTACACACACAACACAGGCAGGACACGCACTTAACATAGGTTAAAGGGGCAATCTGGGATATTTACTGCTGCTCACTGGTCATTTCAGTTGAAGATACAAACCCATTGATTCTTGAAGAATATAACTTATTAAAGTCACATGAGCTTAGTTCAACTGTCTTGTTTTACTCCGGGGTTTTTTTGTCATTTGAATTTGTGTAGAAACTATGTATAGCTTTTAAAATATTTGTATTATCATATTGATTTCATGAGCTATCAGTCCTTGGATCCATAGCTCCATCTATGAATGTTAACCAGGTTGAGGGACTGCAGTTGGGCTGCTACACAAACTCAGTATTGTGGCTTTTTGAGGATAAGCATTTATAAATCAATTAGCCATGGGCTAGCCGCTCACTCAGGACGCTGTTCCTAGAAAAGCTCAAAGGAAAACATTCCTAGACAAATGGTTTCTAGAACATTCTCATACACACATGACCTGCACTGTCACCAGCTTTTAGTCACACCTCCTGTAACTGAGTTGTAGCTATACTGAACAGAAATAGAAACGCAACAATTTCAAAGATTTTACTGAGTTACAGTTCATATAAGGAAATCAGTCAATTGAAATAAATTCACAAAAAGCCCTAATCTATGCATGTCACAAGACTGGGAAGGGGCACAGCCATGGGTGGACCTGAGAGGGCATAGGCCCACCTGCTGGGGAGCCAGGCCCAGCCAGTCAGAATGAGTTTTTCCACACAAAAGGGCTTTATTAGAGACAGAAATGCTCCCCGGTTTCATCAGCTGTCCGGGTGGCTGTTCTCAGATGATCACTCCGGTGAAGAAGCCGGATGTGGAGGTCCTGGGCTGGCGTGGTTACACGTGGTATGTGGTTGCGAGGCCGGTTGGACGCACTGCCAAATTCTCTAATACGATGGAGGCGGCTTATGGTAGAAAAACTACATTAAATTATCTGGGGAACAGTCCTACAGTCAGCATTCCAATTACACGTTCCCTCAACGTGAGACATCTGTGGCATTGTTGTCTGACAAAACTGCACATTTTAGTGGCCTTTTTTTGTCCCCAGCAGAAGGTGCACCTGTGTAATAATGATCATGCTGTTTAATCAGCTTCTTGATGTGCCACACCTGTCAGGTGGATGGATTATCTTGGCAAATGAGAAATGTTCACTAACAGGGATGTAAAAAATGTGTGCACAAAATGTGAGAAAAGCTTTTTGTGAGTATGGAAACATTCTGATCTTTTATTTCAGCTCCTGGAACATGGGAACAACACTTTACATGTTGCGTTTATATTTTTGTTCAGTATATTTAACAAGAGGGGACGACTACAACAACAACTGTCATGAATTATTTATTGCTCTCCAAAACATTTAAAAGCCATACTTTCAGTTGAATGATTTCAGTAGAATTGATCAACAGCTATTAATAAACCTTTTAGATATAACAGCTTTTATAAATTCATAAAGGTTACCAGTGGTCTCATAATGCATTTGTTCCCTACTATATGTTGTATGTTTGATGTCTCTAATTTCTCTGTCCCCTCACAGGTTTCAGCTGGGTCTCCTCTCTTCTCAGCACATCACGTGCTAGCCTCTAGAGCCAGGGGTGGGCCTGCCCCACCGATGTTCCACACAACCATCTCCGGGGAACGCTTCACCGCTGCCGTCCATTGATGGCCGTCGTTTGACGGGGCCAACTGCGAATGCTGAGCAGGCTAGTGAGGTTGGGGCCCGCCCTCAGTCTCCGCTCATTGGCCGCTGGATGGAATTAAGGTGAATGGAGCCCATTTCCAACGTCGAGGACCCCAACTCATCAGAGGGAGATGAGAAACGGTCAGTCCATGTTCCTCCCTGTTCCCTGGTGTGTACGAGGGGGATTTCTGTGTGTGGGTTTGTAACAACGTCCGTAACATTTCAGATACACAATACAGCGCTTAGTTCATCCCAAATTATTTTTTTAACACTGCCTCTGGGGGATTGCATAACAGTGTCATATGTACAGAGGACGAGTTAGACGTTATATAATGCAATTTCATGTATAAATCTAGAGACAAAGCAAATGTCTCACCGTTGTCGTTGTAAAGAGATGTTCTACACACAAACACTGGCGTGGACGCACCCACACCATAGATCTATCGCAAACACAATGTAAAAATGAGGGGAGGAATGTAGAGGGAGTTCTAGGAAAGCACTGCCTCTTGCCCAACACGTGCGCTCACATGCGCGGCGCCTTCCTTCTCATTAAATGTGAAGATGCTGAATTTATCCAGCGAATTGGAGTCACATTTTTAAATGAGCACAGACAGCGGTAGAGAAATACACACGTTAGATTTGAAATCTGTGTGTGTCGAATGTACTGTATTTTATATGTTAGTGAAGGGATGTATTGGTTATAGGCCTATACTACAGAGGATGTGGTGAAGGTGTATGGTGTTTATGTGTGCATGTGTGTGTCCACTGTGCAGGGATTAACAGAACAGTGTAGGATTAGGAGTGGGGGGCAGATGGAATGGCAGGAAAGCAAACTCAGGACAACTCAGGACACATCAATATGTGACGCCAGCAAGGGATTGTCTCTGGTATGTCGCTATTTATGTCTCTGTGTTTGTTTGTGTGTATGTGAGAGAGTTGCTGTTTGTTTGTGTGCATGTATGTGCATTTGTGTGTGTGGAGGATGTCTGTGCACGTGTCCTTGTGTGAGCTGCCTCATGCACCCCCCCCCCCCCCCCCTCCCCCCGTGATCTCTGAGTCACTCAGCTCTTTGGTCTCTCACACACACACACACACACACACACACGAGCCCTGGGGCAATCACAGCGACGCGGCTACTGTGTGTGCCCATGCGTGTGTGCACATTAGGATTAACTCTAGAGAGCAGCAGTCTAGAGTTCTCTTCTCAGGGAGGTTTGGCGCCCACCACATCAATTCACTTACCACCTTTAATTTAATAAGGAGTGTGAAAAAGAATGAAGCAGTTATGAATTCAAATCCATTCAGGGGCCTTGCTTATCCACTCTGAAGATCAACAGAAGAACCAAAGAGTCCTCAAGCTGTTTCAAATTCAAACCTTTATTATTCATTAACTTCAGGTACAAGTGGACATTGATTTTAGGGTCGGTATCTACAGTAACTTCATGCATTGATCAATATACTGTTACAGTATCACTTTAGATCAGGGCTCTCCAACCATGTTCGTGGAGAGCTACACTCCTGTATGTTTTCGCTCCAACCCCAGTTGTAACTAACCTGATTTTCAGTTTATCAACCAGCTAATTATTAGAGTCATGTGCGCTAGATTAGGTTTGGAGCAAATACCTGCAAGACGGTAGCTCTCCAGGAGCAGGGTTGGAGAGCCCTACTTTAGATAATAGATATGAATATTCGATAATGCATTATCTAGATAAGTAAAGTAAAATAAAAGTAAAATAATTAAATTTGTCAATACTCTAGTTGCCTTCCTAGACTGTGACCTTACGTGTCCTGTAAAATGGGGTCAGTGTTTAACTTGATGCACACAACGTGTGTAGACATAGAGCATGTCCCCAGAGATAACTGTAGATAAGATTTAACATTTCTCTATATGTATGCTGTTCCCCAACCTGATCTCACAGCATTTCGGGATTATTCTGTACTTAAATCCAACACACTCCATTTAGTATCATATGTTACGTTTCGTATGGTATGTATTAATTTGTGGATGTTACAAATTACAATTCGTTATTAGACTGTACATTATGTTACGAATGTGCAAAATGCAGAATAAGTTGCGAATTTGAAAAACGTATGATATGTTACGGATTCTAGCTAGGTGGCTAACATTAGCTAGGCTAGGGGTTAGGGTTGTGTTTAGGAGTTAGGTTAAATAATTAAGGTTAGGGGAAGGGTTAGCTAACCTGCTAATTAGTTTCAAAGTTGCTAAAAAAGTAGTAAGTCATTCAGATAGTGACATCAGCTACTAGTCATATCAGTGATGCCAGTGTGTGACATCACAGCCTTGATTACTGAAAGCTATGCAGTCCAAGAACCCAGCCGAGTTAATAGGCAGACACACACACCGGACGTATGAGTGAATAGGTAGCTCAGGGACAGGACCAGATACATAAGGTAAAGAGGATCTGTGAAAAGGAACCAGCCAGCTGACCATTAACCTGATCTCAATGTAATGAAAGGTACAGTAAAGAAACAAATGATGTTTGGCCAGTCAGTCAGTTGTCAAGACGTATCAAACATCTTAAGCCTTGACGAGACCCACTACATACAAAGGTATCTAAGCAACCGTAAGGCCTTAAAAATGATGTCCTGTTCCCTGATGTGGTTTATATCTACACTACATGACCAAAAGTATGTGGACACCTGCTCGTCAAACATCTCAATCCAAAATCATGGGCGTTAATATGGATTTGGTCCCCCCCTTTGCTGTTATAAAAGCCCCCACTCTTCTGGGAGGCTTTCCACTAGATGTTGGAACATTGCTGCAGGGAGTTGCTTCCATTAAGCAACAAGAGCATTAGTGAGGTCGGGCACTGATGCCTGGCTCGCATTCGCCGTTACAATTCATCCCAAAGATATTCGATGGTGTTGATTTCAGGCCAGTCAAGTTCTTCCACACTGATCTCGACAACCCATTTCTGTATGGAACTCGCTTTGTGCACGGGGGCATTGTCATGCTGAAAGAAGAAAGGGCCTTCCACAAACTGTTGGCACAAAATTGGAAGTACAGAATCATCTAGAATGTCATTGTATGCTGTAGCGGTAAGATTGCCCTTCACTGGAACTAAGGGACCTAGCTCAAACCATGAAAAATAGCCCCAGATCATTATTCCTCCTCCACCAAACTTTACAGCCAGCACTGTGCATTCAGGCAGGTAGTGTTCTCCTGGCATCTGTCAAACCTAGATTCGTCCAGATGGTGAAGCGTGATTCATCACTTCAGAGAACGCATTTATGCTGCTCCAGAGTCCAATGGCGGCGAGCTTTACACCACTCCAGCGACGCTTGTCATTGCGCATGGCGATCTTAGGCTTGTGGGCGCCGGCTTGGCCATGGAAACCCATTTCATGAAGCTCCTGACAAACAGATATTTTGCTGACGTTGCTTCCAGAGGCAGTTTGGAACCCGGTAGTGATTGTTGCAACCGAGGACAGATGATTTTCTTTATGCGCTTCAACACTCGGCGGTCCCCTTGTGTGAGCTTGTGTGGCCTACCACTTCGCTTCTGAGCTGTTGTTGCTCCTAGACGTTTCCACTTCACAATAACAGTACTAGCAGTGCAGAAATTTGATGAACTGACTTGTTTGAAAGGTGGCATCCAATGACGGTGCCACGTTGACAGTCACTGAGCTCTTCACTAAGGCCATTCTCCTACCAATATTTGTCTATGGAGATTGCATGGCTGTGTGCTCGATTTTATACACCTGTCAGCAATGGGTGTGGCTGTCATAGACAAATCCACTAATTTGAAGGGCTGTCCACATACTTTTGTATATACTGTCCATTCGGAAATTATTCAGACCCCTTGACTTTTTCCACATTTTGTTACATTACAGCCTTATTCTAAAATGTATTTAATAAAACATTTTGCTCATCAATCTACACACAATTCCCCAAAATGACAACGTGGAAACAGGTTTTTAGACATTTTTGCAAATGTTTTAAAAATAAAAAAAGATGCCTTATTTACATAAGTATTCAGACCCCTTGCTATGAGACTCGAAATTTAGCTCTGGTGCATCCGGTTTCCATTGATCATCCTTGAGATGTTTCGACAACTTGATTGGAGACCACCTGTTGTAAATTCAATTGATTGGACATGATTTCGAAAGGCACACACCTGTCTATATAAGGTCCCACAGTTGACAGTGCATGTCAGAGCAAAAACCAAGCCATGAGGTCGAAGGAATTGTCCGTGGAGACAGGATTGTGTCGGGGCACAGATCTGGGGATGGGTACCAAAACATTTCTGCAGCATTGAAGGTCCCCAAGAGCACAGTGGCCTCCATCATTCTTAAATGGAAGAAGTTTGGAACCACCAAGAGTCTTCCTAGAGCTGGCTGCCCTGCCAAACTGAGCAATAGTGGGAGAAGGGCCTTGGTCAGGGAGGTGACCAAGAACCTAATGGTCACTGACAGAGTTCTAGAGTTCCTCTGTGGAGATGAAAGAACCTTCCAGAAGGACAACCATCTCTGCAGCACTCCACTAATCAGGCCTTTATGGTAGAGTGGCCAGATGGAACCCACTCCTCAATAAAAGCTACATGACAGCCCTCTTGGAGTTTGCTAAAAGGCAACTAAATTACTCTTAGACCATGAGTAACAAGATTCTCTGGTCTGATGAACCCAAGATTGAACTCTTTGGCCTGAATGCAATGTTAAAATTATATTAGAATTGGATTTGTTTATTACTTTTTTGGACTTGGAAAACTGTTGCGGTAATGACCGTTATTGCATTGGTGTTTGTGGTACAATGCATAATATCTAATCAAATAATAATTATGAAGTAGATAATTATGAAATAGATTGTTGTACTGCAGCTTGAATTTTAAAAAAGCAGAATGTAATAGTGGAATTATGTTTTTCTTAGTGTTTGAAAAGTAATAAAATATCAAAGCTGAAATGTCAAGTGTTCAACCCCTTTGTTATAGCAAGCCTAAGTAAGTACAGGAGTAAAAATGTGCTTAATAACAAGTCGCATAATAAGTTACATAAATAGTGTTTAACATGATTTTTGAATGACTATTTCATCTCTGTAACCCACACATGCAATTATCTTTAAGGTCTCTGTCGAGCAGTAAATTTCAAACACAGATTCAACCAAAAGACCAGGGAGGTTTTCCAATGCCTCGCAAAGAAGGGCACATATTGGTAGATTTTATTAAAAAGCAGACATTGAATATCCCCTTGAGCATGGTGAAGTTATTAATTACACGTTGGATGGTGTATCACTACACCCAGTCATTACAAAGATACAGGCATCCTTTCTAACTCCGTTGCCGGTGTGGAAGGAAACCACTCAAAAATTTCACCATGAGGCCAATGGTGACTTTAAAACAGTTACAGGCTGTCAACAACATTGTAGTTACGCCACAATACTAACCTAATTGACAGGGGAAAAAAAGAGTAAGCCTGTACAAAATGAAAATATTCCAAAACATGCATCCTGTTTGCAACAAGGCACTAAAGTAATACTGCGAAAAATGTGGCAAAGCAGTTAACTTTTTCAAGCATAGTGGTGGCTGCATCATGTTATGGGTAAGGACCTGGGAGTTTTTCAGGATAAAAAAAGAAACTGAATGAAGCTAAGGTCAGGCAAAATCCGGTTCAGTCTGTTTTCCACCAGACACTGGAAGATGAATTCACTTTTCAGCAAGATACTAACCTAAAACACAAGGCCAAATCTACACTGGACTTGCTTACCAAGAAGACAGTGAATGTTCCTGAGAGGCCATGTTAGTTTTGACTTAAATCTACTTGAAAATCTATGGCAAGACCTGAAAATGGTTGTCTAGCAATGATCAACATCCAATTTGACAGCTTGAAGAATTTTGAAATGAATAATCGGCAAATGTCAGGTGTAGAAAACTCTTAGCCTTACCCATAAAGACTCACAGATGTAATCGCTGCCAAATGTGCTTTTACAAAGTATTGACTTGGGTCATTTGCATTTTCATAACATATTTTGATTTGTTTAAGATTATTTTGGTTACTACATGATTCCATATGTGTTATTTCATAGTTGTGATGTCTTATCTATTCTACAATGTAAAAAATAAAGAAAAACCCTTGAATGAGTAGGTGTGTCCAAACTTTTGACTGGTACTGTGTATATACACACTGAACAAAAATATAAACGCAACATGAAAAGTGTTGGTCCCATGTTTCATGAGCTGAAACTAAAATGTTCCAACGCACAAAAAGCTTATTTCTCTCAAATCAAATTTTGTGCACAAAATTGTTTACATCTCTGTTAGTCAATGTAGTTATCATAGTGCCCCATGCTGGCGGTTGGGTTATGGTATGGGCAGGCAGGCATAATGGACAATGAGCACAATTGCATTTTATCGATGGCAATTTGAATGCACAGAGATAACCTAACGAGATCCCGAGGCCCATTGTCATGCCATTCATCCGCCTCATCACCTCATGTTTCAGCATGATAATGCACGTCCCCATGTCGCTAACTAACTCTATGCAAAGGAGACGTGTTGCGCTGCAGGAGGCAAATAAGGGTCGCTGGTTTTCTGATCTACGTCCCTTCCTTTTTTTTTCAAAGGTATATGTGACTAATAGATGCATATCTTTATTCCCAGTTGTGTGAAATAGATAGATTAGGCCCTCATTAATTCATTTCAATTGACTGATTTCCTTAAATGAACTGTAACTCTGTAAAATCTTAAATTGTCACGTTGCGTCATATTTTTGTTCAGTGTATATGTAAAAATCTGCTTGTGTTTCAGTTTGTGGTTTCTCTAAATTCGACCCGGCAGTGAGCTTCAAAACACTGAAAAAGAAGAGCCATTGATTAAACCCATTGATATTATTGATCAATCAAGCACATTTACCTATTTTATTTTCCTTTGTAACACCATTAAAAGACAATCACTGGAATACTTACCTGGTGTTCCATAATAATGTCACAACATGTTAGCATTGTATTCTACAATCTCCATGATTATATAAGCAAAGCCTCTGTGATTTGGGATTGAAGATCAAGTCATTCTGAGGAGGACGACGACTGAGGGATTTTGAGAAGGGATGGAACAGGGAGAGGTGTCTTCTAAAGCTCTGTCACATGAGGTGATAGTTATCACTAATTGCCTGTCATCGGGGGGGGGGGTCGTCAACAGATGAAAGCATGAGCGAGAGAGAGCGAGATGGAAAGAGGGAGAGGGGTTGGGAGAGTGAAAGCAAAGTAACGTACTCCCTGCCAGAAAAGGAGAGGGAGGGAGTGTGAGAGAGAGTACTGAGGGCTGAAGCACCCAGCGAACATCACAGCATCCCAGATACTGTACCGAGAGGATCGCTCTGGAAGGATATACTATACAGATCTCTCAGGGGGAAATACAGACTACAGCCATGCATATTCTGCAACCCTATTGCATCAACAGGTGTGTCTCTGTGTGTCTCTCTGTGTCTCTCTCTGTGTCTCTCTCTCTGTGTGTGTGCGTATGACAGCCAAAGCCAAGTTGACCGGTGTATTTGAAATGTAGTTGAACGTTGTTGCTTTCAGCGCACCTTTACTGTGAAAGAAATGGAAAACAATCTAGCATGCATCATCACATTTGAAAAGGAGGAGAGACCATTTTGGGATTAACATATCTCGGGGGGAGAGAGGGAACCGGGAGAGAGATTGAATGGAGAAAAGGGGTAGAGAGGGGACAGGTAGAGGGGTATAGAGGAGAGAGGACGGAGAATCTCTATCACTGAACTCACATTGAAGGCAATGTGCTAAGCCAATCATAATGACTCTCACTTCAACTGTAACTTGATGTTATATAAAGATAGACCAGTCATTTAGATGAAGCACATTTTAAGAGGGTTCTTGACGGAGGTTGATCTGTAAAACTGTCATACATGGATGAATGATGGTGTCAAGGGAATTAGTCTCTTGTGACGCCTGTACGTGCGTGTGTGTACGTGCGTGGTTAAATGAATGTCCTGGCACTGTACCCTCCACATAACCACAGAACACTTGAGGTTGGGTGAATGAGAGGCAAAAACGAATGGTGTTGTTAGGGAGTGACCGTATCATATTGACCATGTCGGAGAGGATATGCGTAGAGAAGGACACAGGGACTCGTCCAGCACAGTGAAAGAGCTCTCTGATTCCAAGAGAACATGTCCTTATGAAACCAGCCTGATTCCACGATTAGCTTCTCTTGTGAAAGGAAGCGTGAGTGCAGTGGTCAGCCTGCTTGACCAGGCTAAAGAAAGGGGAGCAGCAGCACACGTCAATGACTTTGATGTTAAAATAAAACCGAAATACCCAAATAGATGTGTTGTAACATTGGGTATCAACCGATGGTAATGTGTGTGGCGTGTGCTAGCAAACCTCTGTTTTCTAAGTGGAAGTGACCTTTGAGGAGTTTTGTGATTCAATTGCACACCTTTCTCTTTCTAGCTCTCCCCTCTGTTTCTACGGTCTCTCTCGCTAACACTCTCCCTCCCTCAGTACCTCTCCCTCAGTACCTCTCCCTCATGTCTTTTCAGGCTGTAGTCCAGATGTTGTATGCCTGGTGTATGTTTTGTGAGGTTACTAAAATGGTCATGTCATGTGGATTACATATAGGAACCAGGTTACTGTGAGCCTAGTAACTGAATAACATTAGGCCATTTTCAGAATAATATGTTGTTCGGGGGATGGGAGGTAGTTTGTCCTGTCAATGAAATGGTAATCGGCTTGTGAAGAGATTTGTATGGCTGCCCTGCTTTGTAGTTGTTTTGATAGTGTTTTTGGGTGTGGTGGGATTTTTGGTTACAGGGCAGTTGGGGATTGGTTGGTGGAATGTTATTTAAAGATGCTGGTTGTGTGTTCGAATGAAAAAGTTACATTCTCCGTTTCTCTCTTTTATCTATACCCCTCTCTCTCTACCCTTCTGTCTGTCTATTTCTGTCTCTCTATGTTTCTGTCCGTCTCTCTCCCTCCCTCTCTCCAGGTGGCCTGATGGCCCAAAAAGGAAGAGAAAGAACAGCACATGTTCGGTGAAGAGCATGTCTGGTAAGTTCACGTGCTAGCCATTGGCCACCATTCCTCAGTGAAGGACAAGTCGATGCTCATTTACAAATGGTTGTATCATGTAGCTGTTCTAAGCACTTACTCTCTAGCCACTCAGCCACATGCTTTTGATACCCTTCTATAAAGCTTTTTTTTTTACGAGGGGGGGTCAGCATTCCTAGGTGGTTAGGTGGTTAGTATTTATTTTCTCTACTTACTCCACATACCATATGGTTTATCTGCCAAATTGCTTTCAGTGTTTTAGACAAAGGGCATGCGTTTCAGGAGATGAATTGGAGAGACAACCATTTTAATTTAAGTAGATTGTTTGAAAAGAGGGGACTCCAAGTTAGAATTGTCAGGAATAAATATGTTTCAGCTGTGTAGTCTTGGCACCGCCATGCGGTAATTGTGGTTCTCTACTCTGAAGACTTTAAATGGTGAGTGACTTTAGGATTTCCCCTGGAGTGATATTAGGTCAGTGTGTGGGTGGGTGGATGTGTATATGGGAGTGTGTGTATACTGTACAGTTGAAGTCAGAAATGTACATACACTTAGGTTGGAGTGATTAAAATTCGTTTTTCAGCCACTCCACACATTTCTTGTTAACAAACTATAGTTTTGGCAAGTCGGTTAGGACATCTACTTTGTGCATGACACTAGTAATATTTCCATCAATTGTTTACAGACAGATTATTTCACTTATAATTCGCTGTTATCACAATTCCAGTGGGTCAGAAGTTTACATACACTAAGTTGACTGTGCCTTTAAACAGCCTGGAAAATTCAAAAAATGGATGTCATGGCTTTAGAAGCTTCTGATAGGCTAATTTACATAATTTGAGTCAATTGGAGGTATACCTGTGGATGTATTTCAAGGCCTACCTTCAATCTCAGTGCCTCTTTGATTGACATCATGGGACAGTCAAAAGAAATCAGCCAAGACCTCAGAAAAATAATTGTAAACCTCCACAAGTCTGGTTCATCCTTGGGAACAGTTTCCACACGCCAGAAGGTACCACGTTCATCTGTACAAACAATAGTACGCAAATATAAAGACCATGGGACCACGCAGCAGTCATACCGCTCAGGAAGGAGACGCGTTTTGTCTCCTAGAGATGAAGTGCAAATCAATCCCAGAACAACAGCAAAGGACCTTGTGAAGATGCTGGAGGAAACAGGTACAAAAGTATCTATATCCACAGTAAAACGAGTCCTATATCGACATCACCTGAAAGGCCTCTCAGCAAGGAAGAAGGCACTGCTCCAAAACCGCCATTAAAAAAAGCTAGACTACGGTTTGCAACTGCACATGGGGACGAAGATCGTACTTTTTGGAGAAATGTACTCTGGTCTGATGAAACAAAAATAGAACTGTTTGGCCATAATGACCATTGTTATGTTTGGGGGAAAAGTGGGGGAAGCTTGCAAGCCGAAAAACCCTGTCCCAACCGTGAAGCACGGGGGTGGCAGCATCATGTTGTGCAGGTGCTTTGCTGCAGGAGGGACTGGTGCACTTCACAAAATAGATGGCAGCAGGAAAATTGTGGATATATTGAAGCAACATCTCAAGACATCAATCAGGAAGTAAAAGCTTGGTCGCAAATGGGTCTTCCAAATGGACAATGACCCCAAGCATACTTCCAAAGTTGTGGCAAAATGGCTTAAGGACAACAAAGTCAAGGTATTGGAGTGGCCATCACAAAGCCCTGACCTCAATCCTATAGAAAATGTGTGGGCAGACCTGAAAAAGCTTGTGTGAGCGAGGAGGCCTACGAACCTGACTCAGTTACACCAGCTCTGTCAGGAGTAATGGGCCAAAATTCACCCAACTTTTTGTGGGAAGCTTGTGGAAGGCTACCCAAAACGTTTGACCGAATTTAAACAATTTAAAGGCAATGCTACCAAATACTGAGTGTGTGTCCATTTCTGACCCACTGGGAATGTGATGAAAGAAATAATAGCTGAAATAAATCATTCTCTCTACTATTATTCTGACATTTCACATTCTTAAAATAAAGTGGTGATCCTAACTGACCTAAGACAGGGACTTTTTACTAGTATTAAATGTATTTGGCTAAGGTGTATGTAAACTTCCGACTTCAACTGTGTGTGTGCCCACACAGGAAACACACAGACCTAATCAAACACACGCATACACACTTCTACTGTATATGTGCTTTTGTTGCTCCTGTGTTAACACTTCTCTTCTTCCTCGCTCTCTCCTCCTTATCTACTCTCTCCTCCTTCTCTTCCTCCTCGTGTACTCCCTCTTCCTCCCTCCTCCTCTTCATTTCTCCTCCAATTTGTCTTTCCTCCTCCTTTGCTTCCCCTCTACTCCCACTTCCTCTTTCCTTTCTCCTCCACTTCCTCTCTCCTCCTCCTCTCCATCTCTCCCTCAGCACTGAGCCTCTCTGTCCAAGGATACATCCCCAGCTACTTGGAGAAGGATGAGCCGTGTGTGGTATGTGGAGACAAGGCCACCGGCTACCATTACCGCTGCATCACCTGCGAGGGCTGCAAGGTGAGAGACATGGCCCATGACTGGCCTGTAGGACTTCAAGGACTGGTTTGTTCAAATGTTATATGACCTAGGCATTCCACAGTAACTACTAGGGAGTAACCTGATTTTCCTTTGTATATGCATTAAATGAGTTCGTGTTATTTCTGATTTAACTATCGAGAATTATTGCAAAATTATTGACATATTATACTAGTGACATTTAAAAAATGTATACAATTGTGTCCAAATAGCATATATTGTCACCCTTGCACTTTTCTTAAAGAAAAAAGTTCCCTATTTCTTCTAAATGACATCGAAATAAAAAAAATAAAAAAATTGTTCTCCACACATGGGATTTTCAACATTGCAGAACCAGTTGTATTTTTGTAAACTTAGTCCCTAAGCTACAAAACTAGCAACGTGGTTGATACAACGTCATTATGTTGATAACGTACTTTGAAATAACGAAGTTGATGCAACCAATGTCCACAGGGTTTCTTCAGGCGCACTATCCAGAAGAACCTTCACCCGGCTTACTCCTGTAAGTACGATGGCTGCTGCATCATCGACAAGATCACAAGGAACCAGTGCCAACTGTGTCGCTTCAGGAAATGCATTGCAGTTGGCATGGCCATGGACCGTGAGTGACACACACACACTCCATGAGTGTCAATCATATATATCACACCTACCTTCTCACTGCTTTACACTCCCATTACCTCTACATTTAGTACTGAAATACAGTAGGTTCACAAAACAACTCTGTGTCCTTAGTGGTGCTGGATGACTCTAAGCGGGTAGCCAAGCGGCGTCTGATTGAGGAGAACAGGGAGAAGAGGAAGAAGGACGAGATTGTGAAGACCCTGCAGACGCGTCCGGAGCCCGACAGCTCAGAGTGGGAGCTGATTCACCATGTGACAGAGGCCCACCGCCACACCAACGCGCAGGGCTCCCACTGGAAACAGAAACGCAAGTTCCTGGTGAGATGCTAGGCTAATCTAAAGTTGGCTAGGCTAGGGCTAAGTGAGACTAAGTTGTTGCCAGGCAACCAGGCAAATTCAGCTCAGTATGAAGAGTTTTATTGTTGAAAGTAAAGTAGATGTGGATCTGCTCAGAATGGATTGATCCAGTGCATATCTGAGGTGTTGATAACCACAGCCTTGAAAACAAGCATAACAGAAGGAGTACTGGTACAATCTGTCTCGCTCTCCCTTTCTCACACTCACACTCGGTACATCACCTCATTCACTCACTCAGTCAGTCGGTACATCACCTCACTCGCTCACTCAGTCAGTCGGTACATCACCTCACTCGCTCACTCAGTCAGTCGGTACATCACCTCACTCGCTCACTCAGTCAGTCGGTACATCACCTCACTCGCTCACTCAGTCAGTCGGTACATCACCTCACTCGCTCACTCAGTCAGGCGGTACGTCAGCTCGCTCGCTCGCTCAGTCAGGCGGTACGTCAGCTCGCTCGCTCGCTCAGTCAGGCGGTACGTCACCTCGCTCGCTCGCTCAGTCAGGCGGTACGTCACCTCGCTCGCTCGCTCAGTCAGGCGGTACGTCACCTCGCTCGCTCGCTCAGTCAGGCGGTACGTCACCTCGCTCGCTCGCTCAGTCAGGCGGTACGTCACCTCGCTCGCTCGCTCAGTCAGGCGGTACGTCACCTCGCTCGCTCGCTCAGTCAGGCGGTACGTCAGCTCGCTCGCTCAGTCAGGCGGTACGTCACCTCGCTCGCTCGCTCAGTCAGGCGGTACGTCACCTCGCTCGCTCGCTCAGTCAGGCGGTACGTCACCTCGCTCGCTCGCTCAGTCAGGCGGTACGTCACCTCGCTCGCTCGCTCAGTCAGGCGGTACGTCACCTCGCTCGCTCGCTCAGTCAGGCGGTACGTCACCTCGCTCGCTCGCTCAGTCAGGCGGTACGTCACCTCGCTCGCTCACTCAGTCAGGCGGTACGTCACCTCGCTCGCTCGCTCAGTCAGGCGGTACGTCACCTCGCTCGCTCAGTCAGGCGGTACGTCACCTCGCTCGCTCGCTCAGGCGGTACGTCACCTCGCTCGCTCGCTCAGGCGGTACGTCACCTCGCTCGCTCGCTCAGGCGGTACGTCACCTCGCTCGCTCGCTCGCTCAGGCGGTACGTCACCTCGCTCGCTCGCTCAGTCAGGCGGTACGTCACCTCGCTCGCTCGCTCAGTCAGGCGGTACGTCACCTCGCTCGCTCGCTCAGTCAGGCGGTACGTCACCTCGCTCGCTCGCTCAGTCAGGCGGTACGTCACCTCGCTCGCTCGCTCAGTCAGGCGGTACGTCACCTCGCTCGCTCGCTCAGTCAGGCGGTACGTCACCTCGCTCGCTCGCTCAGTCAGGCGGTACGTCACCTCGCTCGCTCGCTCAGTCAGGCGGTACGTCACCTCGCTCGCTCGCTCAGTCAGGCGGTACGTCACCTCGCTCGCTCGCTCAGTCAGGCGGTACGTCACCTCGCTCGCTCGCTCAGTCAGGCGGTACGTCAGCTCGCTCGCTCGCTCAGTCAGGCGGTACGTCACCTCGCTCGCTCGCTCAGTCAGGCGGTACGTCACCTCGCTCGCTCGCTCAGTCAGGCGGTACGTCACCTCGCTCGCTCGCTCAGTCAGGCGGTACGTCAGCTCGCTCGCTCGCTCAGTCAGGCGGTACGTCAGCTCGCTCGCTCGCTCAGTCAGGCGGTACGTCAGCTCGCTCGCTCGCTCAGTCAGGCGGTACGTCAGCTCGCTCGCTCGCTCAGTCAGGCGGTACGTCAGCTCGCTCGCTCGCTCAGTCAGGCGGTACGTCAGCTCGCTCGCTCGCTCAGTCAGGCGGTACGTCAGCTCGCTCGCTCGCTCAGTCAGGCGGTACGTCAGCTCGCTCGCTCGCTCAGTCAGGCGGTACGTCAGCTCGCTCGCTCGCTCAGTCAGGCGGTACGTCAGCTCGCTCGCTCGCTCAGTCAGGCGGTACGTCAGCTCGCTCGCTCGCTCAGTCAGGCGGTACGTCAGCTCGCTCGCTCGCTCAGTCAGGCGGTACGTCAGCTCGCTCGCTCGCTCAGTCAGGCGGTACGTCAGCTCGCTCGCTCGCTCAGTCAGGCGGTACGTCAGCTCGCTCGCTCGCTCAGTCAGGCGGTACGTCAGCTCGCTCGCTCGCTCAGTCAGGCGGTACGTCAGCTCGCTCGCTCGCTCAGTCAGGCGGTACGTCAGCTCGCTCGCTCGCTCAGTCAGGCGGTACGTCAGCTCGCTCGCTCGCTCAGTCAGGCGGTACGTCAGCTCGCTCGCTCGCTCAGTCAGGCGGTACGTCAGCTCGCTCGCTCGCTCAGTCAGGCGGTACGTCAGCTCGCTCGCTCGCTCAGTCAGGCGGTACGTCAGCTCGCTCGCTCGCTCAGTCAGGCGGTACGTCAGCTCGCTCGCTCGCTCAGTCAGGCGGTACGTCAGCTCGCTCGCTCGCTCAGTCAGGCGGTACGTCAGCTCGCTCGCTCGCTCAGTCAGGCGGTACGTCAGCTCGCTCGCTCGCTCAGTCAGGCGGTACGTCAGCTCGCTCGCTCGCTCAGTCAGGCGGTACGTCAGCTCGCTCGCTCGCTCAGTCAGGCGGTACGTCAGCTCGCTCGCTCGCTCAGTCAGGCGGTACGTCAGCTCGCTCGCTCGCTCAGTCAGGCGGTACGTCAGCTCGCTCGCTCGCTCAGTCAGGCGGTACGTCAGCTCGCTCGCTCGCTCAGTCAGGCGGTACGTCAGCTCGCTCGCTCGCTCAGTCAGGCGGTACGTCAGCTCGCTCGCTCGCTCAGTCAGGCGGTACGTCAGCTCGCTCGCTCGCTCAGTCAGGCGGTACGTCAGCTCGCTCGCTCGCTCAGTCAGGCGGTACGTCAGCTCGCTCGCTCGCTCAGTCAGGCGGTACGTCAGCTCGCTCGCTCGCTCAGTCAGGCGGTACGTCAGCTCGCTCGCTCGCTCAGTCAGGCGGTACGTCAGCTCGCTCGCTCGCTCAGTCAGGCGGTACGTCAGCTCGCTCGCTCGCTCAGTCAGGCGGTACGTCAGCTCGCTCGCTCGCTCAGTCAGGCGGTACGTCAGCTCGCTCGCTCGCTCAGTCAGGCGGTACGTCAGCTCGCTCGCTCGCTCAGTCAGGCGGTACGTCAGCTCGCTCGCTCGCTCAGTCAGGCGGTACGTCAGATCGCTCGCTCGCTCAGTCAGGCGGTACGTCAGCTCGCTCGCTCGCTCAGTCAGGCGGTACGTCAGCTCGCTCGCTCGCTCAGTCAGGCGGTACGTCAGCTCGCTCGCTCGCTCAGTCAGGCGGTACGTCAGCTCGCTCGCTCGCTCAGGCGGTACGTCAGCTCGCTCGCTCAGGCGGTACGTCAGCTCGGTACGTCTGAGCGATAGATATTGGAATGTGTTTGGAAATACACTTGGAAAGTATTGACATGTATTTGAAAGTACTCATATACATTTATTTTCAAGTACAAATATTGAAATACTCCATGCATTTGAACCCAGGTCTGTTTGGTCCTAGGGTTTTTTGAAAAAATGTATTTGGAAACAAGTATTTAAAAATTCTTTTTAAATGATTTCCTATAAATAGCTTACTAATTGAAAATAGTTTCAAATACTTCAAATAGAAATAGTTTATTTCTGCCACATTATTTGAAAATACTCAAATGCACAGAAAATAAGTATATAAATACAAAATACTTAAATGCGCATACATTTTAACCCAGGTCTGGTGAACAACCGAATGAAATATCAAACCAGAAGTGGATATTGGTTGATCTGACTGTTTGCCCGGTGGGACTATTCATTAGACGCCATCTTTGTGTCCCCAGCCTGAGGACATAGGTCAGTCACCCGTGGCTCCCACCCCGGATGGAGACAAGGTAGACCTGGAGGCCTTCAGCGAGTTCACCAAGATCATCACCCCTGCCATCACACGCGTTGTCGACTTTGCCAAAAAACTGCCCATGTTCTCAGAGGTGGGTTTAAAGCACTGTGTGTAGTGTGTGTGTGCCTGTGCATTTGTGTGTGTGTGTGTGTGTGTGTGTGTGAGTTCCTGTTTGTCTCTGTCCTGTGTCCTCATTTGTCCCTGTGAGTCTCTAATGGGGCTCATCAACACACACTTGACTGTGCTTACCACCTCTTTCTCCTCCTTCAGCAGAACTGTTTGTCATGGTGTCTGTCTGTTCGTTCCTGCGTGCCTGCTTGTGTTGTACTGTATATTCACCACTGCCTCCTGCAATATGACTCAATCTGCTCTATAATGAGGACATAATGCTGCTGTTTCACACTCACATACACTCTCTCACTCACTCACTCACAGAGAGTACTCAGACTAGGGTGCACAGAACTCACCTTCATCCACGGTCCCCGACAGACAGTCCCGAAAGATTGTGATTCACCAGTTATGTAATCTGTAGCTGGATTATCATTACAAATAAACATCAACGCAGTCTCACTGGCCAGCAGAGGAATAATGTAGCTAACTGTTGTGGTAGCTGCTAGGATTACTGGATATTTGGTAACATGATCTTTCAGTTTGTTCCCAGGCTATGTGTGTATAATGTACATATGCCCTATAGTTGCCTTGTGAGGACTGCAGTGTGCGTGTCTGTATATCTGTGTGTGTTTTGACCTTTAGTGCTGACTATAGGTTTCCTCTCAGTCCCCTCACTGCCATGGGATGACCTCATTGTGTTTATTTGTTGTACACTCTTAAGTCTCCCTCTCCTCTCCTCCCTCCAGCTGCCTTGTGAGGACCAGATCATCCTATTGAAAGGCTGCTGTATGGAGATCATGTCGCTGCGTGCCGCCGTGCGCTACGACCCAGAGAGCGAGACGCTTACCCTGAGCGGTGAGATGGCGGTGAAGAGGGAGCAGCTGAAGAATGGCGGGCTGGGCGTGGTGTCGGACGCCATCTTTGATTTGGGCAAGAGTCTGGCACAGTTTAACCTGGACGACTCGGAGGTGGCCCTGCTGCAGGCTGTGCTCCTCATGAGCTCAGGTGAGGAGCCAGGAGGCTGTGGAAAGGTTATAACAACTCTATGGGCAGACATAATATCTTAATGAACAGACATAGCAGCTCTATGAACAAACAAAACAGTCAATCAATGGAAGGACATCAGGATCATAACCACTTTAAGAACAGACATAACCACTTTAAGAACAGACATAACATCTTTATGAACAAAGAACAGCTGTATGGACACACTGAAGTTCTCCCTATGTTGGTAACATTTTATGAACAAGCTTCAATATCTACCATTTCTCTAGTATTATTATTGGTCTTTAAAGGTATGTATTTGTGCGTTCCTCTCAGATCGCTCGGGCCTGACGTCGGTAGATAAGATCGAGAAGTGCCAGGAGACGTACCTGCTTGCCTTCGAGCACTACATCAACCACCGCAAGCACAACATTCCCCACTTCTGGCCCAAGCTACTGATGAAGGTGACGGACCTGAGGATGATCGGGGCGTGCCACGCCAGCCGCTTCCTCCACATGAAGGTGGAGTGTCCCAACGAACTCTTCCCTCCGCTCTTCCTGGAGGTCTTCGAGGACCAGGAAGTATGAACTGACTTCTGACCTGGAAGAGATGGAAGAGAGAGGGGGGAATTATTAGGGGGAAAGAAAAGGGGTAAAAAATTGGCCGCTTTCTTTGTTTTGTGAAACACTATCACCACCACCAGCAACACGGATAGTCACCAACGAAAAAAGTCTCGGAGAAAAACAAAGGCTTTCTTTTGCGTAGCTGTTTTGATGATTCGTTTCTGGCCGCACTTAGGGCTCTTGTGGCTGCTGGGCCCCACTTTGAGTTGGGGTGTGGGGCTCCCCTCTAAAGTGGGGTTCTCTGGCTGCGCTGTGCGTCTGTATCTAACAGAGAAGCTAGCAGCCCTGAGCGGTGTTCTGCTCCTGTGTTATACACCAGGTGCACATGTATGCAAACCCAAACCCCCGAGGTCTGGTTGGAGTACTGGTACTGGTGGAGCTCTGTGTTAGTGGAAGGCAATCGCTCTGAGAGGCAGACAAACATACACACGTACATTCACAAACCTTTACGAAATCAAACCTCACACATAAAGCCACTGATGTACATCTTACATTCACCTAACACACACACACTACTATAGACAAACATATTCCTACATGGGACTGACGTAGCTTTTCAGAGCCGCCCGTCACTCGAGCAGGGCAGATAGCTGCTGTATTTTGTCCCACAATCGAGCTTCCATCAGAGCCTCCACCCTACAACCTGCTCCCCTCTTTGGCCTCCTCACCGTCCTCCGCTGGGACAGTTACCAAGTGTTCCCCCACACTTCTCCCTTTTGAACTCTTCCCTTCCACCCCCTGATGTGCAGCCCAGACTCCTCCTAGCCAAGACATTTACTTGTGAACCTACCTCCCTGTACCTTACATACCTCCCTTACACAGAGTTACACATACACCTCCCTTTAGGACAATGCAAACACACACACCTATTTATGGATACAAACAATATCCAATTTGTTGTGCAAAGGTGCAAGTGTACCTTCATGTATATACACAACCCTTTACCCTCATACATACAAGTACTGTATACCTATCTTACTGCATGTATACAGTATACCGGTCTACCTGCATGCACATATACCTCTGTACCTGCGTTATATACCCACTGGTTTACCTCCATGTACTTCTCATCCTATACATACCTGTCTACCTGAATACAGCCATACCTCTTTAACCATATATATATATATATATATATATACAGTAAACATAACCTTCTGCCTGTGTATATGGGTACCTCTCATCTATACATACCTCTCTGTGTGTACACACACAACAATAGTTTGCTGTTCTTTTACCTCGTATGACAGTTGCTCCTCACCTAGGTTGTGTCATTCCACCCGTCCCAAACCTCCACTACATCTCCCGATTGGACACACACAGTCTGCACTTCCTGGTTGCAGACTGTGTGTGTCTCCTCTATGTTGCCCTGCCCATCACACAGGACTCCTGCCCCCTCTGATGTGGGATTGGTTGAGGGACGGGGAGAGGTGTCGCTTACCTCGCCGGTGGTTACACCACAGGCCCCACCTCCAAACTGACAGATTCTACCTCGCCTCTCTTATCAGTGTAGATGCCCCTCTTGAGTGCAAAACACATATACTTCCACAGTTGCCAATATGGACTTGTTTGGTCCCCCTACTACCCTGTTCAGTATGGTTCTATGACCCCATGAAATGGGAGAGGCTGCAGAACAACATGCATAGCAGTCTTTATCTTTTACACTTTTCTTTTTGAAGTATTTTTATCACACAGGACCAAGTCTCATAATGGATTCCCCCATCTATCTATGTTCAAGACAAACAACAAACCCACTGGCGGTATAAAGATTCTGTGTCTGACAAACTCAAAGGAAACTTTCTTTCTTAGGAAAAGACAGACCGTACACCTTGGAAGCCAACTGAGCTCGATGGATGGGCCAAAGCATTGTTATTGTAGACGTTGTTATTGTGGTAAACAAACACGAAAAATACTCATCTCTAACTCAGTTCAGTAGTATTCACCTGTGGATGGATACCCTGGTTCTCAATGTGGCAGGTCCAGAGACGAGACAAGAATGAGAGGCCCAGCCAATGCAACCTGCCACATAATGTACTTTTTACAGCACCGTTCACAGTAGCAACCCCCTTTCTCCTAAAGTGTGGAGAAAGGGTTGCCCCAGAGAGCCACAAAGCCTTTGAGATGATTCTCTGACTGTCCTCTCCACACATCCAATCCTACACCCAGCCAGCTCTGCGCTTTCTCTACATGTCCCCCTCCTCTCTCCTTCAAAGCCATTGACAGTTGTTTGTTTTGCACTAAAGGGATGTCTCCCCCTTTTCCCTATATAATACGCCGTGTTGCGATACAAGATCACCACCGCTCCTAATACAATACCTCCCCTCTCCTGCAGTCTTACCCTAATCCCTAGCTTCAGCCCGGTGCCTAACATTCTGTCCCAACACACACACACACACACACACACACACACACACACACACACACACACACACACACACACACTCTCTCAGTATTACCACAAGGGGATTTAAAGGAACCTAAATGCTCTTAACTGTATGGAAAATAGGATGTCATTCAAACACATGCGCGGCGATTGAAAAAGAGATGCCGATCTCAATGTGACTTTCCTACTTAAATAAAGGATGCATAAAAACAGAAAATATGCAGCATAATGATAATCAACTCTGTCACTGAACGAGCCAGGCGTTGACCAGACGGTTGGTTTGGATAAGGTGTAGAAGAGGGTTTGCTTTTTAGCTGTGAACGACATGGAAATGTTCCCCAGAGGGGTCGTGATTAACAACTTGTCGAAGAAAGGGGAGCTTTCCCACACAGCTAGTGGTCCCTAGACTACTGACAATCTCATACAGAATCACTCACCAACACCGCAGAGCACACTGCCTTCAGACACCATCAATCGCACCAGCACAGCAGATGGATCCTCAGGCTCTCGCTAGCCATCCTCGTGTCAGGAGAGTGTGTATACAATCAACCGACAAATGTTAGCTTAGGTATGTCCTTCCACGCTACCACCACACCTCCCATTCTCCACACTGTTCCTATTGCACCACCTTAACTAACCACACTACTAAACCAGGGATATCATGTACATTCTGGAACTCAACACGTTTCTTCCCTGACACCCAGTCACTTCTTTAAATGGAGACTCTCCATCGAACATGCTTCTTAGTCCAGGACTAGACTTAATCTGGGTCCAGGAAACTAGCCCCTAATCTCCCCCTCCCCGTTATGGCAATCCCATGCTTTGCCCTCACTCGCTTTTAACCTCCCCATAACCCCTTCCTCCCCACAACATGGCTGTCTTGCTCCCCTCTGAACATCCAATCGAACCCCAACCAAAAGTAGCACTTTGAGAACTTCGAGGAACGGAAATCCCAGGTACATGAATGATATGTCGTTGTGAGGAATGTAAAAAAAAAAGACAAAATGAAATGGAGAAGTCCCAGACTGAAAATGTTGTGCACTAATAAGTGTCGTTCTGCATATTTGTGATGTCATACTTCTGGGTTGAAATGCTGTTTGTCTGACCGATTGGTCTCAATAAAGGTTTTTTTTTGTTTAGAAAAAGAGACTCAGGACTGAAAGCCCAGAAACGGAGGGAAAGAAAAGACGACTTGGATAATTGTTTTTTGTTTTTTAAAATAATTGTTTTTTGTTTAGCATTTGATTTAATTTCTAAGTTAATGTCTGTGGTGTCGGAGCTTGACTGATATGATGCTTTACTGTGTAAAACAAACAGCTGTAGACACTTTCTGAACGTCTGTGCAGTGTAGGGCTGCGTCCCAAATGACCCCCTATTTCTGACGCAGACTAGGTCTTCATGAAACTTCACTTTGATCTCAGCTGGTTTGTACTGTTCGCTCCGGGTGGAAGACGCCCCTAACTCACTGATCTGTGTTCTGCTTATACTCTACCCAATCTTAACCTTGATCTATAGATGGGTTAAAGTAAAAAGGACCTGAGATGAGAGCTTGGTGGAAACGTCACCCATGAATTTGCCGTCTGTCTGTCTTAATGTAAACAGGAATATTATATATGTTTTATAAGAAAAAAAAATCTAAAAATTACATAACAGAAACCAAAAAAATAGATTTAAACAACTGTTCATACCTCAGAAAATGAAGTTGAAACAGAATGAAAAGGAGTTGTGATTCACATGCATGGATAGCCAGCCGCCGTATCGTACGCTCACATTGTTTGTGTGAAGCTTCTTGACAGGAACTGTATATAAAACGACACCATCTTAAATGCAAGTGGTATTTTAGGCTTTTGACAATCGCTCTGACATCATGCAGTTTCTCACAACCACTTAATCCAATAGGCTCAGACTCACAGGATCAGGAGATGTTTAGGTGAGGTTCCCTCTACATAGTGTGTATTGGGATGTTCTGTCCTGGCTCAGTATTAAATGTAGCTCAAAAAGATCTATGTCTATAACTCTTGTTTATGTCCCTCATAACTGCCTAACCAAGCCTGGTCCCAAACTCCTATGGTCATTATCACGGTTGGCAAGACGGCACAAACCGGTCTGGAGGCAGGCTATGTCAGTACCCCTGTAACGCTAGACGAACCATATAGACATTGCTGCTCTGCAGAATGCGACAGTGGCACTTGCGCTCAGACACTCGCCAATCAATTACTTTTGGTTTTATAGGTTATGACAAAGAAAACATACATCGATATATGGTGGCATCCCAGAGCTCTTTATTTGTGTTGTTAAAAAGTTACACTTACTTACGTCAAACGCTGTTAATGTCCAGTTTCTTACTTGGGTACGTTTCCCTTCCTCAACCTGCTCTTGAGACAATTATTTTTCTGAAGTCGGCCATTGAACTATGTCCAAACCATCTTAAGCGGTGTGCTTGCTCTTCTCTCAGCTTACCTTCATGAACACTGATCTGAAAGGACCAGATAAGTGAAAGCAGTCTGGTAACGCATCCATTTCCTGTCAATTTCCAGTGGTAATCATTAGTCAAGTAGGGTATATAGAATGGGAGATTTTGGGTTAGCTGGGAGCGAACACAGTATAGGCAGAGGGAGTAGTCCATGAACTACTCCTGAGTTTCTCAATCCTGGTCTTTTGTGTTGGCAAGGTAAGGGTATTGCCCCTATTATTGCTGACAAGTGAATGACCCTGTTGAGTTTTCAGTTGAACAGTCATCTGCTCTTCCCACCAGTTGAATGTGTACTGTAGAGCATGTCTGATTGGAGATGGGATGGTAAAATTTCTAGACTCAAGGACCAGGATTGGGGAACCACTTTTATGCACCATATTGGTTCTGATAAAAATGAAAAACGTCTGAAATTTCCAGTGAGAGAAACTGTCGACGTTAACAAATTCACTCAGGTCTGACTCAATGTTATGTAGAATGGTGAACGGAGGATACAGAATTCTGTGTTGTGACCACTTGTTACATTGCTCCTAGACATAAATGTGATTTCACTGGCTTTTTATACACCCCCCAGCACATTGTATTCAAACATGCCATATGTCACACCAACAGGTGACAAATAGTCTAAATATTTACGATGATGCATGAAATTCCCCAGGTAGATCCAAAATGGAAGTCCATTCTGAATGTCTCTTTGGATAGCGTAGAAGGCATGACCCGACATATGGTGACAGGGGCATTTGGAAGGTCCCATCAGCAAAGTTATCACGTATAGACACACCAAGCGATCTAAAGTATAGGACAATCTATTTTCAGAGAATTTATCCTAGTAAAAGACAAGTAAAATAAGACTATTTGGAGCCTGCACACAGACCCGTGCACACTTTCACATGCAGCCATTGCGGAGTGGAAAGCAGCAGCAGCAGGAGGTGTTTGCACTCGGGTATATAAGAAAACAATGATCTTTTCACTTTAATAAATGATTATTTAGACTCAAACCATTGTTCATTCACGCGTCTTTGACTGTCTGTGTTTGTGCCTTGTCTTGGGCAGATGAGAGATAAGTGGGTGTGACAGTGTTGATCAATCGGATCAATCTAGTGTCGTGATTGGCTCAAGCTGTGGTAAACAAGACATTTATACTATTTTGTCATATTGACGCAGTAAGCTCTGTCTCACTGCAGTATTAGCTCTCCAAACCCTGGTCCATAAATGTCCAATTTCAATGGTTAAATAGGCATTCAATTTGAGTTTTTAAGTTGAGGGTTATGGTTTGACCAATCAGATCTTTTGCCACTAATTTGTCAAAAGATGAGAATTGGTCTGCCTGTGCTAATTGAAAAGCCTGCGTACATAAATCATAGTCTTGTGATTTCAGTCTACTGACAGGGTGACGAAAAAGAAGAAACCTGCACACTGCTCTTGCTGGTATCACTGCTCTTTATTACGCTTTACTTATCGACCTTTGTCACCTCTTACGAAGGCCGATACGTAAAGCTTAATAAATAAAGAGCAGTGTGCGGGTTTCTTTTTTCTCTCTCTACTTATTCAATTGTTACCATGCACCTCCAACAAAGATAGCTCAGATGTGCGAGTGCCTTTTGAATTTTGAGTCTACTGACCGGGAACAAAGGATTTGTTTTCTCCTAAGTGATCATGAGAGGCCGGGGGTTCGGGATCAGGAAATCTGCTTCATTTGACATATTTAGGCAGTGTGGAGTCCCATTTTGAGACCAAGGTGCCTTTTCCAAGGGAGCCCGGCATGACAAGCAATTACACAATCAAGGCAGCATAGGAAATACACAGAAAATACAAAGAATCAAAAAATATAGAAACATTTTTAATAATTCAGAGGCACAAACTCACCAATGATGAAGTAAGTGAAGCCTGGGCTGGGATTCTAGGAATAGCTTCACTCACGGTGGATGGCAGATGCGCTCCGCTGGTCGCTCAATATTGGTAGCCTAACTACAGACAGATTCAAGTCTTCTCTTTTCAGCCATAACCATTTGATTTCAAAACTGTTTTGAAATATAAGGCCAATGTGGCGCTGTCAGGAAACAGCAGCTAAAAATCAGCGGTTTGATAATAAGCACTACATTATCCTCTCTGGTGTAGTATTTTGAATTGTTTTTTTTAGGCATATGTACAAACAGGACTAATTGTTTAATTTTGTCTAGTTTAATAATTATTTGATTTTGGCAATTTACCCGTTGATGCTGGAGCACGTCCAGCACTCCTACTTCCCACGGCTATGGTCATGTTCCTAACGAAGGCACGAAATGTGAGATACTTTTTCAAAAATCGAGGTAGCCTAAAATAATGACTTTTCAAATATGAGTTCTCATTTTGGTTTTCCCTTTAGAAAAAGGTTTTGATAGTGAATGGGACCGTAGGTTGTCAGGTTATAGATTCAGTACCCCTCAATTTGTTTAACTTAGCTTATTTTCAAGCTTTATGTCAAGAGTTTTAGAAATGACAAGGTGATACAGAGGTGGAGGAGGTTGGAAGGGACAACTCGGGGGTTGAACCCAGGTCTCCGGCGTGCGTTGAGTGTTACTGCTACAGAATATCTGCCACTTAACTGGGCTTTGATACGTGCAAGATGGCGGACAAATCATAACGTTTGGACAGATAATCTCTTCATATGGTATTATTGCTTGAGACAAGCATCTATTATATCTATGTAAGTTGATGCACAGCAGTGGTTCTTCATCTTTTTTCCCCCCTCCATTTTGATGGCCGCTTGTTGACACTTTTTCTCTTATAAAACCACAATTTTAGCTCAAGTGAAAGCACCGGGTGCCTCTGTAAACTGGTCATCTCTGTATTCCCGTCGCAAGACCCACTGGTTGTTGCTTATTTTTTATTTCATGCCGTAATCAGGGTCTCACAGCCTAGGTCCTACAAGTATTAAAGTTATATAAACGTTACTGTTAACCCATGTGGCTATAATGTGCCAAGGTTCTCAGTCAAATAAAAATTCAGGGGTTTTGTCAGACTAAAATGTTAAAAAAAATATATATATATAATATTGATTTGTACAAGCAGTGTACTACTACGACACAAACACACAAGACAATTCAGGAAATGTGATTGCGGTCACCAGCTGCTCAAGCCAGTATTCTGTTCACGTTGCATGGTGTTATGTTATGTCCGATATGTGTTGGGCTGACTGGTCCAAACAATCAACCAGCGCAGTTGTAAAAAATTGGGTTTTGAGATTGTGTTAATTGTTTTAAAATAATATATTTGTATGGTAGTTGTGGCTAGTCTATTCGCAATATATTTATCTAATAAAGAGAGTATGTATTTATCTGTCTTGGTATAGGTTTTGAACTTGAACCTGACTAAGTACAGCACTGTGAACTCGGTGTGAGTTTGCTTTAGATTTGTTGTGGAGGAGATGATGTCATAAAGGCAGTCTTCCTCTCCACCAATCACCAGCCTGTCTTTCCTACCTCGCTCCCTGCCCTTGTTCACTGTGCAAACAGAGCTGCTCTCTCGGCTCCTCTCCGCGTCAGACAGATTGCAAACATCTGAGTTCACAGAGTAACACACACACACACACACACAGGCTGACGGACTCACTCAGACATCCATTACAGATTTTTCTGCTCAGGAGAGGAGAGTGCTTGCATCACCACAAAGGCACAAAAATAGCGCGCACACACACTTTTACTCTCACATACGCACACTCATCAAATTGCATTACATTAAAAAAGGACACTACTTAGTGCTCAAACCCACACTTAGAAACCTTGTAGATACTGTATATGAGACTGTCGTTAAAATGAAACGAGTGTTTGAGTGAAGTGTCCATGGCATCAATACAGTGTTTGAGCACGTGCCTGGGCACAGGTTAATTCAAGCACGAGTTCCTTCACCCTGCAAATCTAAATAGCTGCCGTCAACGAGTCATACAACAATTCCCACCCAACCCCCTCTACACACACTCATGCAAAACAGTGTTAGATAAGCAGTAGCGGTGCATGGATATAATCACTGTGGAAGCCGAGGCCATATGTGTTGTGATAATTGTGTTTGCGCTATAACATGTTAATTCATATGCCTTGTCACCGTGATATATACTGTAGGCCTAAAGGCAGAGACAATAAGAAGACACAATGGCAGAATAAATTCAACCACACCTTTTTGTTTTATCACAACGCCAGATAGCAAACTCTGTCCAGTGAAGTCCACAAAGCATATTGCAGGTACAGTAACAGACAGTTACATGACCTACAGCGAGGTCAAGCAAGTTAGTGTTTCCAACATTTTCAGACCACTAAACAAATTGATTTAGAACCACAGTTTTTATTTAACCTTTATTTAACTAGGCAAGTCAGTTAAGAACAAATTCTTATTTACAATGACGGCCTACCAAAAGGTGAAAGGCCTCCTACGGGGATGGTGGCTGGGATTAGAAATAAAAATAAATTAAATAACAATATAGGACAAAACACACATCAAGAGAGACAACACAACACTACATAGAGACCTAAGACGACAACACAACACAGCATGGCAGCAGCACAAAACAGGGTACACACATTTGCTGGGCGCAGATAACAGCACTAAGGGCAAGAAGGTAGAGACAACAATACATCACGCAAAGCAGCCACAACTGTTAGTAAATCAGAAGCCACTGCCAGATTTCTGGATTGGGCTGCGCTCAAAGTATCCTGCCTTGGCAAATCAATCTGTTAAGACACTGATGCCCTTTGCAACCACATACCTATGTGAGAGTGGATTCTCAACCATCACTAGCATGAAAACAACTAAATACAGGCACAGACCGTGTGTGGAAAATGATTTGTCAGACTCCAATACAACCCAACTTTGCAGAGTTACAGTTGAAGTCGGAAGTGTACATACACCTTAGCCAAATACATTTAAACTCAGTTTCACAGTTCCTGACATTTAATTATTGTAAAAAATCACTCTTAAGTCAGTTAGGATCACCACTTTATTTTAAGAATGTGACATGTCAGAATAATAGAGAATTATTTCAGCTTTTATTTCTTTCATCACATTCCCAGTGGGTCAGAAGTTTACATACACTCAATTAGTATTTGGTAGCATTGCCTTTAAATTGTTTAACTTGGGTCAAACATTTCGGGCAGCCTTCCACAAGCTTCCCACAATAAGTTGGGTGAATTTTGGCCCATTCCTCCTGACAGAGCTGGTGTAACTGAGTCAGGTTAGTAGGCCTCCTTGTTCGCACATGCTTTTTCAGTTTTGCCTACAAATTTTCAATGGGATTGGGTCAGGGCTTTTGATGGCCACTCCAATACCTTGACTTTGTCCTTACGCCATTTGCCACAACTTTGGAAGTATGCTCGGGGTCATTGTCCATTTGGAAGACCCATTTGCAACCAAGCTTTAACTTCCTGACTGATGTCTTGAGATGTTGCTTCAATATATCCACAATTTTCTTTCCTCATCATGCCTTTTTCCTCCAAACATAACGATGGTCATTATGGCCAAACAGTTATATTTTTGTTTCATCAGACCAGAGGACATTTCTCCAAAAAGTACGATCTTTGTCCCCATGTGCAGTTGCAAACCGTAGTCTGGCTTTTTTATGGCAGTTTTGGAGCAGTGGCTTCTTCCTTGCTGAGCGGCCTTTCAGGTTATGTCGACATAGGACTCATTTTACTGTGGCTGTAGATACTTTTGTACCCGTTTCCTCCAGCATCTTCACAAGGTCCTTTGCTGTTCTGGCACTTTTTGCACCAAATTACGTTCATCTCTAGGAGACAGAAGGCATGGTGTTTATGCTTGCGTACTATTGTTTGTACAGATGAACGTGGTACCTTCAGGCGTTTGGAAATTGCTCCCAATGATGAACCAGACTTGTGGAGGTCAAGCAAAGAGGCACTGAGTTTGAAGGTAGGCCTTGAAATATATCCACAGGTACACCTCCAATTGACTCAAATGATGTCAATTAGTCTATCGGAAGCTTCTAAAGCCATGACATCATTTTCTGGAATTTTCCAAGCTGTTTAAAGGCACAGTCAACTTAGTGTATGTAAACCTCTGACCCACTGGAATTCTGATACAGTGAATTATACATTAAATAAACTGTCTCTAAACAATTGTTGGAATAATGACTTGTCATGCACAAAGTAGATGTCCTAACCGACTTGCCAAAACTGTAGTTTGTTAACGAGAAATTTGTGGAGCGGTTGAAAGAAAACTAGTTTTAATGACTCCAACCTAAGTATATGTAAACTTCCGACTTCAACTCTATGTGCATCCTTTCAAGCACACCCTTCTCATTAACCTGTGCTGAGTTATTCACAATTTTCGATGAACAAATAAGGTTTTATATGTAAGATGGCTAAATATAGAGCAAAATTATCGATAGTTATTATTTGTGCCCTGGTCCTATAAGAGCTCTTTGTCACTTCCCATGAGCCAGGTAGTGACAAAAACCCACACTCATTCTTATGTTGAATAAATGTACCATATAGCGTGTGTGTGTGGCAGGCTTACAATGATGGCAAAAAATACTACTTTTGAGAGTGAGCTGGAGGTTGAATGTTTGAAGGGGTTCGGGACTATAGAAAGTTTGGGAACCACTGGTCTACCGTATCAAAAGCTTTGGCCAAGTCAATAAAAATACCAGCACAACATTTATTAGAATCAAGGGCAATGGTGATATCATTGAGGACCTTTAAGGTTGCGGTGACACATCCATAACCTGAGCGTACCAGAGAGAATACTATAGACATCAAGAAAGCCAGTCAGTTGATTATTGACAAGTTTTTTTTCAACACTTTTGATGAACAGGGCAAAATCGAAATAGGCCTATAATCCCCTATAAATAAAGGACTAACCATGGCTGCCTTCCAAGCAATGGGAACCTCCCCAGAGAGGTTACAGCCAGTCGCAAAGAAACCAGGAGCTGCCTCCACTATTCCAACACCACTTCAACTTCATCAAATCACCTATGCTTCGTCTAACACAGTGACGACTAAAAGATACCAAAAACTATTTAGTCCAATCACTATTTAGTCCAATCAACATGGGCGTGTTTAACTATTCTTGTGGGGACCAGCAGTCCCCACAATCATAGTACACAAACAAACAATTTGACCAACTGGGGGCATTTTCGTAGTCCCCACGAGGTCAAATTTATAGGGGGTTTTGGGTTAAGGTTAGAAATAGTGTTAGGGTTAGAATTACGTTAAGGGTTAGGAGGTAGGGTTAATTTTAGGATTAGAAGCTAGGGTTAGGTTTTTGGGAAATTGACAATTTTAGCTAGCTGGCTAGCTAGCCACCGGAGGACAAAAACACAACAATTCAGCCTCCCGGGTGGCGCAGTGGTCTAGGGCACTGCATCGCAGCGCTAGCTGTGCCACCAGAGTCTCTGGGTTCGCGCCCAGGCTCTGTCGGAGCCGGCCGCGACCGGGGGGTCCGTGGGGCGACGCACAATTGGCCTAGCGTCGTCCGGGTTAGGGAGGGTTTGGCCGGTAGGGATATCCTTGTCTCATCGCGCTCCAGCGACTCCTGTGGCGGGCCGGGCGCAGTGCGCGCTAACCAAGGGGGGCGGGTGCACGGTGTTTCCTCCAACACATTGGTGCGGCTGGCTTCCGGGTTGGAGGCGCTCTGTGTTAAGAAGCAGTGCGGCTTGGTTGGGTTGTGCTTCGGAGGACGCATGACTTTCGACTTTCGTCTCTCCCGAGCCCGTACGGGAGTTGTAGCGATGAGACAAGATAATAATTACTAGCGATTGGATACCACGAAAATTGGGGAGAAAAGGGGGTAAAATTTAAAATAAAAAAAAACACAACAATTCAAGTTTTTCTGTCAGTGACATATGCTCTCAATGGGATTTGATGGCAGTGATGCAAAAATCCAAGCTGGCTTCCTTTGACACGTTTTTTTTTGTTGGTACGCCAAGACCATTCACAGTTGAACTCGCTCAGTTTAGTTCAACACTGATTGGCACATTTTTTTATACTCTTTTTATCAAGGGAGGCTAAATGCTCGCTGGCTTTCCTTGCCTTCAATGCTAGGGGCGGCAACAATGTCATACTCGTTTGGACCAGAGAGCTTCAGATAGATGGCCTACACGTGGAGAGACAGAGGGGCGCTGTTTTGCTCGCTCGGATGCTTTCTCCTGTGAGATACATTGAGTTTCTTGCGAATTGAAGAAAAATTGTGCAACACAGAGAGACGAAAGCTAAATTATTGTATTTTTTTCTTCTTCCCTTGGTATCCATGAATACACGCCACTGTACATAAGCATATTACCCTCTCATTCACTAGCCTAGATGTGTCCTCAGCTCAACTTTGAGGCTCAGGCGAGGACAGGGAGAGGGAGAAGGGGGGCCTCTGGGAGCACGCCCACATTGACCCTGCCTGTCAGAAACACACACACAAATAGAGCTTTCCCCAGGTTTAATAAGAGACTTGCTAAAGACTTTGGCAGGAAGAAGTTGGGGATTTGTATGAAAGAGGGGGGAGGATGGAGGGAGTGTGGGAAAGAAAGGCATTGTTGTGTTTAAGTCAGGAGGTAAAGAAAAACTGAACTGAATGAGAAAGAGAAACCATCGAACATTAATCTATACATATGAAAACTGATGAATCAAATGAGCAATAAACAATAATATTAGCAGTGAGTGACATAGTTAAAAAGAGGATCTATCTGTGGGAGGGCATTAGGAATTTCAGTTCTCAGCAGTGGTTTGTTGCTAGTTGGGGAATGAAACTTTGGTGTAGGGATAAGAAAGCACATGCACAGTAGGGAATTTTACAGGTGAGAATAACATTGAGCATGTGGTTTCAGTTGGTCTTGGATGTGATAGGGATAAGGGGTTGTAAAGTCAACTCCAGACAGACAGCCCTCTTTGCAGTAGACATACACTTTACCTGAGGGACGTGGAGAGGGGCTAGAGGTCAGAGAGAACGGGACACAATATAGGATCAACTAATAGGATGCAATATTGCAACAACTAAGGATAAAATATTACATCAAATACTGGGATAAAATGTTGCATCAAAATGTATTTAATTTACTTCTAAGTTGAGACAATTCTGCATTTGAATTCAACTAAATTTCCAGGTTCTAAATGCACGATGCCAAAAATCTATTAAAATAGAATTGATTCTTCTGAAGTCGACTCTGCAACCATCCCTAGTGTGATCGTGTTGAAACTGAGTCATCCCATTAGACCACAAAAGCCCCTTTTTCATCATCTTAGCGCGATGATGTCATGTACTGTGATTTATTGTATTATATTCCACTGATCTCATCCAAAGGCTGACACCACAACAATACACTGTTACCTTACCCTTCCCATCTTTGTTTTACATTAAAAGAAAGAGGTGGCTAGACACTCTATCGCTAAGTGTTTTGTTCCGTCGGCCTGCACTTCACCGACTCGTGTGCAACAAAGTACCGTAGCTGTCATAACTGTTACAAACCTGGAGTGGTACTGTATACAGGCATGTACAGTGCCTTCAGAAAGTATTCATACCCCTTGACTTATTTCACATTTTGTTGTTACACCCTGAATTAAAAATGGCTTAACTAGATTGGTTTCTTGCTAATTTATTCTAAATGAAATATCTCATTTACATAAGTATTCACTCCCCTGAGTCAACACTTTGTAGAAGCACCTTTGACAGTGATTACAACTGTGAGTCTTTCTGGGTAAGTCTCTAAGAGCTTTCCACACCTGGATTGTGCAACATTTGTCCATTTGTTTTAGATGCATGCCAGCAAATCCACAACCCCTAACAATACATTGAATGCACTATAACGGTGACAAACAATGCCCACAAACTGTTGGGTCCTACAAAAAGCTGTCCCAACAGCAGATCTTTCTTTTCAGCAACATGGAAGGAATCCTTTCCACTGCTACACCTGGCTATCAGTGGAACGTTGTCTGGCAGGGAAACAGTTCATTCAGCCTCATTTACTACCTTTTCAAAAAACATAGCTGATATGGCTAACTTGCTTAACTTAAACAAATGTGGTTTCTATGGACAATTGAGATGTACAAACTATGGCATAAGGCGACGGCGAGCAGATACAGTAAGAGGCAATCTGTAATTTCGATTAAGACATTATTGAGCGAGCTAGGACGGACGTAATCAATAAATATTTGTTCGGCACTTTTGAAATGTACAGGATAAATAAAGGGGGCATATAAGCAGACAATTTAAACTTTTACAATATTAAATTATTACATCTTTCTAAAACAGGCTATAGGTTACATGTGCACCACCAACAGCTAACAGCTTACTACACAACATACACTTATGTATACTGTAGTTAAGAAAGTAATACCATCTCCCTGGCATATTACGTAATTTATGCAGCAACATGCAAGACCATTTTGGACTCACGTTGTTCTGTGCTCACCTGAACAGGAAGGTGGCGCTGCGGTCCTTCATGGGCAAATTTTGTCATCAAAGTCTGGCATTCTCTGGTTTTATGGTGCGTTCAAGACAACTGGGAACTCGGGGGGGAAAAACAAGGTCGGATCATGATGTCAGTGATCGGAGCTCTAGAAAGAGGACTGAGTTCCCGAGTTGGATGACCTCCCAGTCGGAGTTCATTTCTTGCAGCGTTCCCAGTTCTCTCGAACTAACTGAAGTCCCAGTTCTGAGTTTCCAGTTGTTTTGAACACGGCAGAAGTCATGCTCGATTGACAGCATGGCCAATGTTGAAAGCTTGGAAAAGAGACCCTTAAACCCAGACTTGGACCACACACCCACTCCAATGAATAGCAGGCTAGTGATTGCTTTGAAATGTTTGCAGTTTGCCACTGATTCCTTCCAAACCACTCATTGTAGAATTTGCGATTTCCAACTTGTTGTGTAATGTGTATGTCCAATGGCCCGATGAGCACCGATACATTATAATTTCTCTTCATCATTTCTCTTCATATGACAAGGATTGAAAAGGATTTTCCAATAGATTGTCGACTTGATTCATGATGATGACTGCTAGCTTAGATTTTGAAAGTATGACGTTGACATGATCAGTCCAATCACAGCTCCGGTAGATATAACGTGATTTGATGTCATATCTGTGGCCAATGACCTTGGGCCTTCTTAGATGGGCACTTCTAATGTAACTCTATGGCAGCACCCAAGGGCCTTGAATTTCCGAGCTCTCCCTGTAGATTTTGCGGTGGCGTAGTGTCCCCATGAGTGACAGAACACTGAGCCAATCGCGGCACAACTAGGGAACATTACGAACCCCTACGCTCTGTATTTTCTGGCTGTCCCACCAACACCACAGAAAGCACTGAGCTAGGCTGAAACACCTGCATTTTGGAGCTACCTCACTCAAGAAAGCAAAAAAGAGAATGCTTGTATGTGGCTTTATTAACTGAAATAAAATTTTAAAAATTACATTGTTTGCAAACTGATATGTGGCACGTATTAATGCCCAAACAACATGCAAAACAGGCAACATTTGTATTTTTTGATAAACTGGTGGGCCTCAAAACAGGTAGGTCTCTGCATTCTGTGCAAAGCTCAATCATATAAACGTTAGTTGTGAAAACTCCCCAAAAGGTTAGCAGTGAGATGCTGTACTTTAAGTCCCGTCTACAGCTTCGGCTACAGTGCGTACATAAGATCCTATGGGCAGAATGATGATTAGAGGTCCATGATCTGTTTTATTATGTAACACATTTAGTCCCCTTAAGGCAATGTTCCATTAATGAGGTGCCTTCAATTCTTTTGGGTGGGGCTGTTTTTGTTCATTTTTTCACTACCTACGTATCTCCAATCAAGCTGGTAATTGAACAGATAATTGAAAACTTTTTCTCTTCATTTGTCTCCAGTCTGTCTTCATGTTGCTGGTCAGATGTGATTTATATCCATCCTTATGTATTACCATCTCATAACAACATAAGCGTGTGTGTCTGCGTGTGTTCACATCCACACAGATTATACAACCAAATAGAATCAGTCTATTCAAGGTGTGGGGGTGGGGGGAGGTGTGTATGGTAGATTCAGGTAGCATGCATGCCCTCAAATTATTTAAATTTTGCCTTATAGTTTAGTTAGGGAATAAGTGTCAGCCTATTTTAAACTCTTTTGTCTCTCTGTTCCATCATAGACTATCTTATGTGATATGCTAATATTTAAGCCATCTAATCAGTTTTGTTTCAGTATGGCTTTTGTCAACAAATGTTTCGTAAAAAAATCAGGATGATAAAAGTAAACAAATAAAACCATTAAGTTATTTTCACATAGGCTACAGTAGTTCTATTGGCTATCAGAAGTAACTACTGTACACTGAGTGTGCAAAACATTAGGACCACCTTCCTAATATTGAGTTGCACCACCTTTTGCCCTCAGAACAGCCTCAATTCGTAGGGGCATGGGCAAGGTGTCGAAAGTGTTCCACAGGGATGCTGACCCATGTAGACTCCAATGCTTCCCACTGTTGTGGGAAGTTGGCTATATGCCATTTGGGTGGTGGACCATTCTTGATACAGACAGGAAACCATTGAGTGTGAAAAACGCAGCAGCATTGCAGTTCTTGACACACAAACTGGTGTGCCTGGCATCTACTACGATAACCCGTTTAAAGGTACTTCAATCTTTTGTCTTGCCTATTCACCCTCTGAATGGTACACACAATGCAAGTCTCAAGGCTTGAACATCCTCCTTTAACTTGTCTCCTCCCCTTCATCTACACTGATTGAAGTGGATTTAACAAATGACATCAATACGGGATCATCGCATTCATCTGGATTAACCTGGTCAGTCTGTCATGGAAAGAGCAGGTGTTCTTAATGTTTTGTACAATCAGTGTATATGACTTAGGCCAGTGGATTCACTTAGGCTATACTCCATTTTAATATCATAATACTCATATTTAGCTTCAGATAAGTGTTGCCAAGACCAAAGTTGATCAAATAGCCTTATACCTGTCTATAAAGTTTAGAATGAACATTTCATTGACACATTGAACCCAAGCAAATGAAACTCATACGTTTCCAACATATCTCCTGGGGAACACCTTGACGACATGGTGCATTGACACGCTGTAGTAACCGTCACCGTTGGCACACAGATCATTGAGTTGCTGCACTGACACTTCATAGTCTGACATGTCGACTCGCGCTGGCACTGTAGGCTGCTTGGCTGTGCTCTGGTTTTGCTTCATCCTCTTGAGTAGAGCAGAGCTGTCAAATATGGCGAGCAGGTGTCAGGTTACAGAGCGGCCAAGAGAGGAGTCAGGTTTTCACCCGGCTGTTGCATATCTCTCTATATATAAAATCCTCTCTCTCTCATCATATACCTACAGTATGTTACCGTACAGTAATAACAATGTATATGAGGACACACGGAGTCCCTGCATAAAGTTTGAACCCGGTTTCACATTTTAGAGTGATCTACAGCTCTGGTTGGACTGCAAGTACTCATGTTTTATAATGCAATAAAGAGTTTTATTTGGTATTTAGTGAAACAGTACATTGTGTATAGTATAAGGGAAGTTCTATAAGTGACTTGAGAAATCATGTTCTAAAATGCAAATGTTATCATGATGGTCATTGGTCAACTATCGACATAGCCCTCTGTATCTACTAAGAATGACTTGGAGGGATCCTTTGTGTTATCTATGTAAATCATTGAATATGATTATTCAATGATTATAAGTGCCAATATTAGGTTGCATATTGTTGATGAAATGCATTACATAACTTAAACAATAATAAAACCTTAAGTTGTATATTACACTGGTAAAATGTGGTTCAGATGACAGGTTGAATACAACGTATAGTCTATGAATATTCCAAATGTAATGTAGATGGCAGCATTAGTCATGTCACAAAATCAAACTCAACAAACAATCCCCTGAATTCTCCTTCAAATGGCTACCCCATTTGGACTCTGTATCAGTTTGAAAATGGAACAATCCAGAACCAAAATGCCTGCCATTTTCTCCTAACATGTTTCTGGTCGCATTTTGGTAGCCCGGCATCGAAGGACCTTGAGGAAACTGTCGATTTTGTGGGAGTCCCTGCGGAAGCAGGACATGAGGAAGTGGAAGTTGATGAGGCGGGAGGTCTTGTCATTGCCGAGGTCTCCACCCTTGAAGGGGATTGAAGAAATGTACTGGGAGGAGGGGCCCATCTATAGAGAGAGAGAGACATTTTCTTTTAAAGCAGAAGATAGTGCCAAAAGGTTGTCACCTTGCACACAGTGTTCAATTGTTGAACTAAACCCACTAATACATATACAGTTTGGTATGCTTCACATAAAAACACACAGATGCACAGCGTCAGTCACCCACCTTGTTGACCATTATGTCCAGTCCATCTCCCAGGCTCTTGGAGTAGTCCTGCAGTTCCCTGATCTTACTGCTGATGTCGCCATTGGAGGGGTGTGGCAGAGTGGGCGCCTCCGAGGAGAGCAGCAGCAGGGGATCGTTCCAGGCCAGGAGGAGGGAGCGAGCCAGGGAGATCAGCTCATTCTCCTGAGGAACACAATGGGTAAAGTCATGAAGGAAAGACAGATCCGGCACACTGTAGAATGCTCCTGCAGTTTTACTGAGTGCAACGCTCCAACACAAATGTCTTAATCAAGCTTGACGAAGGGGATTAGGAGTAGGGATTGGGGGTTTAGTCAAGGAAGGCCTTGTGCAGGTTGTTAAATGCGCTGCTTTTTTAGAACGGAGTGAATACTAACATAGATACACCATAGGGAGGAGACAAACCTAGAGCAAGAGGAGAGGAAGGGTACATCTGAGTTAGGGGGCTTCCTCTCCTTGTCTCCTTTCCTTCATCTCCGCGACTCCACTAATCTATGACTGCTGGATGCATATTGCTCCCAGCTCTCCAATCCTCTCAGATCTGTGCCTAGGTGCTAGAGGTTGTTGCAGGACAGGGCTGTAGATTGGATCAATGAAGTACTCAAGCAGGTAGATTGGGAAAAGAGAGAAGGGGGAGAGATTCATAACTAATAGAGAGATGAAAGAGATGAGTGAGGAGAGCACAGAGCTTTACTGACCGATACTTTGAGTGCTTGCTCCTTGTCCTTGGGTGTCTGGAGTGAGGAGGTGTGACACATAGACGGGCGTGGCATCATCACTCGTCCCATTGGTGGAAAGTGAGAGTCCTGAGAGAGAGAGAGAGAGAGAGAGAACGGCACAAAAGTGGTTATAAAGTTAACTCATGTTGAACATGCTCTGACACAATACTCTGAACATAATTTAACGAACGATACATACATACATCTTGAACACAAACAGACCAGGTATACACACAGATACACATACGCGCACAGACCCAAGTACACGTGCATGGTTGTCCAATGGTTATTAACCTTCTCACAACTTTCTGGGAATGGTGCAGGATAGTTGTTTGGCTTTGGAACATTCTCAGCACATTTAATTAAGGAACTTGACAAAAAAACATTAATTTCTTGGTATTTCATTACTTTAACAGGACGTTTCCTAAAAATTCAAACGTGGTTACATTTCATTTTCATTTTTGAAATGTTCTATCGTTCTTAAACTGGTTTGGCATTGAGAATATTCTCAAATAGTTCAGAGAACGTTCATTTCAGTTCTTCAGCATAGCGTTTCCTACAGGTTTCCTCATGGGTCTATTTAAAATCATGTTCAAGTGGGTTGGCTGCGCGTACTAATTGGCCACACCTGATCTTAATGAGTGCTTGTTACCTTTAGAAATGGGTTCTGTTTGAATAGACTAAAATTAACAGCTTTGTATGCGTAAAATAAAACGTGGCATATTATCCCCATCCTGGTGGTGCAGTGGATGAATTCCAAGGATAGAGGAGTCACATAAAAAAAGTTGCATGATGAATGCCAAAGGAAATGCATTTCCATGTGCCACATCTGTGATTGGAGCTCAAAGTTTACCCAAAATAATCTGAAAGTGTTATTGAAATATTCAGTGAAAGTTTTAAGGAAGTTATTCAAAATCCTCCAAATAACCGATCATTTTAGTTCTCAGAGCGTTAATAAAACCTCCCAGGAAAACTTTCCAGGAACCAGAATAAAATGTTCTCAGAACAGCCCTGCAACCTAAAGATAAATGTTCCCAGAAAAGGCAACATTTTCACTTCTGTTCTCAGAACATTTAAAAGGCGTTCAGTTTTACCGGTCAGGAAACGTATGACTTCGTTCCCACAACCAATGTGAAACCAAAAACATACGTTCCCACAACTTCCAAGGAACCAAATGTGCTAGCTGGGAATGTTGTTACTGACCAGGTCCTTGGTGAGGGAAGTGCTGAGTGAGTGAAGCTTGTCTGATCGCTGGGAAGCTCTCTCCATTAGGTCACTAAGGCCAATGGCATGACAGGACACAACTAGACACAGAACTAGAGGGGAGAGAGAGAGAGAGCTTTGGCTTTAGTCAACTTGCCTCCATCAAAAACTCACACACGGACTAAACACACACACATTTCATCTCACCTGCTAAGTGGAGTTTGGTACCCTGGGATCGGCGAGCCATCTTTCCTTCTTTTCTGTTCTCGTCTTGTCTTCTTGTCCTTCCTCTCCTGCTTTTTTGGCTGTCGTTCCTTCTCGCCCCCCCTTATATAATGCCCTTGTCTTTTTCATTTGTGAATGCATAAGTCTGGTGACTGTGCGCATTGTTCAGAACTAGTTCTCTCCTGATCACTAATGAGAAACATTGTTTTTTGGGGGGGGTCTGTCCCTTAGGCATGTACTCATCAATACCCATGGTATTTTTTAAGGTGAGATAGTGAGGTGGACAAAGGCTATTGGAAAAAAGAGAGGGGGCCTGGGGGGGTGGTTGAAGGGCAATTAGATTCCATTTAATATGAGTTTTGAATGGAATCATTTGACTCGTCCTAGTGTTAGGTGTTGTGATAGTGTTGTTAGCTAAGTATTTGATAGTGTTGTTAGCTGAGTATTTGATATTGTTGTTAGCTGAGTATTTGATGGTGTTGTTAGCTGAGTATTTGATGGTGTTGTTAGCTGAGTATTTGATGGTGTTGTTAGCTGAGTATTTGATGGTGTTGTTAGCTGAGTATTTGATAGTGTTGTTAGCTGAGTATTTGATGGTGTTGTTAGCTGAGTATTTGATGGTGTTGTTAGCTGAGTATTTGATGGTGTTGTTAGCTGAGTATTTGATGGTGTTGTTAGCTGAGTATTTGATGGTGTTGTTAGCTGAGTATTTGATGGTGTTGTTAGCTGAGTATTTGATAGTGTTGTTAGCTGAGTATTTGATAGTGTTGTTAGCTGAGTATTTGATAGTGTTGTTAGCTGAGTATTTGATAGTGTTGTTAGCTGAGTATTTGATAGTGTTGTTAGCTGAGTATTTGATAGTGTTAGCTGAGTATTTGATGGTGTTGTTAGCGGAGTATTTGATGGTGTTGTTAGCGGAGTATTTGATGGTGTTGTTAGCGGAGTATTTGATGGTGTTGTTAGCGGAGTATTTGATGGTGTTGTTAGCTGAGTATTTGATGGTGTTGTTAGTGTGCTGTTGGCTCTTTCTTCCCTTTAGTGTGACTAGTGTGACCAGTGTGACCAGTGTTCACGGAACCCTGTCGGTATATTCAGCAGCTAAAAGCATTTGCTAAATGACCATCTTTCTTATCATACCATTATTACACTGTCTCATTCTCTCTCACTAAAACCACTTTCATTGCAGTGCTTGAGGCGTCACTACAGACCCGGGTTCGATCCCAGGCTGTGTCACAGTGGGGGGGGGGGCTTTACTTGGCTCATTGCGCTCTAGCGACTCCTCGTGGCGGGCCAGGTGCCTGTAGGCTGACTTTGGCCGCCAGTTGAACGGTGTTTCCTCCGACACATTGGTGCTTCCTGGTTGAGCGGGCGGGTGTTAAGGAGCACGGTTTGGCGGGTCATGTTTCGGAGGACGCATGACTCGACCTTCGCCTCTCCCGACAAGTTTGAAATTGGAGAGAAAATACAAACAACATTTTTTAAATACAAATAAACCACTTTCAATGAGCCTCGGGTAGGCCACACTGCCACCCAGTTTGTAATCCACACAAGTCATCTTTCCACATGGCCTGGACTTGGGTGGTTTGGTGGTTAACACCACTGCTATCAGCATGAATATGCTCGTGACCGCATGTGGTAGGTTTGAATCCAGGAATCACTACCACCAGCTCCTCTCTTCCCTTCTATATAGTGTCTACTCTCTAGAATTAAATATCTGAACAAAATATTAAACAGAGAGGAAAGTAACTATTCTATTGTCCTCTGGCAGACTACTATGTGTGGTGATGTAATACCTTCCATTACTGCCACTGATGACCCAAGATCTGAACCCCAGTCTCCCGCTCGGTAACTAACATCTTAACCAATAGAGCATTGGTAGTCAAACTTTTTCAGCAGGGACCCCTCCAACCCCACTCCAAATCGAATGACACAACCTTTTATTAATTGCATTATCATCTCTTATCAAATTGAAAAGAAACCTATAAATACCTTGACTCAATAAAATGACATTTGTCAAATTATCTTTCTCGAAAACGTTTTTATATTGTCCCATACAATAGTCTGTACTGTAAATGTTTTGTTTCCAAAATAAATAAATACATTTGGCAACCCAATAGCAGGGAACCCGACTATGAATGCCAATGCATTAGATGGTGACACTGGTTTTGTAGTCGCAGGCAGGGCTACCTCATCACGAGAACGTGAGTCCGACTCACCTCCGCTACATTGAGAATGTTCTATGAATATTCCAGAAGGTTGACTACGATATTGGATCCTGGTCTTGATCTGGAAGCTTCTTCATGACTGTTGAATAAGTCCCACCAATCACTGGTGACTTACACAAACTTTCCCACAGCGATGTAACACAAACTCCGCTCAACAATCCTTAGATTGTGCAGGCCCACATACAGGCAAACCTGGAGACTGGGGTTTAATCATGGAGTTCAAACCTGGGATTCAATCCCCCTCTCCACCTTTCCCAAATTTGTCTCCTAATCTGTCTCCCCCGTTGATTCTAAATCTTATCCGTCTAAAAGCAAAAATGCCCTTAAAAATGTATACAGTACCAGTCAAAAGTTGACACACCTACTCATTCAAGGGATTTTCTTTATTTTTACTATTTTCTACATTGTAGAATAATAGTGAAGACATCAAAACTATGAAATAACACATATAGAAGCATGTAGTAACCAAGAAAGTATATTATATTTGAGATTCTTCAAAGTAGCCACCCTTTGCCTTGATGACAGCTTTGCACACTCTTGGCATTCTCTCAACCAGCTTCACCTGGAAAGCTTTTCCAACATCTTGAAGGAGTTCCCACATATGCTGAGCACTTTCTGGCTGATTTTCTTTCACTCTGCGGTCCAACTCATCCCAAACCATCTCAATTGGGTTGAGGTCGGACAATTGTGGAGGCCGGGTCATCTGATGCAGCACTTTGCGCTAACATATGAGTTTCCTGAGTCCTGAAGACTTGTGTTATCTCCCTAAGACTTTAGCTCAACAGGCTAGCACAGTCTTGTTGCACACAGATTACCTGGGTTCAAACCTAGTTGCTCACACAGGCAGCCTAGATGACCCCATATGTGTTTAAAATGTTAGCCCAGACCATTATCTTTACAGGGCAAACCTCAAGTGTCAGTGCGTAATTCCAATCCTGCACGAACAAATGTGTACCATTTACTGTCTTCACACACATCCTATCAGCATCAATGATGCCAATGTGTCAATGAATGAGTAACATTACCGCTGTAAAGCACACCCCAGTTAGCACATAACATTCTGAGAACCATATGTTTCTTAGAATTTGGTGAGAGCGTGGTGGTCCTATGGTTATTTTGCATACAACCTTCCCATAACGTTTCCTCATGGTTCTGTTGAAAGTAATGTTCTCAAATTGTTCAGAGAATGTTACAAACTATTTTCTTCTGTGGGAATTTCAGAACTTCAGCAATACATTTTCTACAGGTTTCCTCGTGGTTCTATTTAAAGTCATTATCTCAGAACGTTAAGAAAACTTCCCATAAAAAAACAGAAGAAAACCTTAGTAATGTTAAAAAAATTGTATTTAAAACATATACATTGCGTTCTCGACATCAACAAAACACTCTCTATCCTCTATCTTGTTAAGTTTGTCCATTAGTTGGCCACACCTGATCTTAATGAGTGCCTGTTTCTTTTGATACAGGGTCTGTGTGAATAGACTAAAATGAACAGCTTTTTATGAGATAAAAAAAACATGGCATGTTTTTCTGGTGGCATAGTGGATTAATTCCATGGATAGAGAGCAAAAGAGCATAGGTTCAAATCTCACTGACGCCATGCCACAATTAAAAAGACATATGTCTTGCCTAAGCAAATTAATTTACATATGTCGTACCTGTGAAGTTCAAAACACCCAAATTAAGCTAGCAGTGTTATTAAAAGTCTTGTTGAAACATGTTCTCAGAAAGTTATTTACAGTGCCTTCAGAAAGTATTCATACCCATTGACTTATTGCACATTTTGTAGTGTTACAGTCCCAATTCAAAATGGGTTAAATAAATAAAAAATCTCACCATCTACACACAATTCCAGATAATGACAAATTGAAAACATGTTTTAAGAAATCTTTTGCAAATGTATTGAAATACAGAAATATCAATACATGTTAGAATCACCACATTTATTGAAAATGAAATACAGAAATATCAATATCAATACATGTTAGAATCACCTTTGTCAGCAATTACAGTTGTGAATTTTTCTGGGTTACTCTCAAGAGCTTTGCACACCTGGATTGTACAATATTTGTGCATTATTCTTCAAATTCTTCAAGCTCTGTCAAGTTGATCGTTGATCACAGCTATTTTCAAGCCTTGCCATAGATTTTCAAGCTGATTTAAGCCAAAATTTTAACTAGGCCACTAGAACATTCAATGTTGTCTTGGTAAGCAACTCCAGTGTATATTTGGCCTTGTGTTTTAGGTTATTTTCCTGCTGAAAGGTGAATTTGTCTGTTGGATAGAAGACTGAACCAGGTATTCCTCTAGGATTATGCATGTTCTTAGCTCTATTCTGTAAAATGTTATCCTAAAAGACTCCCTAGTCTTTACCGATGACAAGCATACCCATAACATGATGCAGCCACCACCATGTTTAAAAAAAATTAAGAGTGGTACTCAGTGATGTGTTGTGTTGGATTTGCCCCAAACAAAATATACATTTCTTTGCCCAATTCTTTGCAGTTTTACTTTAGTTCCTTATTGCAAACACGATCCATGTTTTGGAATAACACCATTGGCCTCACAGTGAAATACCTGAGCGGTTTCCTTCCTCTCCGACAGCTGAGTTAGGAAGGACGCCTGTATCTTTGTAGTGAGGGGTGTATTGATACACCATCCAAAGTATAATACTTGTTAATTAAGCAAATTTCTACTCCTGAACTTACTTAGGCTTGCAATAACGAAGGGGTTTAATACTTATTGACTCAAGACATTTCAGCTTTTCATTTTTAATTCATTTGACATTATGGGGAATTGTGTATAGATCAGTGACATAAAATCACATTTTAATCCAGTTTAAATTCAGGCTGTAACACAAAATGTGGAAAAAGTCAAGGGCTGTGGAGACTTTCTGAAGACACTGTAATTACCTTTAAATAATCTGTAATTTCCGTTTTGAGAACGTTAAACGCCCACACCATTAGAAATCCACATTTTCGAGCTGAAAGACGATGGCCAAAGCTTCCCCATGGTGTTGTACAACTATGTAAGTCAATAAGTCATCGTTTTAGTCAAAGTATGAAATAGTCGTGCTTGAAGTGCCAAATCTGAATGTGTGACTTCAGGTGGTTCTGTGAGTCTTTTCCTATAAGATGATGTGCAAATTATTTTCAGCCTATGTTTCGTTTCAGGGCTGTTTTTTGTTACATTTTTTTATAATTTGTATTTTTTTTATTTCAAAAAATTAAAATGTTTTCTAGAATTTTCATCCCATTGACATCAATTCATTATCTTCAATACATTATCTACATATGGCCTGGGGTGGTATAGCGGTTAGGGCTGCCGCTGTCAGTGCACCGATATACTGTGTCACAGTGGGCTCGAATCCAGCCTAATGGCACAAATTCTATTTCTCTTTTCCATACAAAGAAAAAATATGTCAGAATGTGGCCAAATGCATGGACTGGGCTTGAGTTGTTCAGGACTGGCACACCTTGTTGAGCCAGCAGAGGCTGCTCTTCTCTCCAGACAGAGAGAGACCCAGGCTAGAATTCATGTGTTTGATATTAGGCCTACACTTCACTGAAGTGCTCCTGTGTCCTCAAGAAATGGTCTCTGGTCTCCCTGGGTAACCATAAAACGGCCATTATTGGGGAATAAATGAGAACTCATAGAAAGCCATCATGCCAGAGCATTGCTCCTTATGAATCTAGAGCAGTGTGTGTGTGTTTTGCATGAGAATGAATGTATGCCTGCTAAGTATGCTTATGTGTGCTATCTATGATAGTGTGTGAATTAAGGTATATAGCTTTATTTTATGTGTGTGCCCTGTATAAGCATGTAACTCTGTTATTGTGTGTGTGTGTGTGTGTGTGTGTGTGTGTGTGTGTGTGTGTGTGTGTGTGTGTGTGTGTGTGTGTGTGTGTGTGTGTGTGTGTGCAGGCGTCTATCGTTCACAAGTTGCTCTCCAGCCCTGTAGGTGGTGTTTATGGGATAAACACAAGGTCCTATATATGGGTTTTCAGTACACAAAGACAACATGTGTGGAACAACCGGTCTCACCGCAAGGACGTTCACCATATAGATTACCCATGTGCCTCTGCTGCTGGCTGACACCCTCCCCCTACGTCCTCCTTTCACTGTGGCTGTTTCTTATCACACACACACACACACACACACACACAGGAACACTTACACACACGACACACACACATGAAACACTCCTCCTCTCCCCCCTAGTATGACCTATACATCTGACTTTAATTGTAATTTCCTTCCCCTTAGAGGTGACCCTGGAGTTAAGCAACTCCCACTAGCTCTCTCTCCTTACCAACCCTTTCCTTACCAACCCCTACTTGAACACAAAACTACTCCCAAACTTTTTTCTCTTTCTCTCTCTCTCTCCTTAACAAACATTTCCTTACCAACTGGTGTAACACAAAATACAAAACTTCTCCAAATCTCTCTCTTGTCTTTTTCTCTCAAAATGTTCCACTGCTTACTGTTATTAAAACAATAATTGTAGGTGTGGCTATATTTGTGCTGTGCTGGCTTGATGGGATGTGGAGTAGAGGAATGGGGGATGTGGCTTCAGGCCAGGGGTGTGGCTATGGATGATAGACTCAGATAGATGTGATCTCTGTAGGAGCCTGAAGAAGAGTTGGCCTGCCTGATCTTATGCAAACCATTGATGAAACCACAAATATGAGGAAAACAAAACGATTAGAGGGAGGGAGTAAAGAGACAACAAAGCAAGAGAGAGAGCGAGAGAGCGAGAGAGAGAGAGAGAGAGAGTGGGGGGGTAGAGAGAGAGTGGGGGGGTAGAGAGAGAGTGGGGGGGTAGAGAGAGAGTGGGGGGGGTAGAGAGAGAGTGGGGGTTAGAGAGAGAGAGAGTGGGGGTTAGAGAGAGAGAGAGTGGGGGTTAGAGAGAGAGAGAGTGGGGGTTAGAGAGAGAGAGAGAGAGTGGGGGTTAGAGAGAGAGAGAGAGAGTGGGGGTTAGAGAGAGAGAGAGAGAGTGGGGGTTAGAGAGAGAGAGAGAGAGTGGGGGTTAGAGAGAGAGAGAGAGTGGGGGTTAGAGAGAGAGAGAGAGTGGGGGTTAGAGAGAGAGAGTGGGGGTTAGAGAGAGTGGGGGTTAGAGAGAGCGAGAGAGAGTGGGGGTTAGAGAGAGCGAGAGAGAGTGGGGGTTAGAGAGAGCGAGAGAGAGTGGGGGTTAGAGAGAGCGAGAGAGAGTGGGGGTTAGAGAGAGAGAGCGAGAGTGGGGGTAGAGAGAGAGAGAGCGAGAGGGGGGTAGAGAGAGAGAGAGCGAGAGGGGGGTAGAGAGAGAGAGAGAGAGAGCGAGAGGGGGGTAGAGAGAGCGAGAGAGAGAGGACCTGAAAAACCATCTGAAACATTCCTTCCCTGCCATAACGAAACAGTTCTTTGTCATGTCCTGCCCATGTGGAATCTAACCATGGTGCCTCTCTCTCTCCATCCTTTTCTCTCTCTCTTATTCTCTTTCTCCCTCTTTTTCTTTCTCAAAGAGTTGGCTTTACTGTGCTTTTTTTCTTCTCCCTTGCTCATTCCCTCACTCACCTAAAATGGTTGGCAGAGCCTCTATCTCTCTGCACATATTATATCTCTCTCTGTCCTTCTCCCTCTGCTCTCTCCATCTCTTTCTAAAAGGGGTTGTTGCAACTTCTCTCAATTCAATTCAAGGGGCTTTATTGGCATGGGAAACATATGTTAACATTGCCAAAGCAAGTGAAATAGATAATATCCAAAAGTGAAATAAACTATAAAAATGAACAGTAAACATTACACTCACAGAAGTTCCAAAAGAATAAAGATATTACAAATGTCATATTATGTATATATACAGCGTTGTGACGATGTGCAAATGGTTAAAGTACAAAGGGGAAAATAAATTTACATAAATATGAGTTGTTTTTACAATGTTTTTACAAGGTGTTTGTTCTTCACTGGTTGCCCTTTTCTTGTGGCAACAGGTCACAAATCTTGCTGCTGTGATGGCACACTGTGGTATTTCACCCAGTAGATATGGGAGTTTATCAAAATCGGGTTTGTTTTTGAATTATTTGTGGATCTGTGTAATCTGAGGGAAATACGTCTCTCTAATATGGTCATACATTTGGCATGAGGTTAGGAAGTGCAGCTCAGTTTCCACCTCATTCTGTGGGCAGTGTGCACATAGCCTGTCTTCTCTTGAGAGCCAGGTCTGCCTACGGCAGTCTTTCTCAATAGCAAGGCTATGCTCACTGAGTATGTACATAGTCAAAGCTTTCCTTAAGTTTGGGTCAGTCACAGTGGTCAGGTATTCTGCCTCTGTAATCTCTGTTAAGGGCCTAATAGCATTCTAGTTTGCTCTGTTTTTTTGTTAATTCTTTCCAATGTGTCAAATAATTATCTTTTTTCCCCCTCATGATTTGGTTGGGTCAAATTGTGTTGCTGTCCTGGGGCACTGTGGGATTTGTTTGTGTTTGTTAACAGAGCCCCAGGACCAGCTTGCTTAGGGGACTTCTCCAGGTTCATCTCTCTGTAGGTGATGGCTTTGTTATGGAAGGTTTGGGGAATCGCTTCCTTTTAGGTGGTTGTAGAATTTAACGTCTCTTTTCTGGATTTTGATCATTAGCGGGTATCGGCCTACTTCTGCTCTGCATGCATTATTTGGTGTTTTACGTTGTACACAGAGGAGATTTTTTTCAGAATTCAGCATGCAGAGTCTCAATTTGTTGTTTGTTCCATTTTGTGAATTCTCTCTCCAGTGAAAGGGGTTGGCTCTGCTAAGTTTGTGTAAAGGAAATTCCACTACCTCCCCCAGGCACTCTATAAGTATGGCACTCTATACGTTACTGTAGTGCACACACAGAGACACAGACACAAACACACAGACCCAAATGCAACACACCCCCTCTGTCCGTAGGATCACATTCACTAGTACTTTAGAAAACCTTTGAAAGTGTTTGGAGGCTTCAGCATAGCAATTCCTCAATACACTTGCTGTCACACAAGACTACGATCAGACATCTGCACTGATAGGTCGGATTTAATACTTTTATACTGGGATTAAAGCTGCTCTGCGGTCAGTTTTGGCACGATGGATACTTTTATTGTGTGCCACGGTGATCTCTTTGTCTCTGGCATATGTAATGTTCTTGCTATGTTGCTCATTGTGACGAGCAGAAGGCTTTGGATGTACAGAGGTACAGCTATCGCCTACAGATGTAAAAGAGAAGATACCCTGGGCATACACTTGAACAGCCATGCGCTAACTTTGACCAAGTTTTTGTATGTTTTGTAAAAGCCGAGGCTACAAGGTGTTCTCATTGATTCAAACATATGTCAACAACATTGGGGATCTTATTGAAACAGCGGAAGTTCATTTTTTTATGCAGATGATACTGTTCTTTATTCAGGTGGTAGTAGTTTATCTTTAGCTTTTGAAAATGCCCAAAGAGCATTTAACATCATACAACAGAATCTGTATGATTTTAAAGCTGATTCTAAATTCGGGTAAAACAAAATGCGTGGTATTGTCAAATGCCAGGCATGTTACTAATCATGTCATTGTTACATTGGCTGGACATACTATAGAGCAAGTTAAAGTGTACAGATATTTGGGTGTGTGGGTTGATGATAAGCTGAGCTTCACTGTGCATGTAGAGAACTTGATAAGGAAGCTCAAGCTGAAAATAGGATTTTATTACCGGCATAAGGCTTGTTTTTCTTTTGAGGCCAGGAAGGAGCTGGTACGATGTACATTACTGTCGGTTTTAGATTTTAGGGATGTTATATATTTGCGGGCCTACCCTGAGAGCACTTAATTCTCACTACCCTCACTACCCTGAGAGCACTACCCTGAGAGCACTTGATTCTCACTACCCTCACTACCCTGATTCTCACTACCCTGAGAGCACTTGATTCTCACTACCCTCACTACCCTGATTCTCACTACCCTGAGAGCACTTGATTCTCACTACCCTCACTACCCTGGTTCTCACTACCCTGAGAACACTTGATTCTCACTACCCTCACTACCCTGATTCTCACTAGCCTGAGAGCACTTGATTCAGTGTATCATGCAGCCCTCAGGTTCATTTCAAATCATAAACGTCTAACACATCATTGTGATCTCTACAGCGCTGTTGGCTGGTCGTCATTGACCTTGCTTAGGCTTAAACACTGGTATACACTGATTTATAAGGCCATATTGGGTAAAATGCCATTTTATCTGTTATTTTTTAGTCAGGTCAGTAAATAAATATCAATTACGGTCCCATTCTCATTTGCTTCTAACAGTATCTACAATTAGAACAGGACATGGTAGAAATAGTTTTATTTAGTTAGCTCCGTGGTCCTGGAATTCTGTCATGAACATTTTAAAATGTGATGATCTAGTTTCGTTGGTGGAGTTTAAACACTTGATCGATGTATATATCATAGAAGAGTGTAATTGTTCTTAGGCCAGCTGTTTTTAGTCAAGACATTTGTGTTTTTAATGTAAAATGTTTTTGTTGTACTGTGTGCGTTTTATAGTTTTGTTTAATGTTGTGTTTAGTGTATGTAAGTTGTTTGGTCTGAAACGCTGTTCCCCCTGCTGCTATTGGACCAGGTCTCTCTTGGAAAAGAGATGTTGTCTCAATGAGAAAAACCTGTATAAATAAAGGTCAAATAAAAAAAATGAAAACATAGGCTATGTACATGCAACTCTCATGTTAAGAGGGTCTGACCGGTGCATTGCTACTATGTGTAGTGTAAACCTACTGCTTTCAGTACATTTGTGTTCCTGTTCCAGTTATGCATTGAACTGAAGTCCCTGTTCATTCCGGTCAAATCCAGTCCCACTGCAGGACAAGGTAATTGGGTGGCATTTAATGGTAATTTAATTAGAACTAGAGTTGAGCCTCTCGTGGTGAATATGAATCTATAGGAGCTATTAATGGACATGCCCGAGGCTTATCTAGGGGAGATGGAGGGAAGTGGGTTGGGTGAAGGGGGGCGTCGGCAAAGATGATATAAGAACATCGGCGATCTCACCACGGATGTTAGGTTCTCTCTTCAGTGTCCCCATTTTTTTGTTGTTGCGAGCAACGTCACTTGTTGGGAGTTTGGACGTTAAATGTCCATGCTTTCTTTATATAGCATTATGCAAAGTACAGAACATGGTATAGTAATAGGCCTATGGCTGTAGGCTGTGTCCAAAAGACTACGTTTACCAGACTCGAGTCATAGACCCCTTGTAATTAGTGATGGGCATTTCGGCTCTTTCCAGTGAGCCGGCTCGTTCGACTCAGCTCCCCCAAAAGAGCCAGCTCTGTTGGCTCCCAAACGGCTCTTTAAAAAAAATATGTTTAGTATTTTTTCAAGTCAAACAGTTTGCGATAGTTTGATTATGATTGATGTTAAAACAATTCTAATTAAATTATTAAATGAAATCATACTCTACCTTAACCACAATGTATTTAAAAATGCATTGGTTTGTTATTAAAAAGAATGCTGTTAAACATTTGCATTTAATGTATAACTTTTTGAATGTATATATAAACAAAGTGCATATAAATGTAACCATTCAAAACGAATACAATCTGAACAACATAATAATAGAATATTGCACCATAGTAGAAGTTGCCTGGTTATTCTTTAAAAGTGCTTTCCTCACCATCTTAAATAAGCATGCCCCATTCAAAAAATGTAGAACTAAGAACAGATATAGACTCATATCTCCCTCACTAACTTTAAGCACCAGTTGTCAGAGCAGCTCACAGATCACTGCACCTGTAAATAGCCCATCCAACTACCTCATCCCCATACTGTTATTTATTGTATTTATTTTGCTCCTTTGCACCCCATTATCTATGCTTGCACACTCATCTTCTGCACATCTATCACTCCAGTGTTTAATTGCTATATTGTAATTATTTCGCCACTATGGCCTATTTATTGCCTTACCTCCCTTATCCTACCTCATTTGCACACACTGTATATAGACTTTTTCTATTGTATTATTGACTGTATGTTTTGTTTATTCCATGTGTAACTCTGTGTTGTTGTTTGTGTCGCACTGCTTTGCTTTATCTTGGCCAGGTCGCAGTTGTAAATGAGAACTTGTTCTCAATTAGCCTACCTGGTTAAATAAAGGTGAAATAAAATTAAACTTAAGAAAAAAAAAAAATATGCAAAACTGCAGCATTCCACTTAAAACATTAAACTGGTCCCTCTTTTCTCTCTCTTCTTTATTGCCATGTTATAACCAGCAGCACACAGCAATGCTGACCCTATTCTGCTTTTATGAGAGATTTGCATTCAGAAATGCAAGCTGCCTCACTTTTGAGGGGCTGATGCGGTTTCTTCTCTCAGTAATTATTTGTCCTGTTTTCGAGAAGACCCTCTCAGAGAGAACAGATGTGGCCACTATGCAGAGTCTCCCTGTCATGACTTTAATAAGCCGTGGGTAGACAGAGGCCTTGTTCTTCCACCAGCTCAGAGGCTCTGCAGATCCTTCAAATAGGATCGGCTCTCCATTATGGCATCGACTGAGGGATTCCTTCGTGCGCATCCCCAGTTGCTCTCTCGTCAAACAGCATCCAAACAGCAGACGTTTGTGGCACTACTGCTGGTGCTTCTGCTCCATCTGCTCCCTCTTCTTCCTGTTGCTCTGGTGCCTGAGCCAGCTGACTGCTGGGGCTGTCCCTCCCTGCTGCTGAGGTTATTCTTTGATGAGCCTCATCAATCACTCTGGCATCACTGAAGACTAACTTCTTAAACCTGGGATCAAGTGCAGCGGTTTCTGATAGCACGTGATTATATTCCATTCTGTGGAACTTTCTGTCTATTGGTGAACATAGGGTGTCCATCAACTCTGTCACATGTCCTGTGGTGACATTTGCTTCTCTCTGGCGGCTGGCTGTGATGCACTGCAGACCCTTACACAGGAGTATCATTTTTGAGGCTGTCACATAGCTGAAAAGAGAGAACAGTAACTTATTAGTTCAGGTTCATGTTTTGTCTACTGATACTACACTCTCATCTACTGCTCATATACATATATAATACTGGATTAAATAATGATGTAGTAATAACTGCTTACTGTACCTCTCTCCACTGATCTCCACAGCTCAAAGGGTTCCAGGACTCTGCACACCTCCTCCACCACCTCCCATTCCTCTTGGGTCAGAGCATCAACAGGTGCATTGACAATGGCCAGGGTAGAGATGATGGCATCCTTTGACTCAAGAAACCGCTTCAACATTTAAATGTTGAATTCCACCTTGTAGTGCAGTCTTGTTTAGGCCTCAGCCCAGGCATCCCCATCTGGCGTTGTGTAGACTAGTTTTTCAGCACCTACTGTGCTCCTGTGGAAGTATTCCACAGCTGCTTTCACTTTGTCCACAGTAGGCTTCATCACCTTCAGAGTATCTCTTACAATCAGGTTGATTGTGTGGGCAAGACATGGATAATTGGTCCATTTGAACATTTTCATGGCTTTGGTTATGTTAGCTGCATTGTCGCTAACACAACAGACCACTTTTCCATCTACTTGCCATTCTCTTGCCACTCTCAACAGTTCCTCTGCCAAGTTCTCTGAGGTGTGTCTGTCGCTGAACTCAAAGCAGTCCAGAAGACAGCTAGACAACGAAAAATCTTCAATGAAGTGACATGAAACCGACATGTAAGAGGTGGTTACCCTTGATGTCAAGCAGTCAGTGGTAAGGCAAACTGCAGTAGCTTTTTGGACTCTTTCCCGCACTGAAGCCTGTGTGCTCTTGTACAGTTGTGGAATAAGTGATTTTGAAAGGGTTTTCCTGCTTGGAATTGTGTACATTGGATTTAGACTATTACTGTAATTTCTAAAACCTCTGTCCTCCACAATCGAAAATGGCTGGAAATCAGTGGCAATCATTTTAGCCAATGCAATATCAATTTGGCCTTGTTTTGCTACAGACATGGACTTTGGTATAAACTGGTCCATAGAAGACTGCGTTGCTTTGGGTTGTGGAGTAGGCCTACTTGACTGAGTGGATACATCTCCACGTGTGGAGGTGCTGGCTCCACCACTATCACTAGCAGGCCCGCTAGTTTCTCGAAGCTCCGCTACAGCTAGCTTCACAGTTGGGTGCACAGTTCGCATATGCAGGTGTAGGTTGTGCGTAGAACCGGCTTTATATGAGAATATGTTTTGTAAAATTCTACACTGTGCTCTAACATTGTCTACATTATTAGAATGCATCCAAATGCTACTGTGCTTCCGACTCTTTTTCCAGCTGTTGTTTTCACAGCTGTCCTTCCTCTCTCTCCTCGGCTGCTAAGTGTGTGACTGTGAGTGAGTTGGCTCGGTGTGTCTGATTGTGAGGCTGTTATTCTGAGCAGACAGTCAGAAAGAATGTGTGTGCATTTGAGCATTTAGGCCTATATTATTATAATTTTTTTTTCGTTCTTTGAATTAGTTAATTCTATTCATTTAAATCTTTTGATTATTCATATTTTTTTTTTTTTAATATTTTATAAATAGATTCGGCTCTTCTGATATGCGAGCCGGCTCCCAACGTGCACCTACAAGAGCTGGCTCTTAGAGCTGACTCGTTCGCGAACGACCCATCACTACTTGTAATTGGTTGCTGGTGTGTTGGGGGGGATGCAAGTGTAGCAGTGTGATGTTGTTCCCCTAGATTACGCACCAAATTGCACACAAGGACCAATTCAAATAGGCCAGGTCAAGAGGGGATGTTAATAATCTGATAATAATAATAATAATTCAGTGTATTTTTTTATTTAATTACAGCTGCATAGCTAATGTTTTTATTTGGTGTACAAACACTTTTTCATACCAATATTGTACATACAAGTGATTGTAAAAGTTTTGTATATTTTGGTTTGGCCCATCGCGGGTTATCTGTATTCCCATACCACTTTATCGTTCTCTTTTGCCTGACCCTCGGCTAGCAAGGTATGTTGTCCTTGGCTCCGAAACTGTTTAATATAAAACCGTCATAAGGTTATACAATGTACTGTTTTGCAACCATACGTTTGTTATAGTGTGGACAGTGTAGGAATTTATGTTAACAAGTTTCACAGAGCTCACTGACTGGGGTATCTGTTGTAACTTCTGAGTACTTGTGACAGTGGTTGAGTGAGTGTCCATGTGCTCGCGCAGGTGCCGGAGAGCTGTGACTGCACCAAGGGTAACGTGTGTGTTGTCTCTTCGTGTGCAGGTATGTCTTTTATTTTGTCAGAATTATGTTCTGTATAGTTTTACTTGTATATGCTGTTGTGCAGCGAGTGTGTGCACGCAGCACCTGTTAATTCCTTTTGGCGCTCTTTTGCCTGACCCTCGGCTAGCAAGGTGCCGGAGAGCTGTGACTGCACCAAGGGTAACGTGTGTGTTGTCTCTTCGTGTGCAGGGCAAATAAAAAGAGTTCAACGAGCAGACCGTCAGTTGTGGCAGCGTCCTAATTGAAAACACACAACGCAGAACGAACCACGCTACAAAAGGGTCTCGGTCAGGTAGCCTATAAAGCAAAGCCGACAGCGTTTGTTGATACTGACTACAGGGGGATCAGGTAAGACATCCTGGATGAAGGGTTGGGAAATGTTTGCGGTTTGACCTGTTTTACTGAAATATGCACAAGTAGGCCCCAGACTTGAGATTTATTCGCCATTCCTCTTTTTTTAGTCGCGAATATTTCGGTTAAAAAAACGGTTACATGGACTGTTTGCAAAAGGGTTACCTGTGCTCCATGTGCCACATTCCTGTGTTTAGGCATTTGGGTTACCTGTGCTCCATGTGCCACATTCCTGTGTTTAGGCTTTTGGTTTATGTGACTGGTCGCAATGACAGCTGCCAAAATGCAAATGCTTGACAGTAAATGTATTAAATATGCGTTTCGAATTGTGTTGTAGCCTACATAGAGTCAATGCTATTAGCCTGTGTATTGTTAAAAAGATTGTGGTTTTTGCTTAGCAGAATGGGCACACCCCGTGCAAAAATTGTATTTTTAGCTGTGTGTCCTCCTTGGAGTGTAACATTTAAGTAGTGTGTTTGAATTAATTACGACAGTTAAAAAATATATATATGAACAATTAAAAATATATATATTAAGGGTTTCACAACAACAACGAAAAGTGACATGACAAATACAGAGTAATATAACACCAAAGAATTACAGTTTTATGAAAGTTTATCACGGAGTTTGAACACGAACTGAAATAAATTTCCGTAGTCTCCCCCATCCTGTACATGTGTAGTCTACTCCGATATAGGCTACTCATCTGGATTTATTGCGCTACCTTCCCCAGGCTCGATTAATATTAAATGTGTTCGTAACCGTTCATGGTTGGGGAGATAATGGTTTGGTTACTTAATGTTCTATAAACACGTTTATGGTTACTGAACATTGGCTATCAAACTATGGCACTGACTTCTGCAGGTAGCCTTTGAAGATAACAACTTGTATGACGGTTGTATGTCCGTGCCCTTGAGAATCCTATAGATCTGTTCATGCAAGGGCGCGAATTGGGCCTCACAGACACTGCCGCCTTTGCCGAGGAAATGGGAGCGTTCGAGCAGATCGCTTTTGTCTGGTCGGAGACCGTCGTTGGTCACCGCTTTTAAGTGTGTTGACATGTGGACTGCATGAGCTTTACAGAAATCATATGATCAAAGGTCATGAATATGTGACTGCAAGTTTCTGCACTTGCTCTTCACTAACTTCATCCTGCATCCATCACCTGCATTGTGGGAGGCTTTATTGTCAACCAATCATTAGGATGTTTTTTTAACCCAAGCGAATGAGACCAAAGACAAGACTGAAACAGGAACCAACTTGACGTAGGCTATACAGTGGATAGCATATATACAAATGAATGTGATATTTTAGTCTCTCTCTGTCATTGATTGTACAACGCACACGCATACCAGTTCAGTTTGTGAGTGTGTGATATGGCGGTTGGAGCCATGTTTATTTCGACATTACAAAGAACAACTTTTATAAACAATGGCAAAACTGTCATGTTGATCTGAGCCTCGCTGGTCGAAAACCACATTAGTGTCTGACTTTCGGACGTCTCACATGCACCTCCCTGACTTCACTCCTCGACTTTTGTCTGCAGTCGGTTGCTTTCGCTTTACCCCTCAAACACGCCCATTATGTTCCATAGCCTAAACATGCTTGATTTTTTAAAACTCCTGTATGTACTACTGACTAGTAGTTAAAATCTTCATGTTTAGAAAAACTTGTTTAAAGTTGAGCTATAGGCTAATTGTAGGAGTCGTGCTTTGCTTACCAACTGATGTATACGTTATCCATCATTATTTGGGGTGACCTTTTCAGGCATTACTACAGTGGGTGCGTCATTTCTTGAACAGGCCAGTAGGTGGCACTCGTCCATGGGTCGTGCAGGGATCCTTTTGCTTTGATGGATTTAAAAATGTTTCCTTCTGCTGCGCTCAGCGCTCCATATTCGTGTGCGCGCACGGGCCCCAAAACGTGCGCTTCTGTGGCGAAGTGCGCGCAAAAATGTCACTTTTGCTTTGTCCGCTGCTTTAATACACGGTTGTTGGTATGGGTTGCCAACTGCCACATCGTTGGTGCATGAATTGTAGGCCTACATGAACATTAAGGGTATCCATCTGGCCTTTCATGATATTTGAAGTGTCATTTTTAGTCTATTGAACTCATCTCCACTCTACCCCATTTTTCCACTTGATTTGTTTTCCCTCTGAACTTTGTCTGGGTCACTGAGCTGACCCTTATTTTCACATGTGTCCTGCCCCGTTACATTTTCTCCCCTCCCCTCATGTGTTCACTTGCCCCTCCCACTAACACGCTCCTCTGCTCTCTTCTCTCCTCTCACTCTCTTCCTCTCTCTCTCTGGAACACTCAACCCACAGGCGTACAGAGGAGACACTCCCACACACGGCAACTCTACAGACATGTCAGACTCCGAGATCGCCGCTCCCGCTGAGGCCCCCGTCCCTGCCGCATGTGCAAGCATCAAGGCGGACCTGGACAAATGGTGAGTGTCCGTACGGACAGCTGTGGTTTTCTCTGTGTCCTCCATTGCCACCGGGACCAACGTCTCCGGGATGTCCATCCATGGCTTCCAACTCAATGGATGGACATGGCAAAGCCGCAGTGCTTCTAGTGCATTTCACTTGGAGGTTCCCAGTGTATCCAAGTGGATTTCGAGTTATGTTTATTTGAAGCGGCTAGTGGAATTCTCCCCCCCCCCCCCGCGTCACTTGCAGGTTTAGAGGCAGGCTATAGCGGTGCATGATGGGCTGATGTCGTGTGGCATCCTTGTGTTGCGCCATGATAAAATGGTGGGACAGTTGAGTAATGCAGTGCATGGTGATGGAAGAATTCCAATGTTCTAAATGTAACTGAATTTAAATTGTCGTTAGGGGGGGTCCTATTGTAGTGTAATGGGGGGTCCGCACGTAGGGGTCTTGGGGGTCAAAGCACGGCAGTCTCTCGCACACGCCTGATCGAAGGCAGGGAATTTGCCTACGTCATGTTCTCTCCCGCTCGCTGCCCCCCCCCCCCCCCTCGTTATGTTGCCATGTCTGTCCCCGCTCAGCTTCCCTGGCCTTGCTGTGTCAACAGCGCTGAGTGAGCGTTAGCCGTCGCTAACTCACTGCTTCATTGTCCCGACAGGTGTGGACATTCCCCCCCACCTCTGTCTTCCCTCTGCAAGATTAGTGCAGAGTGAGATTATTCATGGTTTTATCTCTAGAAATGCGTAGACACAGGAAACCTGGATGGTTGTGTGTGTGTGAGGGCTCAATGACAGTGCAATGTCAAAGCCCGGTTCGATGGCTGATGTAACGTGTCTACTCTCGCCTTCGGCAGTTTTCAACTCTGTCAATCGTCACATTGACATTGCACCAAAACCAAGACGCATCTTGACCATTGGTGTTGTATTTTGATGTGTTGTTGCAGGGTTCGGAGCTAGGATAGGCTAGGGCTAGGCCCTGGAGTGTCCTAGGCTGTATAGGCCAGATACGTCCTGCCCGATGGGTGTGAGGGATGAGATAAGGGTTTAGGGGGTGGTAGGTTGCAGGGCATGCTAGGGATGGGCTAGGTTGGCTGCTGGATGTAAAGTTTTGTTTTAGTAACATTTTCAGTGGGCCTATAGCGGTCTTGAGTCATGGTCAATTGAATGTCATTGAATTAAGTTCCCTATGTTTGTGGTATGGCACCTTTTTATGAATAGAGTGTAGTGTTGATGCACGTTGTAGGCCTCTACTATAGTTCACTTTGCATCAAGTGCCCTTTACCTCAGCATTTATTATTTTATAATTTGTCAATTTTGCATTAGAAACTAGATGAAGGCTTTCTCAACACTTGGGTCAAGGGCATATATTGCATTTTCTTTATATAATAATATTTTCTGTACAGTGTACAGCACTTTGGTCGATGCCACGGTAAATCACATCTACTTTGAAAATGAGTCAAGGGCCCTGTGCTGTATGGGTGCAATTTTTCAGGACACTTTGTTAATCCTACAGGCAACGGTTGTACTGTTAACCTACAGGCCAGGGTTCTACTGTTAACCTCACGGTCCTTGGGGTTTTGTCATTGACGAGCTCAAATGGTACTGTATCCTGTAACCTGGTCCACGTGATGGCAGTGGACCTGCTGAAGGCAGCGTAGCTAGCTGTACCAGAGGGCTGACTGAGTAATGTATACCAGGACAATGTATTTCGAGCTTCCACTTGTGAATCCTAAATAGTCACGCATGGATTGGTGTGTAAACGTCCAGGATACCATGTCCTGTCCTATGGCCGTAGATCATGATCATGTTGCCGACTTCCCTTGGAACTTGCAAACATACTGTATATATTTTTTTAAACGGCATCACATGATGCACAGCTGACTGCGGCCATCTTGGCTGGCTTGGCGTGCCCTGACATGTCACCTAGAAAGACATGGATTAGTTGGAGGGGTCACCTTGACGGCTTCAAACTCAAACAAATGTCATGTTGTTGGTTACACCTGTATAACCCTCGGTTATCCATAAGTACACATGCCTTAGGGTCTAGGGGTCAGTTTGGTATTGGGCCAAACAAGTCCTCTGGAAAGCACTTTGAGCTCAGTTTGCGGCCCCCGGCCTTAACATTCTAGAACCTGCATTGACTGACCTTTGAACCTGGTATTTGTGTGTGCTTTGTAGGTGCCTTACTGACCTCCTCGTTACCCAGGGTATGTAGTGTATCTCATAGTCAGGACATGGAGACCTAAAAGTTAGACGTGTAAATGTATGACTCGGATAACTAACGGCCGCTTTGAACATTAAAATGTTACAGGACGTCTACTACCTGTATGGGTCCTGCTGTGTACTTTGAAATGTGGTTCTGTGGTAACTTTGGGAGTCTTCCTTAACTGTGTGTAACTTGTCAGCCAACACTCTAGCCAGCCACACAGACCCTGGCCGATGGCTTGTATATAGACGTGTGTGCTTGCTCTGCTTGACAGAAAGTATGGTTTACTTGGATGGTATGCACTGTCAACGCAATTCGAGACCCTGTAGCTACAACAGAGTTCCAACTGGAAACCAACCAAGTCATTCGCAGTTATTTTCTTTATTTTTATCATAGCTTTGATCTATCTTCTCCTCCTGCTCCATAGATAATTATTCTGTCCCAAATGACACCCTATTTCCTATATATAGTGCATTACTTTTGACCAGAGCCCAGTGAACCATTTGAGACTCAGACAATGTTTGTATTGGTCCTAGAATGATATCCCTGTCATTGTGGGCCTTCCCTTAGTCCCCTCCATAGTTGTTCACTCGCAGTCGTCCCAATGCCATTGAACTCTTCACTGGGTCGTGACTTTAGGTCACTCTTAGTTCCCTACTCAGACAGGCCCAGTAACCAACTTCAAAGTTGTTTAAATGTTGGGCGCTGCTCACAAGCTGGATGATGTTGGTTCCGTGTCCCTACTCTCTTTTCTTTAGGGTACTGGTCTGGATGGTTCCCCCCTCTTTGGTGCCCTTTTTTAAGCATCCCTTATTTTCCATTAGGACAGCCTACGTTATATATACAGTTTGCACTCACTATTGAAGCCCAATTCAGATACTGTCGACCATATTATCTTTAATACTCCAAACTATAGGTCGACCGATTATGATTTTTCAACGCAGATACCGATTATTGGAGGACCAAAGAAAATCCGATACCGATTAATCGGCCGATTTTTATGTATTTGTACTAATGACAATTACAACAATACTGAATGAACAATTAACACTTTTATTTTAACTTAATATAATACGTAAATAAAATCTATTTAGTCTCAATTAAATAATGAAACATGTTCTATTTGGTTTAAATAATGCAAAAACAGTGTTGGAGAAGAAAGTAAAAGTGCAATATGTGCCATGTGAAAAAGCTAACGTTTAAGTTCCTTGTTCAGAACATGAGAACATATGAAAGCTGGTGGTTCAATATTCCCAGTTCTTGAATATTCCCAGTTCAGAAGTTTTAGGTTGTAGTTATTATAGGGATTATGACGCATCGACTATTTCTCTCTATACCATTTGTATTTCATATATCTTTGACTATTGGATGTTCTTATAGGCACTTTAGTATTGGCAGCCTAATCTCGGGATTTGATAGGCTTGAAGTCATAAACAGCGCTGTGCTTCAAGCACTGCGACGAGCTGCTCGCAAACACAGGAAAGTGCTGTTTGAATGAATGCTTACAAGCCTGCTGCTGCCTACCACCGCTCAGTCAGACTGCTCTATCAAATATCAAATCATAGATTTAATTATAATAAACACACAGAAATACGAGCCTTTGGTCATTAATATGGTCAAATCCAGAAACGATCATTTCGAAAACAAAACGTTTATTCTTTCAGTGAAATACGGAACTGTTCTGTATTTTATCGAACGGGTGGCAACCCTAAGTCTAACTATTGCTGTTACATTGCACAACCTTCAATGCTATGTCATAATTATTTACAATTCTGGCAAATTAATGACGGTCTTTGTTAGGAAGAAACACAGTTCGCAACGAGCCAGGCGGCCCAAACTGTTGCATATACCCTGACTCTGCTTGCACTGAATGCAAGAGAAGTGACACAATTTTCCTAGTTAATATTGCCTGCTAACATGCATTTATTTTAACTAGATATGCAGGTTTAAAAATATATACTTCTGTGTATTGATTTTAATAAGAAAGGCATTGATGTTTATGGTTAGGTACATTTGTGCAACGAATGTGCTTTTTTCGCAAATGCGCTTTTGTTAAAAAATGCCATAGATGTTTTGAGGGAGCGTACAATTGGCATGCTGACTGCAGAAATGTCCACCAGAGCTGTTGGCAGAGAATTGATTGTTAATTTCTCTACCATAAGCCGCCTCTTCAACTAGGTTTTAGGAAATTTGTCAGTACGTCCAGCCGGCCCCACATCCGCAGATCATGTGTGTGGCGTCGTGTGGGCGAGCGGTTTGCTGATGTCAGCATTGTAAACAGACTGCCCCATGGTGGCGGTGGGGTTATGGTATGGGCAGGCATAAGCTGCAGACAACTAACACAATTAGCATTTTATCGATTGGTAAGATGAATGCACAAAAATACCGCGATGAGATACCGAGGCCCATTTTGAGGCTCTTTGTTAGTTACAGATAACTAAAAAAAAAAAAAAAAAGATGCATATCTGTATTCCCAGTCACGTGAAATCCATAGATTAGGGCCTAATGAATTTATTTTAATTGACTGATTTTCCTCATTAACTGAAACTCAGTAAAATCTTTGAAATTGTTACATGTTGCGTTTATATTTTGGTTCAGTATATTCCCTTGAAACCGATCAAACAGCTGATTTGGAGATTTTGCACAATCTTTCTCTTTTTTAAAATTTTTATTGTATTTTCTCCCCGGTCCCTAAACATCTTTGCTCTGCAAAAGATGCAGAGATGACAGAACTTTACCAATGCCAACTAGATTGAAGCATTCATTATATTGATGTATGACATTCTGGTGAGCAAGGATTTATTTAGTCTTCTAGGGCAACATACAGTTGAAGTCGGAAGGTTACATACACCTTAGCCAAATAAATTTAAACTCAGTTTTTCACAATTCCTGGCATTTAATCAGAGTAAAAATTCCCTGTCTTAGGTCAGTTAGGATCACCACTTTATTTTAAGAATGTGAAATGTCAGAATAATAGTAGAGAGAATGATTTATTTCAGCTTTTATTTCGTTCATCACATTCCAAATGGGTCAGAAGTTTACATTAATATTTGGTAGCATTGCCTTTAAATTGTTTAACTTGGGTCAAACGTTTCGGGTAACCTTCCACGAGCTTCCCACAATAAGTTGGGTGAATTTTGGCCCATTCCTCCTGACAGAGCTGGTGTAACTGAGTCAGGTTTGTAGGCCTCCTTGCTCGGCACACACTTTCTCAGTTCTGCCCACAAATTTCTATGGGATTGAGGTCAGGGCTTTGTGATGGCCACTCCAATAACTTGACTTTGTTGTTCTTAAGCCATTTTGACACAACTTTGGAAGTATGCTTGGGGTCATTGTCCATTTGGAAGACCCATTTGCGACCAAGCTTTAACTTCCTGACTGATGTCTTGAGATGTTGCTTCAATATATCCACATAATTGTCCTTCCTCATGATGCCATCTATTTTGTGAAGTGCACCAGTCGCTCCTGCAGCAAAGCACCCCCACAACATGATGCTGCCACCCCATGCTTCACGGTTGGGATGGTGTTCTTCGGCTTGCAAGCTTCCCCCCCTTTTCCTCCAAACATAACGATGGTAATTATGGCCAAACAGTTCTATTTTTGTCATCTGCCCACAGGACATTTCTCCAAAAAGTATGATCTTTGTCCCCATGTGCAGTTGCAAACCGTAGTCTGGCTTTTTTTATGGCGGTTTTGGTATAGTGGCTTCTTCCTTGCATAGCTGCCTTTCAGGTTACGTTGATATAGGATTTATTTTACTGTGGATATAGATACTTTTGTACCTGTTTCCTCCAGCATCTTCACAAGGTCCTTTGCTGTTGTTCTGGGATTGATTTGCACTTTTCTCACCAAAGTACGTTCATCTCTAGGAGACAGAACGCATCTCCTTCCTGAGCGGTATGACGGCTGCGTGGTCCCATGGTGTTTATACTTGCGTACTATTGTTTGTACAGATGAATGTGGTACCTTCAGGTGTTTGGAAATTGCTCCCAAGGATGAACCAGACTTGTGGGGGTCTACAATTTTTTTTCTGAGGTCTTGGCTGATTTCTTTTGATTTTCCCATGATGTCAATCAAAGAAGCACTGAGTTTGAAGGTAGGCCTTGAAATACATCCACAGGTACACCTCCAATTGACTCAAATTATGTCAGTTAGCCTATCAGAAGCTTCCAAAGCCATGACATCTTTTTCTGGAATTTTCCAAGCTGTTTAAAGGCACAGTCAACTTAGTGTATGTAAACTTCTGACCCACTGGAATTGTGATACAGTGAAATAATCTGTCTGTAAACAATTGTTGGAAAAATTACTCTCCTGACCGACTTGCCAAAACTATAGTTTGTTAACGAGAAATTTGTGGAGTGGTTGAAAAACGAGTTTTAATGACTCCAACCTAAGTATATGTAAACTTCCGACTTCAACTGTTTAATGACAGAAGAGAAGCTGCATGTATCTAATTACAGACAAGTTGACTAACAAATAGTCTACCAAAATGTTGGAAATTATAAGCAGAAACATATCTAAATCGGGCAGGTTATTAGCAATTGCTAATAAACAAACCGCTGACCCACACACAACTAGTGGCCCGACAGCCCTAAATAATTCACATCTTAATTTCATGATTGTAAAGGCAGTGTTTCCACCAGTCCAACCACCTGATCGGTCATCTTCCTCCCATACAAACCCAGCCCTTGTCACCCTATCCTACCCTCTTTAACTTGCTCTGTGTTGCGCGCTAAAGTTGTCGGTGCCCATTGCCATGCCAACATGGGGGCGGTGCCGTAACGTGACTGATGCCCCCCACCCCCCTAATGTTGTGTGATCGCTATCACGGTGATGTCACCGTTCGCTGCCTTTGCAACCTCTATGATGCCCAGAGGTAACACTCTGCTGCAGATGACTCTTGCATGTTGATCACTCAATCCCAAGATTTTAACTTGAAACTAATATTTTTTTATGTACAGTATATTCAAACCCCAAAAGTTATCCCCTTGGTTCATTCACAAAGGATTCCCCCAATCATTTGTGTGGAGCTGAAGCCGGACAGACAGGGGAGTTCTGTTCTGTTCAGGCAGCATTACATAACGAAGCCTAATTGGTTTGGTTGGTTGACGAAGCCCCGGGCTACACTTGTGGGGCACCCACAAGTGGCAGAATGAATGTGTTTCTATCCATCCCTCTTTCCCTTCCCTCCCTCCATTATAGTTCAATGTCATTTCATTATTAAAATGGCTGCCTGTTTTGGATTTATCCCCCCTGCTTCTCATAGTAGGTTTGGTCCAGTCATATCTATGTCTTTTAGCACTTCCTCTCTGTGTTAAAAGCAGGGGGTGTTTATGGTGGATGGATTATCTGGCCAAACAGCCTCAGGGCCAGGTCCTCTGTGCTGCTGTTGGGTCATCTCTGCTGCCTCCGCATCACTTCCCCCCACCCTCCCCCATGCCTCTGCCTACCGCACACACTCATGCCTCTGCCTACCGTACACTCTTATGCATTCAGTGACTCACTTGACACACACACACTACAGATTCACAAACGACCCTTCTCCCCCCCCCCCCTAGCAACCGGCTGCATAAACCTTTTTAATCTGCAGAGACCAGCTGTGAGTTACATCATAGAGATCAGCCCAGTGACAAGGGGGTGGGGTGGGGGGAGGGGCATGGAACCAAGGGGGGTGCAGGTGCACCCGGAGGCATGGAACCAAGAGGGGTGCAGGTGCACCCGGAAATGCCCCCTGGTGAATGGTGAGGTAGTGTGGGGTTGCAGACAGCCATGTCAGTCAATCCATCCCCTCCTGCTGTCTCTGACCATTGCCCTCCTACCCATACTTTTCGTCATCCGTTTTGCGTCGTCACGCAATCACTCGCTCTCCCTGATGTCCGCCCTCCCTCACAGATGGGTTTATCCCTCTCTCTCTCCCGCCTCCCTCCTCTCGGTCCCTTTCGCCCCATCACCCTAATGCGTTGTGTCAGTGTCTGCCCGCTGTTTGGTGCCGAGTTCCTGAAATAATCTCCCTCGACCAGTCTGCCAACACTCTCTACCTATGTAACCAGTTCACTCCTTTTAGTGAGGGCAGTGTCTGTCTGTATGACCAGTTTGACTTGGTTCAATCTGAGGAATGCCAGCATTGTTTAGAAAAGGTCATACTGGGACAGGGTAGGACCAGGACACTTCAGGGCTGACGGCTTGACGCCAAAACATCTTTAGTTGAGTTGACAGGGATCATTTGGTGCTGAGCTCGATGCCAACCTATCTAAATGCTTCAAAGAAATCTGTCAAACTGTTACTAGCATTGGAGGAGAGGATCCAAGGTCCCCCACATCAGAGGTCCTAACCATGTGGTTGTGTTCTCTCTGCAGTGTGAAGGAGGGCGGTGACTGTAAGGATCTGATGGAGGCGTTTGCAGCCTGTCTGAAGAGTGCAGCGGAGGCGTCGTGAGGGGAGGAGGAGCTAGACTCACAGGAAATGTAAGTTCACATGCAGGGTCGCTGTGTCCTGATAAGACTCCTAAAACACTAAAGCCAACCTTTCTTTGTCCAGGAATGGACTTTCTGTAATGCCACAGGAAATGCTTCGCTGAATATTGGGGCACACTCATGGAATGTGAATTGAATAACACAGAGAGGCTGCTGCCTACATACAGACTTCAAATCATTGGCCACTTTAATAAATGGATCACTAATCACTTTAATGATGTTTACATATCTTGCATTACTCATCTCATATGTATATACTGTATTTTATACCATCTACTGCATATTGCCTCTTGCCTATGTCATTGCTCGTCCATATATTTATATGTATATATTCTTATTCCTTTACTTAGATTTGTGTGTATTTGGTAGTTGTTGTCGGAACTAGAAGCACAAGCATTTCGTGACGCTCGCAATAACATCTGCTAACCATGTGTATGTGACCAATACAATTTGATTTGAATAGCCTGCAGGACCTGGCTTATGGTGTGCCAGCCAGTCTATCCACTCTAGCCAGGGAGGCAGATGTTAAGCCAGTATGACTGAAACTAATTTCTCTACCTCTTTTCTGTTCCTGCACACTTTCTCTCACTCACTCTCTCTCCAGGCCCACTGCATTGAGTTCTCCATGTTTCCCAGTATTCCCTTCTGCACAACGACCACTGGGCTGAATGATACTGGCGGTGTTCGGCGCCTGGCAAAAACCCTCCACCTCTTACCTCCCTCCCCAACTCCCCCCCCCCGAAGCTTAAATGGTGTCTTCCGATTTGTATCCCCTGCTCTGCTCCCACCGTGGCTGAGTACATCCATTGGTAGACAATTCCCTGCGAGCCTATGGGTTTTATGTAAATTGTCCACTTGAGATGCATACATTTAAAATGGAATAATAAAGTCTAAAAGAAATTGGTATAACATTTTGCGTCTTGCTTTGCTTCTCTTTTTAAATGTGATGTGAAATGTCATTCTGGGTTCTTTGAACAGTTTTGTAACCTCAATAGACGGGTTGGTTGTTTAGCAACAAAACCGACGCGTGCAAAACTATGGGGCAAAACAGACTTTGTTGGCTTAGATTGTTGACATGTAAACTATGTTTCGTCTCCAATGTTTATTGAAAACCTAATGTGCACAATAAGCACTTGTCTCTTAAATACATCGTTACAGTTGCTGGTTAGCTAGCTAGCGAATTTGAGCCATATTAGCATAGACGTGACATCAGTTAAAACAAGACCACGGTATCAAGAACTAGCTGAAACGTGCCACTGACGATTCCCCACGTGGCAGCTTCCTGTCATAGTCACAACACGCAGACTTCTTCCCCATTTGAAGCGTGCTCATCGTTTTCCTGACGTTGTCGGCTAGCCAGTCTCTACAGTTTCATGTTCTGAATTGGGCTATGGCTTTGGGTTTTTAGACCTGTTGCAGACCAGGGCCCCTATTTATAAAGCTTCTTGGGAGTGCTGATCTAGGATCAGTTTAGCCTTTTTAGCGCCTAATGAATAAGATTGGAGGGGGACATTATCCTACATCAGAACTCCTACTCTGAGGTGCTTTATGAATACGGGCTCAGACCATCAAAAGCTGGTGAATGTGTCTAATTTTAAGACGTCGTCGCTCTTTGCACTTTTACTTTAAGATTAAACTCTTTAATCCGAAAGCGTTTGAACCTGGGACTATTCTGTCTCTTTGTAATGGGTTTAAAGGACCATGAGATATTAACCCTTAATTTGACTAATGCAGTTAAGCCTTAATCTGCCAAATGCGACTGATGCACTCTTAACTCTCACTGATTACACGAACGCACTCTGAACTAGGCACACAGAGCCTGCATCCCCATTTTCCACCCTTCTACCAAACTGTACACTTGCTCTTTCGCATACGGATTGAACAATGGTGTAAACGGACTCCAGCTAATGCTTACACCAATCATATGCTTTTAAAAACATGATGGGAAACGTGCAAGTACACTTCTGGAAAAGGGTGTAGAACTGCGACTCAGCCACACACTGCACAGGATCAATGGGTCCTGACATTGAGGGTTAAGTGCATATGTGTTTGTCCTGCAGATTGGCTGAAGGCCCAGAGGTGGGTGAGGTTGGGTTCAAGGAGGTATGACACACACACTTTCTATGGTGTGTGTGAGTAGACTCCAAGGCTAATCGGGATGTGAGTACATGCAAGTGTCAATGTACCCCACGGGGCTCCAGAATCAGACAGCTGATGGGGGAGAGAGAGAGATGGAACCACGTGCAAGGAATATGTGTGCATGTAAGGAGGGTGTGAGTGTGAAGGGGGCTGGGCAGTGGGACATAGCACAACACATAACTAGGAGCGCCACATAAGTGGACGCCAGACCATGAAGTCTTAAGACTATCGCTTGTAGTCGATTTGATATCTGTAAACGTGAGTTAAATGCTCTGTGAACTGAGTGTGTGAGAAAGGAGATCCACTAGCTATGGATTAGGGTTAGTATGCATGTGTGGACTGTGTATGGGAGAGGAGATATTGCAATGTAGGTGGTGGTACTGTACATGCATGTGAGGGATAGAGGGTGTGTGTGCGTAACAACTACGTTCCTAGGAATGTTCCATGTGAAAGAACATACCTTTACCCAACCTCCCTCCTCCTGACACACAAACAAACCACTCACCCGAGGGATATCTTACAAAACAGGTTTGAGGAGTTAACAAGGCAACTTTGGCCAACTTGGGATAACCGATCATACGAAAGTGGCTCACCTTTTAGCCAGGTAAATTTCTATGGCAACAAATCCTTCAGAACTAACCAGCTCCGGGGCAGGCTAACTCCACTTACCCTGAATGAAATGTCTGAACCACGATTTGAGAACCATTGAAATCAGATTGCCTCCCTCTTGCAAAGATTGCATCATCATCCCCTTGATTTGAGGAAGACTGATTCAATATTTTATTAATCAAATGTTTTGTGAATAAAAAAATAGTTCATCACTTGGCAAATGTACTAATGACTGAATACATTTTAAACTTCACGCACAGTATGACTTAATAGGAGTGGGGGGAAAAAGGTGAGTGCATTAATAAGGACACCAAAGTCGGCATAAATGATAAGAAATAAAATAAAGATGGCACTAATAAAAGCATATTCCACACCATAGCTTGCTGAATTTGCAAGATAACTTTTCTTTCGTTTTAATTACGGCACAAATTAAAATGTGGCACTGACTCGCCCATGGATTGATGTTTCAGCATTGTCTCAACGAAGAGTTTGGCGTTTGATTAGCCATGTGCAACATGCTAGAGTTAGCGGCAGGTGGCCGCGTAATATCTACCGTCGTAGTAAGGATGAAGCCTGAATTGAAAGGTGAAGCTAACTGAAGCTGGTTAGCTTTAGAAAACCCTGAGTGGATCTAGCTTGCTTTGTATACCCCGCAGGACAGCGCTCAATCCAGACATATTTACTCTAACCTCACTGGACCCCTGGATCTTCAGTGGGACTCCTATGCCTGAATGGAATTTTGCTGAGGGAGGAGATATTTCGGTTCATCCCAGAGTTATGTGTCAGGGACGAGGGGCGGGACGTTACTGGGAGGCATATGGAAAGGGGGCGTTGAGAAGGGGTGGGGTAGTCTATGTGGACGGGGGTACATACCATTTAAACTGCCCGCTGGTAAACTTTCCCCCGGGACTTTAAAAGGGAACAGTAGTACACTTGCTTGATTTGACTGGGGATAAAGACGCGGGGAGCCCACGTTACTGGGAGGTAGTGCTGGGCGATATGGCCAAAATATCATATCACGCTATTAAAAAAAAAAATTTGACGATATTTTATGTTTTTAAACTATAACATTTCTAAAATGTATTTTTACTACTTATGTAGTGCATGACCTCAGGGTGGCAACACATACATTCTAAGTGATTTCAATGGGTCCTTCTCCATTCTTCTTATTTTCTACTGTTCAATTCAACTTCAACCCAAAATATATATTTTTTGCATTTTCATAAATTTCTGCATTTTCTGCACTCATTTGAGATCATTTCCACACTGCCACGTAGGGCTGCACGATATGGGCAAACAATCTCAAACGTATTTTGAACCAAATGTTGCAATAGCGATTTCACTTGTGATTTAGAGCAAAACACTTCGGTGAAATGTTGGAATCATGGAAATAGAATGATTATTCTAATTCTATAGTTAGAATATGATAGTGGGCACTTTGAATAGTGTTTTTTGACATGAAAATGCCAGGGAGGAGTTATTGTGATAGGGTAGGAACCAATGTTGATAATTGCTTCCTAGGGGACCCTATAATCTTTGGCTACATTGTGTGTTTTCTCTTGGCTAGTTCATGTAGCTAACACATGCATGCTTCTTGTATTCCTCTTTGATTTAGAAGGTACTGTAGCACAAACATGCTGATTTAGGTCTACACCATCACTGTTATTATCAGGCTGTATAAGTAATTATGTTTGCTCTGACTCAGTACATTTATTAGCTAGCTACCTAGCGATTAGCATTAGCGGCTAACAAGATTTAGGCCCAACTTGCTAAGAACAGACAAACTAGCTGTTTGCAGATGTAAGCAACATAAACTAATAGTGTAATTATAGAATACTACTGGATTTGTATGAAGAGACAAAGCGAAAACAACATTGTTTCAATGCGCTGCATTGACCATGCAGACTGAACGCAAATGTATCGCGGTCAAGGAACAACACATGCGCTCATTGAGTGACAGGGGGCGGGGCTAGGTCTGTGTGGAAAGCGGCATGGAGGGAGAGAAGTAGCGAAGTAAATGATAAAAATGGACGTTAAACGGCGTATCACATTTAACAAACCAAACATTCAAATACCGTTATAGAAGGTAAAGTAAAAACCCAAACCGGTCCATGCATCAATACTGGTATATCGTAAAACACAGTATACCACTCAGCCCTACTGGGAGGTGGTAGTGTATGTGGTACATACCATTTTAAACTCCCCGCTGGTCTATTAAGGCACATAGTAGCCTACACCATAGTACTATACCTGCTTTTCTTAAACCTTTATTTAACTAGGCAAGTAAGTTAAGAACAAATTCTTATTTACAATGACGGCCTACCAGGGAACAGTGGGTTAACTGCCTTGTTCAGAGCCAGAACGACAGCTTTTTACCTTGTCCAGTCGGGGATTCGACCCAGCAACCTTTTGGTTATTGGCCCAATGATCGAACCACTAAGTTAACTGCTGCTTGACCTGACTGGTCAACAGTCTGAACTCTATCGGTTGTTGAGAAGGATTCGTTGTAAAGACACTAACAGGATTAACTGAATACTGTCTGTGGATATACACGGGATAAGAAGACTTCAATCAATTACACCAGTGGTCACCAACCTTTAAACATGACTTACATTTTATTTATTTGAACCTAATAAAAATAGTTCTGTAGGAATGAGGTTTGTGCAGTAGGCATAATACATTAATACAGCATATTGGCTATATATGCCAGCGATGTTCTTCTCAGACCATATTATATTTCAAACACAAGCTTTGTTAATAAAATAGATCAGTTGGCGTAGCACTTGCGAGGCATTGCTGAGCATAAATTTCAACAATTTGCTTTTTTATTTTACCGGACTGATGTACCTTGCGTCCTGATCATGGTGCTTTCAAGACAACTGGGAACTAGGGAGAAAAACGAGTTCAAATCATGACATCAGCGATATTCAGGTCGGGAAGTCGGAGCTCTAGAAAAGATGCCTGAGTTTTCCGACTTGAAATTCCGAGTTGGATGACCGTTCAAAACGATTTATTCCCAGTCTGATCTCGTTTTTTCCAGAGAACCCAGTTGTCTTGAACGCACTGAAGTCGGAAGTAGGAGATTTACAAATTCGCAGTTTTGAACACCGCATTAGTCTAAGCGGAGGTAGGGAGATAGCAGCAGAGCTGCTACCGCCTCTAACGGTCACTGCTCTCTCCTTTGGTTCCTCTCCTCCGGTTAGACTGAGCATAGAGCGGACACCTTCTTAAACTCGAGCCGCATCTCATCTGCTTCATGCACAAATTCATGTTGTTCCTATGACCAGAGAAAGTGAAATATTCCTTGATATTAAAATAGACACAAGCTGCTAATAATAATAAAAACGCTGAGCTATCGATACACTTGGCTACTCATCCATTGCAGCTGCCGTTTTATATTTTGTAATAGTGATGAATAAAAACAGTGTTTACAGTGCCGACTCATAAAAACAGCAGCTATTTGATGTATTATTTTGACGGTCTCTCTGGTCATGTTTTTAAAAGTCATGAAATCTAAAGTTGGCTAGTATCAAACTTTGCTGTAGCCGGGTCTTCGAAGCTGTTTGCACGGTGATATGAGCTATCCAATTGGCCAGCACAGTAGGCGCACTCGATTTAGCCACAGATCTGCCGGTACGCCTGGTAGGGGGTGTTTGTGTTTTCAGACAAATGTAATGGTCCCAAATGTATACACTTTGCCTACCTGGGCTGCGTTTCAAACTCAAAGTAGACAGCCTTCGGACCTAAACCCGCAGCCCTTGGGGGAATCCCCGCGGCCATATTTGTCGTCGGTCCAAATGATTAGCCAAGCAAGGGAAGTTTGCAACGTAAGCCCCTCAGCCCTCGTTTTTAATGGAGTTTGCGAGTGTACAATTATTTTCTCTTCGGACCTGAAATGCCCCATAATTCAATTCGCGTTTGTCTTAAGTGTTTGGAATGCAGCCCTGGTGTGCAGGGCTTCTGAATCAATTGCAGATCGACCATTTGGTGACCACTGAATTACAACTCCATGTCATCTGCCTGTTCATATAGTCTGACCCCTGGTGGTTATGAAGAAAACTGCAGTAAAAAAATAAATGTGCACCTACTGCCCACTCAAATGTATACAGGCCATATAGTATCTGAAGGAATTTGATATAGTCAGTCCATTTTACACAAAGTATCATTATATTCACACACTATAAACGATCCACTGAATACGCTTAGTGTCGTATAATAAGCCCATATATATATATATATATGACGCAAGACACTAATAATAAGTCCATCATATCAAATAATAATAATTGGGACAATAAATCTATCAAAAATAATCTCATTAAATCATGCAATGAAATTCATATTGTATGTTACTTTCTGCCAAGTCAGTTCTATGAACAAGTACTACACCCTTTGTACAAATGCGGAACTGTATGACGGTGTGGCAACATGCTATGCCTATTAGTCTATTATTAATGGCTATTGGTATCCATTCGCTAGGACTGTTGATGCATCTAATGAGAGAAACGAGACACATCAAAGAAATGACGTGAGATTAATAATATCTGTCTGATTTTACCAATCAATAGGCTAGATCAAGAGAAACATACTTTTAGTTAAACACTTGTAAAGGACTGTATTACATTTTGTGTTGCCTGGGATGAAATAAGAAAGACGTGGAAATTGACCAAAGAGGGACGTGCGAATACTATTAAAAGGAAGTAAATTAATCGGTTTGTTATTCTATACTATTCTATTCTACAAGAAGATTCAACAACAAATGTATCTTCTTTTCTTTACACCATTAGATGTTGGAAAGGGTATTTTCATGTGTGTGTCCCTCAGCCCTTCAAAAATTGGTGTGTTTGAATACAGAAGTAGGTGAGCGAACAGGAGGTGACGGAGAGCATATTTTAAGTAGAGGCAGACGGGGAAAGGATGGGGTGTAGGAGAGAAAGGGGGGTGGGGGACGGAACGGAACCCGGATGCTGATGTTGCCGTATCGGATGAGGAGGAGAAGAAGAGGGGGAGAGAGAAAAAATAACGTTTTTTTTTGCGGCCAGAAGGGAGGCTATCCCGTGACGGATTGTGGATGCAAAAAACTTCGACAGACAAGCAGATATTTTTCGAATCGCTTCTGAAGCTACATCTTTCTGCACAAGGACGCCGGTGAAGGATGAATCTTGGAACCAGCGGCTGCAGGAGCGCGAGCCGGGATGGTGTAATATGTCCATAGACGGCGAGGGAGGGAGGGGAGAGAGCAAGGGAAAGAAAGAGGAGGGAGGGAGGAGAGTACTACGCCAGCTAAAGATGCTTTTTTTTTTGTAGAACCACGATGTATTACAATCATCAACTCGAGCGTTTCACATAATAGAGAAAACTATTATTTCTCGAAAGAAAAATACATTTTAGTCTAAACAGAAACGCAAGGCGAAATTGTTGACAGACGTTGACTGGGGAATACAGATTGAGAGAAGTGTAGGCTAGTCCGAACGGGTGCGGATAGCAGGGTGGTTGTTTTGACGCTCTGTTCCCCTCTATTTCCTGATACCAGGGCCTGGGATAATCCGAAGAGTGCACCGGATATTGGGAAAACAACCCCTCTGAGGCTATAACGGAAAATTACTATTCATATAGCGGGAAGGACGGAGCAGAGATATGCTACATACCAAAATGGAACAAAAAGAGGTGGAGGAAGACAAAAATATGTTACGATGATAAGATTCTTTACAAATGTCATTATTATGTTATTATAGGGATCACTTATGACAGTATCGGGTGTAGGCTATGAGGTGCAGAATTGTGTGCAATCTAGCCGTTAAATTGAGCCTATCTGATTAAATAGTTTTTGATCGGCTATTCCAGCTGCTTACCTCTATCTGTCTATACCAATATTAACAATAGGACACATTTATTTCGTCTATTGTTAATAATAATTGTAATTCATAATAACTTCCGTTATTTTGGACTTCTCAAATATGCACCTGTCAAAATCTCCATACGAGTTTCCCTCTTCCACTTTCTAACGTCCCCTTGTTTCATTCCTGTTTAGTCAATTCACGGCCCTTGATAATAAACCGAGTTTACCGAATTTATATGACGGGAAATGTATGCAATAGCCGCATAGAAAAAGGCAAGTGCATGGGAGTAGCCTAGCCGAGACTATAGGCCACGAAATTGTCATCACGACTACAACCGCTCTCTCCATTCCTCCCTGTGACAACATCGCTAGGCGCCTGTAATGTTATTACGGCGGAGCCGTTCTGCCGCCAGGACCGACAGCTATAAATTCCTCCTGAAAAAAACAGTGAGTTGATCTCCTTATCAACATATCATTTCGCTTTCAACGCACGGACACCATGACAAGCATGGAGCTGTCCGTAGGCCAGTCGGCCCAATACGTCGGGCCTTACCGGTTGGAGAAAACCCTTGGGAAGGGGCAGACGGGTAAGCATACTTCCACCGCTCCCTTTAAACTCGCCACCAAGCGCAAAAGCTGCTATTATGAATGCATGGTAGATGAAAATAGTCATATCTGTAACTATTGATATATATTAGGCCGAGAAATACAATTGGTTGTCTAAAGAGTCCGCTCTATGTGCACCTGGACATTATGTCCTCAGTATTAATATGTGTGTGTATGTGATGAATGTCACGGTAGTGCTAGCAACTCACACGGACGGGCCAATATGTCCGATAGCATTGCTATTTGCAAATATCTGGGGTCAGTAATGTCAAGCATGCGGTCACAGCTTTTACATGTGTATGATGTTGCAGGTACTATTGTTGTGAGAGTAGCTGTGTGCGTGTGTCTGCTTGTTTGTGTCCTTTACGAATGAATCCATGTGTCTCTGAGGTGTGCGTCTCATTGACAGTAACAGTAGAGTCGTGGACCCAGTCGGGCCGATCTCGGTATCTTTCATCTCCTGGTGCTCTGAAGTCTAACTAACTAACTAACTAACTGGTCACAGATTAAGCCTAGTCCAGGGCTAAAGTGAATCCTCATTCTCCATTGAAACGTCTTTTTTAAATCCAGGATTAGGTTTCATTTGTGTCTGGGGAAACCCGAACCTTTATATTGGAGCTAAGTGACCCTCCACCATAGTAAAGTAGGCTCCTAGACGGCGGAGACTGGACTAGCAGATTGAACTGATCTAATAAGGGCAGATGTACCACTCTCAGATGAAGCCTGTTCTCTATTCCTGGACTAAACAACACTTTCTCCCCACTGAGCCTGCTTTTTAATCTAGGAGTCGACTTAATCCTGGTCTGGGAATCTGTCCCTCGGTAGACTTGTTTAGACCTGTGACCAGCTGACTGGAATGGAAATCGATAGAATGGAATGGAATGGAAATCGATAGAGAAGACTGAAATTGCCTGGTTTATTATAGAGGTTTTGGTGAGTGTCAGATGACAGGGCTGGAAACAGGCCGGTGTAGCCTTAGTGGATTGAACTGGTTGAACTGTAAACAGATTGATGTAGACTGCAGTCGCTGAATTAGGCCATTGGGTTCTGCCTAGTCAAGTCGATATGGTATGGGCGAGGTCATGCTCCCTCCGTGTCTCCTGTGTGGTTCTGGTTCACTTGTTGTGAATGGGAATGGATCGGTGTTGATAATAAAGGGAACTAAAACGAACAAGACAAACTCAGAGCTTTTCTCTCTCTCTTTCTTGTCTTACTTTCCGCTCTCTTTCTCTCTCTCTCTCTCTCTCTCTCTCTCTCTCTCTCTCTCTCTCTCTCTCTCTCTCTCTCTTTCTCTCTCTTTCTCTCTCTCTCTCTTTCCCTCTCTTTCTCTCTCTCTTTCTCTCTCTCTCCCCCCATCTCCTCACCTCCTCCGCCCTCTCTCTCTCTCTCTTTCTCTCTCTCCCCCCTATCTCCTCGCCTCCTCCGCCCTCTCTCTTTCTCTCTCTTTCTCTCTCTCTCCCCCCATCTCCTCGCCTCCTCCGCCCTCTCTCTCTCTCTCTTTCTCTCTCTCTCCCCCATCTCCTCGCTTCCTCCGCCCTCTCTCTCTCTCTCTTTCTCTCTCTCTCCCCCCATCTCCTCGCCTCCTCTGCCCTCTCTCTCCCAGGTTTGGTGAAGCTGGGAGTGCACTGTATCACGGGACAGAAGGTGGCCATAAAGATTGTGAACCGAGAGAAGCTGTCCGAGTCTGTCCTCATGAAGGTATGAACCCGAAGAAGCTGCCTGTGTCCCAAATGGCACCCTTATTCCCTACAGTGTGGGCTACTTCCGACCAGAGCATGGGCCCTGGTCAAAAGTAGTGCACTTCACGGGGAATAAGGTGCCAATTGGGACTCAGGCGCTCTCCGAGTCTGTCCTTCTGAAGGTCCAGTAGCCTACAGAGAGAGCCATGAGCCTGCTATTAGGCATTTGTAGGAGCACATTATATAGACAGCCAGCGTGCTGTCGTTAATAATGAATGTATTTTGACATACAATATGTCATCAGCTTTTTCTTCCTCTTTGGTTCTTCTTTTGTATTCTACTTCTGGGGTAGAGGAGGTGTGTGTATAGGCTATGCACTGTGTGTTCACAAACTCTGTCACATTCGCTCACTCACGCACGCTCGCATTCTCTCGCTCGCTCTCTCTATCGATCTTTTGCTATCTCTCACTTCCGCACTTGTTCCTGCTATCTTTATCTCCTCTCAATCTCTCTCTCTCTCTCTCTCTCTACCTCCTCTCTGTTCGTACCTCCTCTCTCTCTAATTCCTCTCTGTTCGTACCTCTCTCTCTAACTCCTCTCTCTCTCTCTCTCTCTCTCTCTCTCTCTCTCTCTCTCTCTCTCTACCTCCTCTCTGTTCGTACCTCTCTCTCTAACTCCTCTCTCTCTCTCTCTCTCTCTCTCTCTCTACCTCCTCTCTGTTCGTACCTCCTCTCTCTCTCCTCTCTGTTTGTACCTCCTCTCTCTCTCTCTCTCTCTCTCTCTCTCTCTCTCTCTCTCTCTCTCTCTCTCTCTCTCTCCTCTCTGTTCGTACCTCCTCTCTCTCTCCTCTCTGTTTGTACCTCCTCTCTTTCTCTCTCTCTCCTCTCTGTTTGTACCTCCTCTCTTTCGCTCTCTCTCTCTCCTCTCTGTTTGTACCTCCTCTCTCTCTCTCTCTCTCTCTCTCTCTCTCTCTCTCTCTCTCTCTCTCCTCTCTGTTTGTACCTCCTCTCTCTCTCTCTCTCCCTCTCTCTCTCTCCTCTCTGTTCGTACCGCCTCTTTCTCTCTCTCTCTCTCTCTCTCTCTCTCTCTCTCTCTCTCTCTCTCTCCTCTCTGTTTGTAGCTCCTCTCTCTCTCTCCCTCTCTCTCTCTCCTCTCTGTTCGTACCTCCTCTCTTTCTCTCTCTCTCTCTCTGCTCTGTTTGTACCTCTCTCTCTCTCTCTCTCTCTCTCTCTCTCTCTCTCTCTCTCTCTCCTCTCTGTTTGTACCTTCTCTCTCTCTCTCTCTCTCTCTCTCTCTCTCTCTCTCTCTCTCTCTCTCTCCTCTCTGTTTGTACCTTCTCTCTCTCTCTCTCTCTCTCTCTCTCTCTCTCTCTCTCTCTCTCTCTCTCTCTCTCTCTCTCCTCTCTGTTCGTACCTCCTCTCTCTCTCCTCTCTGTTTGTACCTCCTCTCTTTCTCTCTCTCTCCTCTCTGTTTGTACCTCCTCTCTTTCGCTCTCTCTCTCTCCTCTCTGTTTGTACCTCCTCTCTCTCTCTCTCTCTCTCTCTCTCTCCTCTCTGTTTGTACCTCCTCTCTCTCTCTCCCTCTCTCTCTCTCCTCTCTGTTCGTACCGCCTCTTTTTTCTCTCTCTCTCTCTCTCTCTCTCTCTCTCTCTCTCTCTCTCTCTCTCTCTCTCTCTCCTCTCTGTTTGTAGCTCCTCTCTCCCTCTCTCTCTCTCCTCTCTGTTCGTACCTCCTCTCTTTCTCTCTCTCTCTCTCTGCTCTGTTTGTACCTCTCTCTCTCTCTCTCTCTCTCTCTCTCTCTCTCTCTCTCTCTCTCTCTCTCTCTCTCTCCTCTCTGTTTGTACCTCCTCTCTCTCTCTCTCTCTCTCTCTCTCTCTCTCTCTCTCCTCTCTGTTCGTACCTCCTCTCTCTCTCCTCTCTGTTTGTACCTCCTCTCTTTCTCTCTCTCTCCTCTCTGTTTGTACCTCCTCTCTTTCGCTCTCTCTCTCTCCTCTCTGTTTGTATCTCCTCTCTCTCTCTCTCTCTCTCTCTCCTCTCTGTTTGTACCTCCTCTCTCTCTCTCCCTCTCTCTCTCTCCTCTCTGTTCGTACCGCCTCTTTTTCTCTCTCTCTCTCTCTCTCCCTTCTCTCTCTCTCTCTCTCTCTCTCTCTCTCTCTCTCTCTCTCTCTCTCTCTCTCTCTCTCTCTCTCTCTCTCTCTCTCCTCTCTGTTTGTACCTCCTCTCAAATTCAAATTCAAATTCAAGCTGCTTTATTGGCATGAAAAACATTGTGTCAATATTGCCAAAGCAACAATGTATACAATATACATTGTAATAAAAAATAAAAAAATTAAACTATAACTAACTTATAACTAAATAACGGTCATCTTCACCATTAAATCGGTACTACAACTATTCATCATTACCACCACTACCACCACCACCATCATTAAACTGATATCATTACCATTACCACCCATACCACTACTATTTGGAATGATAAACAACAATAATAATAGTAATAACAATAACAGTAATAACAATAACAGTCATAATAAGTAAGTTACTGCTTACTATGCAGATGTTATTATTCAGTGTCCCTCAGGCTATGGCAGGCAAATACATATTTGTCTCTCTCTCTCTCTTTCTCTCTCTCCCTCTCTCTCTCTCCTCTCTGTTTGTACCTCCTCTCTCTCTCTCTCCTTCTCTCTCTCCTCTCTGTTCGTACCTTCTCTCTCTCTCTCTCTCCTCTCTGTTCGTAACTCCTCTCTCTCTCTCTCCTCTCTGTTCGTAACTCCTCTCTCTCTCTCCTCTCTGTTCGTAACTCCTCTCTCTCTCTCCTCTCTGTTTGTAACTCCTCTCTCTCTATCTCCAGGTGGAGAGGGAGATAGCTATACTAAAACTAATAGAGCACCCTCATGTGCTGAAGCTGCATGATGTTTATGAGAATAACAAGTACCTGTAAGTATATTATCCTCTTTCTCCCTCTCTTTCTGCCCGTCTCTTCTACTGTACCAAAACTCAATAATATACTAATATACTAATATACTGTGTGTATGTGCGTGAGTGTGTGCATGCATGTGTGTGTGTGTATGTGTGTGTGCGCACGATTGTGTGTGTGTGAGTGATAATTGGTGCTGTACTGAACGTGTGACATCATGAACAGGCCTATACATGTTTAAGCATGTACACATCAAAGTGTGTGAGAGTATGTATGTATGTATGACCATGTACAGTGGGGGAATTAGTTTGGTATTATTATATGCTTAAACATACAGTATTTGATTTCCTCCTCCCTCCCTCCTCCCTCCCTCCCTCCCTCCCAGGTATCTGGTGTTGGAGCACGTCTCAGGAGGAGAGTTATTTGACTACCTGGTGAAGAAGGGCAGACTGACGCCTAAAGAGGCCAGGAAGTTCTTCAGACAGATCATCTCAGCGCTGGACTTCTGCCACAGTCACTCTATATGGTCAGACACTACAGCAATATATACACAGTCACTCTATATGGTCAGACACGACAGCAATATATACACAGTCACTCTATATGGTCAGACACTACAGCAATATGTACACAGTCACTCTATATGGTCGGACACTACCAATATAACACAGTCACTCTATATGGTCAGACACTACAGCATATATACACATTCACTCTATATGGTCAGACACTACAGCAATATGTACACACCGTCCACTCTATATGGTCAGACACTACAGCAATATGTACACAGTCACTCTATATGGTCGGACACTACAGCAATATATACACAGTCACTCTATATGGTCAGACACTACAGCAATATATACACAGTCACTCTATATGGTCAGACACTACAGCGATATATACACAGTCACTCTATAGGTCACACTACAGCAATATATACACAGTCACTCTATATGGTCAGACACTATAGCAATATATACACTGCACTCTATATGGTCAGACACTACAGCAATATATACACAGTCACTCTATATGGTCGGACACTACAGCAATATATACACAGTCACTCTATATGGTCAGACACTACAGCAATATATACACAGTCACTCTATATGGTCAGACACTACAGCTGTAACGGTCATCCTCCTCCTCTTCGGAAGAAGAGGAGGAGTAGGGATTGGACCAAAGCGCAGCGTGATAGTTTGACATAATTAAGTTTTATTTAAACAAACGACGAAACACGAAATAACTTCAACAAACTACAAAATAACAAAACGACGTAGACAGACCTGAACATGGAACTTACATAAACACCGAAGAACTCACGAACAGGAACAGACTACAAACAACCGATACAGTCCCGTGTGGTAACATATACGGACCCAGGAGCAATCACCCACAAACAAACAGTGTGAACAGCCTACCTTTATATGGTTCTCAATCAGAGGAAACGTCAAACACCTGTCCCTGATTGAGAACCATATAAGGCTAATTACACCTGACCTAAACTATGAAACACAAAACATAGAATGCCCACCCCAACTCACACCCTGACCAACTAAACACATACAAAATTAACAGAAAACAGGTCAGGAACGTGACAGAACCCCCCCTCAAGTTGCGAACTCTGGACGCACCACCAAAAGTCTAGGGGAGGGTCTGGTGGGCATCTGTCCACGGTGGCGGCTCAGGCTCTGGCGTGGTTCCCACCACCATAGTCAATCCCCGCTTTCGTATCCCCCTCTCAATGACCACCCTCCAAATAAACCCACCTAAATTAAGGGGCATCACCGGGATAAGGGGCATCACCGGGATAAGGGGCATCACCGGGATAAGGGGCAGCACCGGGATAAGGGGCATCACCAGACTAAGGGGCATCACCAAGATAAGGAGCAGCACCGGGATAAGGGGCAGCTCCGGACTGAGGGACGGCAGCTCCGGACTGAGGGACGGCAGCTCCGGACTGAGGGACGGCAGCTCCGGACTGAGGGACGGCAGCTCCGGACTGGATGGCGGATCCTGGCTGGCTGGCTCTGGCGATCCTGGCTGGCTGGCTCTGGCGGATCCTGGCTGGCTGCTTGCGGATCCTGGCTGCTGGCTCTGGCGGATCCTGGCTGTGACGGCTCTGGCGGATCCTGGCTGGATGACGGCTCTGGCTGGTCATGGCTGGATGACGCTCTGGCTGTCATGGCTGGATACGGCTCTGGCTGGTCATGGCTGGATGACGGCTCTGGCTGGTCATGGCTGGATGACGGCTCTGCTGGTCTGCTGGATGACGGCTCTGCTGGTCATGGCTCGCTGACGGCTCTGGCTGATCCTGTCTGGCGGAAGGCTCTGGCTGATCCTGTCTGGCGGAAGGCTCTGGCTGATCCTGTCTGGCGGAAGGCTCTGGCTGTACTGTCTGGCGGAAGGCTCTGGCTGATCCTGTCTGGCGGAAGGCTCTGGCTGCTCCTGTCTGGCGGAAGGCTCTAGCGGCTCCTGTCTGGCGGAAGGCTCTAGCGGCTCCTGTCTGGCGGACGGCTCTGAAGGCTCATGGCGACGGGCGCTCGGCTAGGCAGGGCGGCTTTGCAGGCTCAGTACAGACGGGCGGCTTTGCAGGCTCAGTACAGACGGCGGGCGGCTTTGAAGGCTCAGTACAGACGGGCAGTTCATGCGGCGCTTGGCAGACGGACAGTTCGGACGGCGTTGGGCAGACGGGCAGTTCAGGCGCCGTTGGGCAGACGGGCAGTTCAGGCGCCGTTGGGCAGACGGGCAGTTCAGGCGCCGCTGGGCAGAACGGCAGTTCAGGCGCTCTGGGCAGACGGGCATTCAGGCGCCGCTGGGCAGACGGGCAGTTCAGGAGCGCCGCTGGGCAGACGGCAGACTCTGGCCGGCTGAGACGCACTGTAGGCCTGGTGCGTGGTACCGAACTGGAGGTACCGGCTAAAGACACGCACCTTCAGCTAGTGCGGGGAGCAGCAACAGGGCACACTGGACTCTCAAGGCGTACTATAGGCCTGGTGGTGGTACCGGCACTGGTGGTACCGGGCTGAGGGCACGCACATCAGGGCGAGTACGGGGAGAAGGAACAGTGCGTACAGGGCTCTGGAGACGCACAGAGGCTTGATGCGTGGTGCCGGAACTGGAGGCACTGGGCTGGAGACACGCACCACAGGGAGAGTGCGTGGAGGAGGAACAGGGCACACTGAGTTCTCGAGGCGCACTATAGAACTGGTGCGTGGTACCGGGACTGGTGGTACCGGGCTGAGGGCACGCACCTCAGAGCGAGTGCAGGGAGAATGATCAGTGCGTACAGGGCTCTGGAGACGCACAGGAGGCTTGGTGCGTGGTGTAGGCACTGTCTTAACCAGACGGCTAGCACGCACCTCAGGACGAGTATGGAGAGCGGTACCCGGTGACATCAACTCACCAACACGTTCAGTCGGACGGATGCCGTGCCTAAAGCACCAAACCAGTACATCCCTCATAACTCTCTCCTCCAATTTCTCCATTAACTCCTTTCCTAAATAGATAGAGGGGAGATTATTTTGTTATTTGTTCGCGA